>NW_028234437.1:22738376-22743376 GCF_977035675.1 Penaeus japonicus | reverse complement strand
ACAAATTAGATTCTGAAAAACAATAGTGATAAGATATTAGATAACAAAAGTAAACGTAGAGATAACCCAAAGCGTGAAATAATAAAAAAAGAAAACTCAAAAACACACCAAAAATGAAAACTGAAATAGAAAAAAAAAAAAAAAACACTAAATAAAAAAATGACCCGAAGGAAGACCTCATCCACTTTTCGAAGCAAAGACTCGAAAAAAAAGAATCACTTTACACACCGCCCACACATAACCGCCTCTGTAAAATGGGCGTTGGCGAATTACAAGTCGTAGGCAATAGAGAAGAAGGAAAGGGAAGCGCCCGTAAACGGAAGTTCCGAGGCCGTAAAGCGAATCGAGCGAGAAATAGCGCTGGAGTAGCGGAGTCAGCGAGAACCCGCTACTAATTGCGAGCGTCTACTTCCACAGGGCTAGTTTGCGCTATTTTTTTGGGAATCTTTCATGGCTCTCATTCACATTCAGGGGATTTATCTTCTAGGATAAAGAGGGTGGGAGGGGGAGGGGGGGAAAGGGGATGGGGAGACGGGTAGTGAGGAGAGAGGATAATGGTGGGGGAGCAGTGGTGGTGGGGAGAGGGATGGGAGAGGGAGGGGAGGGATGGGAGCAAAGGGATGGAGGACGGAGGAAAGAGGGGGAGGGCAGAGAAAAAAAAGGAAAGAGAGATGAGGCAGGGTGTGAGAGACGGACGTGGGAGGAATGAAGAAGGGGAAAGGGGAAGGGAGAGAGAAAAGTAAGAAAATGTGAGAGGGTAAGAGAGGATAAAGGGAGGGGGAGAGAAAGACGAAAGGAGGAGAAAGGGGAAGAGAAAGAGGGAAAGAGAGAGAGAGAGAGAGAGAGTAAGAAAGAGAGAGAGAGAGAGAATGATAGAGAGAGTAAGAGAGTAGAAGAGTACTAGATAAAGAAGGTGAGAGAGGAGAGTAGAGAGGAGAAAGCAGAGAGAGAGAGAGAGAGAGAGAGAGAGAGAGAGAGAGAAAGCGAGAGAGAGAGTTAAAAAGAGGAAGGGGAAAAAGGTAGAAGAAGGTAGAAGAGGAAGATGAAGAGAACAATGATTTCAATTCCGATGTTCAAAAATAAATCAGCATCGCCATAAAAAGTCCTATTTTTCTTATAATCATCATCATCATTATTTTCTTTCCTTTCTCTCTTTTACCTTAATTCCTTATCCTATTTTTTCATTTTTTTTTTTTTCTTTTTTTTTTTTTTCTCCATTTCTTGAACTTAATTGCCTCGAAATACTTAACTTCTAAGCTACACTCGCTTATCCTTTCACACGCTTGCACACATTCAATCACCTTGCAACTGGTCCAAATATCCATTTTTATACCTCAGGGGATAGTCGCAAGAAAAAAAAAAAAAAAAAAAAAAAAAAAAAAAAAAAAAACTTGAAACAGCTGATGGAGCGAAGTATTTCAGTTTAACTTGTTTTCGTATGATTAAGGTATGACGATCTGTTTTTTATTATTTTAGCTTCGTGTAAAGTGCCTTTTTAGAGGAAGTGTTAAATCTTTACGAGCGGTGAAGTAAGGGTATTTGCATAAGGGAACGGGTGAAGGTGTTGCAAAGAAAAGTCTTCTGTTTGTTGTATCTGGTGGATTGTTGTTGTTTTTGGTGTTAATATGTATGTGTGAATATAATGCAAATAGATACGCACATATAAGTACAAGTAACCACACAAACGCAAACATAAACACACACATACACACACACACACACACACACACACTACCACATCCATCACACGCGCGCGCCGCGCGCGCGCGCAACACACCACAAACTTATTTACACAACGCACACACACACCCAACACGCACGAATCACACACACACACACACACACAATCAACACATCACAACATCACACACACACACACAACACTTAAACATACACCACAAAACTTCACGTTACATATAATACACATCCACAACACATTCTTTCCTCTCTCTCTCTGTCTCCATATATCTACAAACAAAATGAACCCAAGTCATTCCCATTCTCAAAGTCCTCAAAATCCCAAAATCACGGGATTCGGCGCCACACATCGATGATACAAATGGCTGCATAAAATACACACGTAATGTTATATATGATTAAAATGTGTATTCAGAATAGCTTGTTGCTGGGAGATATCGGTCATAATCAAAGGTTGGGTTAGTCTAACTCCTTCTCTTCCTCTTTCTCTCAAAATTATATATACTATATAAAACTATTTATAATATATATAAATATATATATATATATTATTATCTATATAATATATATATAACTATACATACACACACACACACACACACACACACAACACACAATCACACACACACAACACACTACACACATATATATATTATATATATATATCATATAGGTATATATATATATATATATATATACATATATATATATATATATAAGGAGAGAGAGAGAGAGAGAGAAATAGACAGGGAGAATAAGAGAGAAAGAGAGAGAGAAATAGACAGGGAGAAAAAGAGAGAAAGAGGGAGAGAGAAATAGACAGGGAGAAAAAGAGAGAAAGAGAGAGAGAGTTTGACTGCCCAACCTTTGACTCGGTCTGTTTCTAATCCGAACCTTTTAGGTATTCCTACGCATCGTCCCCCCTGAGCAAGGCTAATTCATGAGGCGACCGGGTAAGCTGACACTTGCTTCGGATGTTTACTATTGCATGGGGAGGGGGGAGAGGGGGGAAGGAGGGGGGAGGGGAAAGTACGGATCTCCAATTCTCTCGTTTTTCTGGGTTTGTTTTTGGTGCTTTTTTATGTTTCTCTCTTTTTTTTTAAGTGTGTTTGTGTGTTTGGTTGCTTGCAATAATTTGTTAATGTTTGTCCATTCTTCTGTTTGTCTGTCTGTTTCTGACTTTGTCTCTCTCTCTTTTTCACTCTCTCACTCATTCTCTCTCCCTACCCCCCCCCCCTCTCTATCTCTCTTTTTCTTTCTCTCTCTCTCTCTCTTTCTCTCTCACTCTCTCTCCTTCCCTCTCTCCCTCTCTCTCTCCTTCTCACCCTGTCTCTGTGAGTAAAAAGTCGAAGAAAAAAAAGAATGATGATAACAATAATAATAAAGCAAAAAAAAAAACAAAAATGAAGAACTATAAATCTCAATACAATGGATACCAATAAATAATAAGAAGCAAAGGAGTAAAATTCCGAAGAAAAGAAAAAGAAAGAAAGAAAGAAATAATAATGATAAAAAAGGAAAAAATATATGTATAGATAAATCACAACAGAATAGTTTCTTACAAATACTACACGAACAGGAATCTATTTCTGACGTAGAATGTTATAAGGATTTTGACATCTTGCTTATGTGGGATTTCTGTTCCTTTTTTATTGCAATTTTATTATGATAATTATTTTCATTGTTATTATCACTATTAGTGTTGTTGTTGTTATTGTTATTACTGTTGTTATCCTTATCATTGTCGTTGTTATTATTATCATCATTATCATTATCATTAATATTATCATCATTGTCATTATCATTAATATTATCATCATCATTATCGTAAATATTATCATCACCATTATACCTACTATTACTATTTTCAAAATATTGTAACTATTGTTATTATTACCATCATTCTCATCATCAATATGATTATTGTCATTATCATCATTATTACTTTTCCCCCATTTCCCGCCTTCTCTCATTTTTCTTTCTCTCCCTCTTCACCCTAATCTCCCCTTTCCCTCCTCTCCCTCCCTCCCCTTTTTTCCCTTTTTCACCCCTCCCCCCTTTACCTCTCCCCTCTCCCTTCCCCCTAGTCTCGTCTCTCCCCTCTCCCCTTCCCCATCTACCTCCCCACTCCCCCCCTTCCCCCTTTCCTTCCATCCCCCCTTAATCTC
Organism: Penaeus japonicus; assembly: GCF_977035675.1. NCBI lineage: Eukaryota > Metazoa > Arthropoda > Malacostraca > Decapoda > Penaeidae > Penaeus > Penaeus japonicus. The sequence goes on along the minus strand of NW_028234437.1, from coordinate 22,739,510 downwards.
CTCTCCTCCTCCCCTCTTTTTCTCTCCTCTCCTCCTCCCCTCTTTTTCTCTCCTCTCCCTCCCTCTACCATTTACCTCCCCTCCCCCCTCTTTTCCTTCCCTCTCCTTCCCCCATTTACCTCTCCCCACTCCCCCTTTCCCCCTTTCCTCCCCTCCCCCGTTTACCTCTCCCCACTCCCCCTTCCCCTTTCCTCCCCTCCCCCCCTAATCTCATCTCCTCTCCCCTCGCCAACCCTCCCTTCTCCCTTCCCCCTTTCCTCCCTTTCCTCCCTTCCCCCCTTTAACCTCATCTCCCCCCTCCCTTCAGCCCCCCTCCCTTCCTTCGTCATCTCTTGCAACGCTTTGCCCCAATCCTTAAACAGGACAGGGGATTAAGGAGAGATTAATCAAGCAATTTGGAGGTCCCGCGCAGGAAATTAAGAGAAATCTTGGGGATCTCTCGAGAAGTTGATGGGGGGGGGGGGGTGAGGGAAGAGGGGGAGGAGTTGGGGTGTGGGTGGAAGGTGGAGGTGGAGGGTGGAGGTGGAAAGGGGATGGAGGAAGGGGGGGGGGAAGGATAAGGAGTAAGGTGGAGGTGGAGGTGGAAGGGGGTGGAAGAGGGGTAGGAGTTGGGGTGTGGGTGGAAGGTGGAGGTGGAAGGTGGAGGGTGGAGGTGGAAGGGGAATGGAAGGAGGGGGAGGGTGGTAAAGGATAAGGAGTAAGGGGAAGGAAAGGAAGGGGGTGGAAGGAAGGGAGGGAGGAGAGGAAAAGATGGATGGGGGAAGGAGAGAATAAACAGGGCGTTCGTAAAAGAAAACAAGGAGGGAAGGAAGGAGGAACGAGGAAGAAAGGGGAAAAAAGGAGGAAAAAGAGGGGAGAGAAAGACAAGAAAAAAAAGTCCCATTACAGTTACTAAAGAAGCATGGAAGTAGGGCAAGCAAGGGGTAGAAAAGGGAGAGAGAAAAGGGAAATGACAAAGGTGGAAAAGAGAAAATAAAAGCGACAAATCATCATCATCATAATTATCATCATTGGGAGGGGGGGGGGATAGGGGGAAGAACACACGACAAGAGGAGAGAGTCAAGGGAAGAGAACTGGATGAGGAACAAGAGAAAGCAAGAGAAAGAATAGAATAAAAGAAATAAAAGACAAGAG
>NW_028234437.1:22735742-22738276 GCF_977035675.1 Penaeus japonicus | reverse complement strand
TGCAAAACTTTTTCGTCCGGTGAGCAGCAAACTAATCATATCCTGCTTATTTGACTCTACGGACCCACTACCCTCGTTTCGATAAGTCCACAACCTGGGAGGTGACAAAAATGAACATAAATTTGGGAAAATCGCCCTCTCCTTTTGTTGAACTGCTCGTGTTCTGCTGAAGCCGTTTTAGGGATACTCATTCTCCTGATGGTGACTGTTGTGTTTATGATGTACACTGTTACACATACAGCCTGGGCGAGAGAATGGGAGGTGTATGAGGGCGCGAGAGAGTTTGTAAGGAGAGTAAATGCAGGTGTTCTCTTTACATTTTGTAATTGAAATGATGATTTTGATGAGGAGGATTCACATGGACTGGCACACACTTACACACACACACACACACACACACACACACACACACACACACACACACACAAACACACACACACACACACACACACACAAACACATAACTAGCACCCCCCCCCCTCTTCCAATATCGTACACACAAAAAAAAAAAAACTTTCATCACAAACGTAAATACTGCCCTACACATACACTCTGTCCATTTTACGTAGGAGCGTAAATACAAATAAACATATTTTGCTTCATGTGGGGGGGGAGCCGACTGTTGCAACCGCTGTCGCCCATTGTTGCTCTGGTGTCGCTGATGCCTGTTGCAAATGGTTTTTCCTTCCTGGGAACACGTGTTATATTTAATCTTCATTTCACTGTCTAATGATTTTTCAGTATCGTTGTAATAGTATTTAGAATCGACCGTAAGAGGAGAGTGATATATATATATTATCAATATATATATATAATATATATATATAAAATATATATATATATCAATATATATATATATATACATATATATATTACAGGAGAGAGAGAGAGAGAGAGAGAGAGAGAGAGAGAGAGAGAGAGAGAGAGATAGTGAAAGTGAGTGAGACTTAGGAAAGAGGAGAGAAGAAAGAGAGCACATAATATATATATATTAGAGATATATATTTATATATATATATATATATATATATATATATATATATATTATATAAATATACATACATACATATATAGTTATACATATATATATATATATATATATATATATATATATATATATATATATTTACATATACAAGGGCGCCATTAGTATACATACATACATATATATATATATATATTAAAAATATATATATATATATATATATATATATAGAGAGAGAGAGAGAGAGAGAGAGATGAGAGAGAGGAGAGAGAGAGAGAGAGAGAGAGAGAGAGAGAGAGAGAGAGAGAAAGAGAGAGAGAGAATGAGAGAGAGAAGAGAAAGAGAGAGAGAGAGAGAGAGAGAGAGAATGAGAGAGAGAAGAAAAAGAGACAGACAGAACCGACATTGCGAAGTAAAGCTATTAATAACGAATAGCCCTATACTTAATCCAGGTGAAAGGAAAAATACAAATACAAAACTGAATTTAGCTTACATCCATACCCCTTCTTTAATATTCTACTGATTACATGCTCCATAAATAAACAGCATGACCTAAACAAACATAGTGGAATAAGCCTAAAAAAGGGCATAGGGAAAAAAAAACAAGAAACAATGGCCACAATCTACATAAACCAGATGGAAAGTTTTACACATAAAAGTTTTGGTGTCCATTTCCGAGGAAGAAGAGGGGAGTAGAGGGGAGGAAGAAAAGCGTGAGGAATGTAGGGTGAGGGAAAGATGGTGGAGCAGAAATGGAGAGAAGGAAAGGAGAATGAACTATCCGCCGTGCTGAGCAATGGATTAAGAACATTTTTTAATTACTTTGTGAGGTTTATGGTACGTAAGGTGCAAACTTTCATTTCTTTCTTTTGTTTCATTCGTCTGCGTGTATGTTTTATCGTTTTTTTATCTTTTTTTTATGGATGTTTTTCTATGTACTTATCCACGTGTCTGTGTGTGTGTTTATTTCTATATCTCCTTGTTTATCCATTATTCTCTTGGTATGTATTAGGTTGGGGGTATTTGTGGTGTGAGGGTTTTTTTTTTTTTTTATGTTTTATTTTGTTTACTCTCCTCTCTCTTTCCTTCTCTATTTTCTCCTGCTTATTCTTGTCTACTCTTCCCCCTCTCTCTATCTTTCTCTTTTTTCTCACTATTCCCTCCCTCTTACTATTTTCGCTCTCGCCTCGATGATACGAGCCTCTCCCCTTTTTTTTACTTCCTCTTATCTTCATCTCTTTTCCTCTGCCAGAGGTTACTCCCGTCTTCCTCCTCATTCCGTTCTCCCAATTCACTTTCCTCTAATTCCGCCCCCCCTTTTTTTTTCCCCACTGGGTCACCTTTTCCTCTCTCTCTCCCTTCCCTTCTATATCTCCTGCTCTAATATTTCCTCATCCTTTCATTTTTTCCTCTCTTCAAACACTTTCCTCTTTCCCTCTCCACCCTGTACCTGTGCGTATCTATCTATGTATCTCTATATGTGCATGAGTGTGTCTATCTGTCTCTGCGACCCCCTCCATATATAAATATTTGACTGTCTATTTGTCTG
>NW_028234437.1:22715935-22718142 GCF_977035675.1 Penaeus japonicus | reverse complement strand
TACATTATATATTTATATATATATATATAGATATATATATATATTATATTATATATATGTATATATATATATATTATATATATAGTTATATACATATTTATAATTATGTTATATATATATATATATATATAGATATATATAATATACATATTATATATATATTGCACTATATATAGTACAATATGTGTGCTATTTATATTTATATATATATATATATATATAATCATATATATCTATATATATATTTATATTATATTATATATATATATATATATATGCCCATATGAATACGTAAACATATGGTGCTATATATATATTATATATATATATATATTATATATATATCTATTATTTAATATATATATAATATATATATATTGATAGATAGATGATAGGATAGATCGAGATATTAAATTATTTATGTTTATATATATCATACATATATATATATATATGATTATAAATATATTTACATAAAATATATCTCTATATATATTATATATATATACATATATATATATATATATATATATATATATATATATATATATATGTATGTATATATATATAAAGAGAGGGAGAGAGTGAGAGAGAGAGAGATTTATATATTTTTACCTATATCTATATCTTTATCTATATACATATATGTATATATATATATATATATAATATACATATATGTATATATATATATATGTATGTATATACATATATGTATATATATATACATATATGTATATATATATACATAAATATATACACCAACACACACACAATGAAAGCGAAGTAGATGATATATAGAAGCATCAATTTCCTACACTCAACTCTGCAAGGCATTGCGAAAGGGGAAGAGAGGAAAAAAGATGATAAGAGAGAGGCATAAGAAGCCCCTACTCCCCATCCTCCATATACTCTCCTTTGTTGTTTCCGTCCCCTTCTCTTCCCTTTCCCCCCCCCCCCCCCCCCCCCCCCCCCCCCCCCCCCCCCCCCCCCCCCACCTCTGTATTCTCCTACTCCCCATCCTCTATAATTCCTTTGTTTTGTTCCGTCCTCTCTTCCTTTCCGCCCCCCCCCCCCTTTCCCTCCTTTCCCCCCCCCCCCCCCTTCCCTCTTCCCCCCTGTTCCTTTCTCCTCCATCTCTCTCCTCCCTGTTCCACCCTAGCCCCCTCTTCTAGCTCCCTCCCCCACCATCCACCCTCAACCCCCTCCGACTTCTCCACTTTGCCCATCATCCACTTTCTACTCCCTCCCACCTTTACACCCCACCTTTCTTTCATCCCCCCACCTCACCCGACCCTTCCCCCTCTCTACCTCCTTACCCCTCGTTTTCTTTGCCTGTTTTTTCTTTTCTTTTCTTTTCCTTCTTCCACCTCTCCCATTCTTCCTCCCCTCTCCCCCTTCTCTCCTCGTACCCTCCACCCTCTCTTCCCCTATCCGTCTACCCCCTCGTCCTTTCAGTGCTTCCGACTCCCCCCCCCCCCCCCCCCCCACCCCCCCCCGCCCCGCCCCTTCCAACACCAGCTCCCCCCCTCCCCTCCCCCTTCCTCCTCCATCTACCCCCCCCCCCCCTTCCTCCATCATCCCCCGACCCCCTCACCATCCTCAAGCGCAGCAGGTCGAAGGAACCAGTAATGGAGAAAGTAAATGCAAAAATCTTTCGGGACGACACACGCTCACTCGAGATGTATTCCGTCTCTCTTCGAACGCTTTGTTTACTTTTGATATAACGCTTTGATATAATAAACATTCTACCCCACCCCCTCCACCCCACCATACAACACGCCCACACACACGCCCCCAAGCACCTTCCCATCCCCCACCCCCCCTTTGTCCTGCATACGCGTTTTGCCCCGCTATGCCCAAGGGAAAGCGAGGTCTCTCTTTTATTTCTCTTTAAGCGATCCCCCGGGAAAAGCGGCCGGGAAAGCTAGAAAAAGCGCCCCCCGGGGGAGAAAGCGAGAAAGCGAGTCTCTCTTTTTATTCTCTCTTAGGGCGGGAAAAGCGGGGTTCTTTTTTATTTTCTCTTTGTAGGTTTTTGTTTTCAGGTTCCCTTCGTATATTTACGTATACTCTCTGTTCTTCTCTCTGTCTCTTTTACTCTCTCTCTCTCTTCTCTCTCATTCTCTGTCTCCTCTTTCTTTCTCCTTCCCTCCCCATCTCTCAAACACTCTCTCTCTTTCTCTCTCCCTCCATCCCCATCTCTCAAA
>NW_028234437.1:22705935-22708435 GCF_977035675.1 Penaeus japonicus | reverse complement strand
TTTCAGGTCGTTATTTGAGAATGAAAAATACTAGAATAAAATAATAATAAAGATAGATACATGGATGAAAATGTAATCAATATTCTGGAGAGAATTTTTTTTTTTTTAATTATTATTATTATTATTATTATTATTTTTTAGACATAAATACGTCTCTGGAGTATTTTAGAATAGATATCCTGTAAACCGGGCTTCCAGAGCGATAGAAATAAAAGGTGAATTTACTGAGAGCAAAACTGTGATCATAAAATTGTTGATAGAATGCATGGTCTTGCATTTAAGCCTGGCCGTGTGTGTTGTATACTGGCGATAACCTTTGAAAGAGAAAAGACGAGAAAATAGGACCATGGAAGTTTTTTTTTTCTTTGCTGATGTTTTTATTTTTGTGTGTTGGCTTCTTTTCCTCGTCTTTTTAATGGTTGTTGTGTTTATCCTATGATATTGTATTGATTTCAATAAATGTTTATGAAAAGGAGAAAAAACATTTACGATTCTGAAGTTTCACAGTCAAACACACACAAACACACACACATACACATACACAAACACACACACTCACACACTCACACATCCGCCTGTATTCAAAATATGATGCCGATAAAAAAAAAAAAAAAAAAAAAAAAAAAAAAAAAAGACTTTCAGGATACTCCTGAGATACTCCTACGCCAACCTCTTCCGAATTCTTTCCTGCTATATGAGTTTGGCGTACATTGAGGCGCCAGCGATCCTAGAATTGTGCCTTCCTTATTCATGAAAAAGATTTCTCTCCGGCTCTGTCTCTATCTGTCTTTTTGTTTGTCTCTCTGTGTTTTTTTTTTTTTTCTTTCTTTCTCTCTCTCGCTGTCTTTTTCTCTCTTTTTCTCTGCCTCTCTCTTCTCTCTTTCTGTTTCTCTCTCTGTTTCTCTCTCTCTATATATATATATCTCGGTCTCCCTCCCTCCCTCTCTCTCTCACTCTCTCTCTCTCTCTCTCTCTCTCTCTCTCTCTCTCTCTCTCTCTCTCTCTCTCCCTCCCTCTCTCTGTCACTCACTCTCACTCTCTCTCTTCTTTTTTGCATGTGGTAAGCCAGAGTACTAAAAGTGAGCAATGCTATGTATATATGGCTCTTGTAACTAGTCCAGTCCAGTCGTAATAACAATGCGGACCATGCTGTATTAAATCTACGGCATAACGCTGCACGTTATGAAATACAATACAATACATCTATATCGCCTCTACAGTATAACACACAAAGAAAGTTAGGTACTATATACATTGCAAAAGTAAAGACTATGGATAATTCTAATTAACCTCTATCTTGAGGCCCCAGTCCAATGAACTAATGCAATACCAGAACAATATCCATCAGCACTGTATACTCTATGCGTATCCTGGGACACTCTATGGAGCTAAAACGGGATGATTGACTTTTTATGATACTGCGGCAAACCTTGTACTATGTGTGTGTGTGTTTGTGAGGGAGAGAGAGAGAGAGATCTGATATGTACATATATATATATATATATATATATATATATATATATATATATATATATATATATGTGTGTGTGTGTGTGTGTGTGTGTGTGTGTGTGTGTGTGTGTAGGTATGTGTGTATATATATATATATATATATATATATATATATATATATATATATATATATATATATATATGAACAGTAATATTCACAATATATATGAAATGAAAACACTGCCACAATATGAAAGGGAAAACTCGCTACGTTTCGAAATTTTAATGAAAGTTCCTCAACAGGCGTAAGCAAACCAAAAATGAATGAATAATTGAATGATTCATTTTTTGGTTTGTTTGCGCCTGATGAAGAACTTTAATTTTATTTTAATACACACACACCACACACACACACACATACACACACACACACACACACACACACACACACACACACACACACACACACACACACATATATATATATATATATATATATATTATCTATATATAATATACATATATATATATATATATATATATACATATATATATATATACATACATATATACATTTATATATATATATATATATATATATATATATATACATATATATACATATATATGTATATATATATATATATATATATATATATATATATATATATAAATATATATAAATATATATTATATATGATCAGAGAATGAGAAAGAGAGAGAGGAAAGCAGATATGCACGCGATAAACTAGAATCAGATCTAACACAGCGGAACGGTAAGACATTGACCCAACGACTTGTGTTCAAATCGCCTCACCTGTACAGTAAGACATCACGGTTGATCTCGCGCTTACCTGTGGGAGATATAAAATGTAGTCAGATTGATACAGTATATTCAGGTCAAAAAGATTAAAGTTAGAAAATACATGGCAAAGTATATTTAATTTATACTTAATCATTAACTACCTATTGATCTTTGATTTCCCTTTCTCTCTCTCTCTCTCTCTTTCTATCTCTATCTTTCTATTATCTCTCTCTTTCTTATACA
>NW_028234437.1:22685935-22693435 GCF_977035675.1 Penaeus japonicus | reverse complement strand
GGAGAAAAAGAGAGAGAGAGACACACACACACACAGACACACAGAGAGAGAGAGAGAGAGAGAGAGAGAGAGAGAGAGAGAGAGAGAGATTAAGGGGAAAAAAGAAAGACGAGAGCGACGTAGACAGACAAAGAGAAGTCTTGGCAGTGACAGGGGACAAAGAGTGGGGAGTCCTCGAGAGAGAGCACCGAGACAGAACAGACAGACAACGAGAGAGACGGGGGTGGGGGGAGAGACAGAGAGAGAGAGAGAAGAGTTAGAGGAAGGAAAGAGAGAGAGCGAGAGCGAGAGAAGAGGAGGAGAGAGTTCGAGAGGAGAGAGAGAGAGAGAGAGGAGAAGAGAGAGAGAGATGGAGAGAGAGAGAGAGAAGCAAAGAGAGAGCGAGACAGAGAGAGAGATGAAGACCCTATTGAGGGAGAGAGATAGGAACCAGAAAGAGAGAGCGAGACAGAACAATAATACAGAGAGAGAAAGAGAAGAGAGACAGACATGAAACGCGATGAGAGACAAGATTAGAATTCTTGAGAGAGAAGGACTTTCCAAGAGAAAGAGAGAGACTCCTTTAGAGAGGAGAGAAGAGAACGCCGCATTTGCCTTGCCTAATCACGAGAGAGAGAGAGATGCTGAGAGAGAGAGAGAGAGAGAGTAGAGTATAGAGGGGGGGGGGGAGAGCGTGATAGCGGGGGGGGTGGGGTCTTGGCTGTGTTTTTTTGGTTCGACCTTAGCTCCACGCCCGCGTACCGTGAAACGCTCTTCGCGACCCCACCCTCTTGAGAGATGAGATCTACAAGGAGAGAAGAGAAGCAGAGAGAACAACGTACAGGCCGCTAGTAATGAAGGCAAGGCTTTGGGGGGGGTTTGTGTTGGGGATGAATGACACCTGTTCTTGATGCCATCTGAGATCGACGTAATTATCTTGGTAATTCGTTAATGATGATTTTCCCCCATTCCCACTCTCTCTCCTCCATCTATTCTCTCAACCAATTGGGTGGAGGGTTAGTCGGGAAAAAGGACTCTTCGTCACTCTCTCCCAGTCTTCTCCCCTCGATCTTCTCTTTCTCTTTCTTCTTCTCCCTCCCCCTTTCCTTTCCCTCCCTCTTCTCCCTTTCTCGGGCTCTCTCGAAAAAAAATCTCTCTTCTACTCTCTCTCACATCATCTCCCCTCCCCATCCTCCTCTCCTCCTCCTCTCTCTTATCTCTCTTCGATTTCCACTTCCCTCTCTCGCTCCCTCTCTTCTCATTCTCTCTCTCTCTCCTCTCCCTCTCTTTTTAATCCACTCTCTCTCTCACTTCCTGTCTTGCCTCTCTCTCTCTCATCTCTCTCTCCACTTCTCTATCTCTCGATACTCTCTTCTCCCTCCCTCACTCCTACTCCAGACGCCCCTGTCTCTCTCTCCGGCGCTCTCTCCATCTCAAAGACCCACTGTCCACTCTCGCTCCTACTCTCTCTCTCTCAATCCACCTCTCCACACTCCTCTCCTCCGCTCTCGCCTCCTCCTCTCTCTATTCTCTCTATCTATCTCCCTCTCTCTCTCCTCCTTTATCTCTCTAATCTCTATCTATCTCTGTGTCTATCTCTCTCTCTGTTTGAGAGATATATCTCTCTTCATTCTCTGAGCTATCCTGTTTTCCCACCCCAAAGTCTACGACATCTTCTCTGCCGTCTGTTTCGTCCACGTTCTCTATTTCTATTCTTTTCTTCTCTTTTTTTCATATCCATCCTCCTTTTTTTTTTTTTTTTTTCTTTTTCCTTTCCTATTTACTTATTCTTTTTTCTTAATAAATCCTCTTTTTCCCTTCCCTCTCCTCCTACTTTTTCCCTTCTACCTATCTTCTTTCTCACTTTCTTTTCCTTGATTTCTCTGGTGGGCAAGCCTGACGTCGGCGCTTTTTGGTTTTTGGTTTTTGTGTTTGTCTACTTGCCTTAGTATTCGTGCACCGAACTATTTTAAGCGCGCATACTCCTCATTTCTCTTCCTCATACTCCTCTGCCCCTCACGAATGTCCCCGCGCCGCTTTCTACCACGCGCCACACTTTTCTTTTTTCCTCCTTCTCTTTTTCTTCTTTATCTTCCTCCTCTACCTCTCTCCTCATTCCCCGCATTCTCCTCTTCTTCCTTCTCCTCCTATATTTCTTCTTTTCCTCCTCCTCTTTCTTTTTCCCCTCCCTCTTCTTTCTTTTTTTTTGTTTCGCCCATCTTTTCCTGCCTCCCCACCCTTCTCTCCTTTTATAATAAAAAATTTCCGCTTCGTACTGGCTTCCCCCCTTCCTCCTCCTCCTCCTATCCCTCCTCCTCCTCCTCCTCCTCCTATCCCTCCTCCTCCTCTTATCCCTCCTCCTCCTATCCCTCCTCCTCTTCCTCCTCCTCCTATCCCTCCTCCTATCCCTCCTCCTCCTCCTTATCTTCCTCCTCCTTCTTCTTCTTCTCCTTCCCCTTCTTTCGCCATTAAGCTTTCGTCCCTCGGGAGTCAGCCTCAGCCTCATCCCCTGCCACAGATTCAAGATGAGGTCAAATTCTGACCTGTTTCGCTGGAGGGATAATGGTTGTTGTTTTTTTGTTGTTGTTGGTGGTGGTGGTGATGGTGGTGTTTTGTTGCTGGTGGTGATGATGTTGCTTGTTGTTTCTATTGGTGGTGGTTGTGATGGTGGTGTTTTGTTGTTGGTGGTGGTGAGTGTGGGTTTTATGTTGGTTGCTTGGTTTTTCTCTATTGGTGGTGTTGTTTCCTTTGGGTGTGGAGGGTGATGGTGGTGTTTTGTTGTTGTTGGTGGTGGTTATGATGTTGCTTGTTGTTTCTATTGGTGGTGGAGGTGATGGTGGTGTTTTGTTGTTGGTGGTGATGATGTTGCTTGTTGTTTCTGTTGGTGGTGGAGGTGATGGTGGTGTTTTGTTGTTGGTGGTGATGATGTTGCTTGTTGTTTCTGTTGGTGGTGGTGGTGATGGTGGTGTTTTGTTGGTGGTGGTGATGATGTTGCTTGTTGTTTTTGTTGTTGGTGGTGATGATGTTGCTTGTTGTTTCTTAGGTTGTTGAGGTGTGTTCGTCTGTTGTGAATGAGTTGCTTGTTTTTTCTTCTGTTGGTGGTGGTGGTGATGGTGGTGTTTTGTTGCTGGTTGTGATGATGTTGCTTGTTGTTTCTGTTGGTGATGATGTTGCTTGTTGTTTCTGTTGGTGGTGGTGGTGATGTTGCTTGTTGTTTCTGTTGGTGGTGGTGGTGATGGTGGTGTTTTGTTGCTGGTTGTGATGATGTTGCTTGTTGTTTCTGTTGGTGATGATGTTGCTTGTTGTTTCTGTCTCGTTGCTTCTTCTCTTTCTTTCGATGTTTATTGGGTGGTTTGATGTGTTGCTTGTTGATGTTGTCTGTTGTGGTGGTTGGTGATGGTGGTGTTTTTGTTGTTGGTGGTGATGGGTTGTTGTTTCTTTTTGTTGTTTGCTGTTGTAGTGGGGGGGTATGTGGGGTGTTTTGTTGCTGGTGGTGATGATGTTACTTGTTGTTTCTGTTGGTGGTGGTGGTGATGGTGGTGAGTGTTCTGGGCTTGTTGGTGTGGAGGTGGTGGTAAGAGTGGGATCGTGCGTTGTGGTGTGGTCTGTCTGTTGGTAGTGGTGGTGATGGTGGTGTTTTGTTGCTGGTGGTGATGATGTTGCTTGTTGTTTCTGTTGGTGGAGGTGATGGGATTTGCTGTTGTAGGTGTTGTTGTTTATATTGGTTGAAGTAGAGGTGTTGTTTTTGAAGAGAGAGATAGAAAGGGAGAGTGGATTTGATCTGTTTGTATTGGGAAAGAGATAGGGCTGAGAAGAGTGAAGAGAGAGAGAGAGAGAGAGAGATGGAATAAGGAGAGAGAAAGAGAGAGACTGGAGTTGAGAGAGAGAGAGGTAGGGAGATGAGAGAGTGTAGAGAGAAGAGAGAAGAGAGAGAGGAAGTTGAGATGAGATGAGGTCGGAGAGAGTTGAGAGAGAGATTGGAGAGGGTTGATGAGAGAATATACAAAAAAGAGAATTTCAAAATAAGAGAATTTAGCCATTAAGCATAGGTAGGTCTCATGACTGAAGGAGTGTTACTGGGACGGCAAAAACAAAGAAAAAAAAAAAAAAACAAACACAAAACAAAAAATAGAAAAGAAAAGAAAAGAAAAGAAAAAAAACGAATCAAACATACAAACAAACAGAAAACAAGAGAAACAGGGAAGGTAAGAAAACACACTCACAAACACACACAAACCAATACCCAAACACTCCAAACACAACCACCCCCACAGAAAAAAAAGAAGAAAAAAAAAATCTCGACAAGTAAAGTGTTCCTCTCTTCATTGCCCTCTTCATGGTCTTAAGATCAGCTACATAACCTGTCCCCTGGTTTGACCCATGAGCAACAAGAAAAAGCGAAAGGAACTACGATTGCCTGACTCATTTTCACTAGCTTAAGGTCATTATCTTCGCTAATTAGTGCACCTTTCGGCAGAGTGCAATCGTCATGTTGCAGATATATTGATAAAACGAAGAAATGTATTCTACTTTAAAATGACGTTGGTACGTGAAATTTTATATTTTTGTGACTATTGCAACAAGTGTTTTTTTTTTTTGATGTTGTTTTTGTTTTTGTTTTTTTCATAGTGGGCTTTTGAATTAGTAAAAGTGTATGTAAAAGGTGATGACTGAATATCTTTAAAATCCCTCCCCCCCCAAGAGATGGAATTATTGCGAATTTTATCAACAAGTGTTATCGCTTTTCGATTCATACCCCCTGGTTTATACTTCTGGCTTTACTTTTTATCCAACATTCGTTCATTACTGAAGGTAAGAGCTATGGCTAGCTATTATTACTATTATGATAATGATGATAATGATGACAAAAATTATGCTGATTATAATGATTATTAGAATGAAGGGTGATGAGGAGGATTAAAATGAGAATACTAACAATGATGATAAGATTGATTTGGTAATTGCTAATTAAATAATGATAATTTATTATTGATAGGTGATATTGATAAGACTTAATAATAAGTTAGTAACAAATAATGATATTAATGATGATAATGATTATGATAGTAATATCGATGATGATTACCATAATGATAGGAATAACAATTGGTAATAATTATATCACAATGAAAAGGCCTTTAATAAAAAAAAAAAAAAAAATGATAACAGTGGTATCATGCATCGATATTGATAATACTGATAATGATGTTAATCGAGATAAAACACGATATGAGATATTTGTATTGGACAAAAACAAACCATTAAGGAACAAAACGAACAAACAAACAGGCGCCTAAGGAACTAGGTCAAACATATACCGTAATTCATTCATTCCCCGTACCCGTCACCCACTCCTTCCTTCTTCCCTCTCCCTCGCACCCTCTAAATCCCCCCTCTCTCCACTCATGGGCCCCTATCCCTGTTCCTTTTCTACCTCCTCCTTTCCTAATTTCCCCTTCTCGTCCCCTTTCTAAACTTTTCCCTCCTCCCTCCCCCCCCTCTATACCCCCCCCCCCCCCCCCCCGCCCCACCCCCCTCCCTCTCCTCCCCCGCCCCCCCCCCCCCCCCCTCTCTACCCCCCCCCCCACTCCCCCTCCCTCTCTACCCCCGCCCCCACTCCCCCTCCCCCTCTACCCCCGCCCCCACTGCCCCTCCCTCTCTATCCCCACCCCCACTCCCCCCTCCCTCTCTACCCCCACCCCCACCCCCACTCCCCCTCCCTCTCTACCCCCCACCCCTCCCCTCCCCCTAATCTACCCCACCCCCACTCCCCCTCCCCCTCTACCCCCACCCCCACTCCCCCCTCCCTCTCTACCCCCACCCCCACTCCCCCTCCCTCTCTACCCCCACCCCCACTCCCCCTCCCTCTCTACCCCCACCCCCACTCCCCCTCCCTCTCTACCCCCACTCCCCCTCCCTCTCTAACCCCCCGCCCCCCCTCCCCCTCCCCCTCTACCCCCGCCCCCACTGCCCCTCCCTCTCTATCCCCACCCACTCCCCCTCCCCTCTACCCCACCCCCACCCCCCACCCCCACTCCCCCTCCCTCTCTACCCCCACCCCCACCCCCCTCCCTCTCTCCCCCCCCCCCCTCCCTCTCTACCCCCACCCCCACTCCCCCTCCCTCTCTACCCCCACCCCCACTCCCCCTCCCTCTCTACCCCCACCCCCACTCCCCCTCCCTCTCTACCCCCACCCCCACTCCCCCTCCCTCCCCCGACGTCCTAAGCGTCTGCAGAAAGGCTCTGCAGTAAACGTGCTCTGAAATCTAAGATACGGACTGTGTACAGACATAATCATTTTTTACGTTCACTCACGCGTACTTACACGGATTGTAAACGCGCACGTGTGTATATGCATGACGATGTGAACTCACACACATACATATACACGCACACACACACACACACCCTCCCACGCACACATTCAGCCGAACACACACACACACACACACACACACACACACACACACACACATTCAACCGAACACACACATTCAACCGAATACACACACACACACACACACACATACACACACAGACATATACACACACACACGCACACATTCACCCGAACACACACACACACACATGCACACACACACACCCACACACACACACACACACATACACACACACATGCAAACACACACACATACAAGATGAGTTATTATGGATATATTCTACTTCCCTCACGCGTACATGTATAAACTATTCTAATGAGTACAGTAATCTATAATATAGCAATCTATAATAAGACCAAGCATTGCTGTCGCTATCATAATTATCTATATGATTATAATTGAATTAGATATTTTATTCATCAATTCATTTATATTCGATTTACCGATAAGCTTGTTTGTTGATATTGCAGTCATTACTATCATAATTACAATCATTCTAACATAACAGTTGTTGTTTAATTAGCATCGTTATTTATTTCATCATTACGACGATGCCAGTGAATAATTATATTTACTCCTGGATCGATTATCATTGTATCCTATCTGTCAGTTAGAAAAATTACTGCAATCACCTATATTCAGAAAAACAAACAAACAAATAGACGGTCATCCTTTTATTAATTTGTATATCTATCTACCTATTTTAGTTTGTGTATTTATTTTTATTTGATAATTTAAGTATTGGTCAATGTGGGAAATATTTTCTCTTTCATTATTGTGAGTACCCTCTTTTTCTTATTCGTTTCTGTCTTCTTTTCCTTCTATATTCTTAGTTTATTGTTTCGTCTTCGTCTTCGTGCTCTTCCTTCTAATTACTTTGTTTCGTGATTTTTTTTTTTTTCGTCCTCTTCCGTTTCTTCTTTAGTACTTATTTTGATTTACTTATTTTACTTTATTCAGTTTTGTTTTATCGTTATCTAATAATCTTCATTATTATGATGTTATTATTATCATCAACATTATCATCAATATTATGATGTTATTGTTATTATCAACATCACCATCAATATTATTATCATCATCATCATTACCATTATTATTATCATTATCATCATTTTTA
>NW_028234437.1:22664838-22667338 GCF_977035675.1 Penaeus japonicus | reverse complement strand
ATAGTCTTATCTAATGTTTCATATATTCCTTCTACTTTCCCTCTCCTCTATATTCTAAGACTTCCTTTGGCAACTCAAAAGAGAGTCCAAGTGGTCAGGCGTCTCTGCCAGTCAGTTTACATTTTATTTCCACCTTAACCTACTTAAAGGAAGGAGAAAACCATCGTGCATAGCAATGAAACTATATTTTGAACGCAAAAAAGTACTAATACCGCAAATTTTGAATACAGGAAATACTTATATTGCATGTTCTGAACATTAGGAGGCATGAAAATTATTGCCAATTTGCATGGTGTTTTTGTCTCAGACCTGTATGTACGGTTGGCTATCAAGGAATCCATCCTTCTACATTATATCTATTTCCTCTATTCATTGTCTTTTCACCTTCTTTTCACTTTCATTTTCGTTTTCTTCTTTCTTCATTATCGTGCCTTACTTATCTTTTATTTTATTTGTTTTTTCTTAGGTTCTCGTCTCTCTGTTTTCTTGTTTCATCCGATCTTCCTTTTTTTTCTCCTAATTCCGTATTCTTCAGCATATTTTCTATCTACTTTCTGGTTTTCATTCATCCTATTTTAATCCTAATCTTCATTATGAGGAAGGTGAACACAATAACTACAAAAAAATAGATTAGGTACAATAATGATAATAGTGTGGAATATCATCATTAGAGTATTAACATGTTATCATCATAACTATATTCATTATTATTACTTTCGTCATAACCATCGTCATCATTATCAATATCAATATCATCTTACCAATTTATTCTATCAACGTGATATTACTAACACCATTTTAATAGATATAATTATATAATTATTTTAATGCCACTACACAATGTCTTGATGATCATCATCACCAATAATGTTGTTTTTACCATTATCATCATTATCGTTATTATCATTATTATAGTTATCATTATCACTATTACTGTTCTTATAATTTTTCCTACTACTAATATTATTACTATCATCATCATAATCATTATGATGATCATTATCATTTTTACTATTACTATAATCATGATCATTGTTATTGTAATCACGATCATTATTATCATCATCATTATTACATCATCAGCTTCTCCTAGATAATGTTTATTCTTCATTCATAATGTCTTCCCTTTTTGAGTTCATCTCTGACCCCCCCCCCCCCCGTCCCCCACCTCTCTGTGTCAAGAAGTTTCGTAATTAGGAAAAGGAATTTATGGGACTTGGATGAACATTGTCTTTAAAATGCACATGATTGTAGGATTCCAGAGTTGTTAGAATCACTGCAATTATTCTATATGCTTTCCATTATCATTATCAGTACTACATTACAATCATTATCATTATACTGGTTTCAATATATGATCATCAATGCTATCAGTCGTAGCATTAGCATCAAAAATAGCATTAGTATTAGTATCAATACTAATATCCATAGTATTATCATCATCATTGATACTATCATCACTATCGTAAAACCTCCATTGACCACGAATGAAAGTTGAAATAGTTAACCCTAAACCAAGTATACTTCTTACAGATACTTTCTCTACAATACAAAGAAAAATGTCGCCTTCCTCTTGGCTATAAGAGGGTGTACATATTTGTCTCAGCTAATGACACACTTCAGTTTTTCTTTGGCTAGAACTAACATTTGTCCAATGCTGATTCGGTGGAGGCAAATAACGAATGTGTATTTGTACGTATAACTATGAGACTGTGTGTGTTTGGAAGTTTTGGTGTGTCGGTGTCGGTGTGTGTGTGTGTGTTTGGAAATTTTGGTGTGTCGGTGTGAGTGTGTGTGTGTGTGTGTGTTTGGAAGTTTTTGGTGTGTCGGTGTGTGTGTGTGTTTGTGTGTGTGTGTGTGTGTGTGTGTTTGGAAGTTTTTGGTGTGTCGGTGTGTGTGTGTGTTTGTGTGTGTGTATGTGTGTGTGTGTGTGTATGTGTGTTTGGAAGTTTTTGGTGTGTCGGTGTGTGTGTGTGTGTGTGTTTGGAAGTTTTGGTGTGTCGGTGTGTGTGTGTGTGTTAGTGTTAGTGTTTGTATGCATGTGGGCACGTACATGTATATGTGTATGTGTATTGTAGAAACTTAATAAAGTTTCTTTACAAAGTCGAAGAAGAGATCATAAAAGAAAAATCGAAGACGATCAGAACAAAAGAGAAAAAGTTGTAAACTTTGATTAGAAACAAGTAAAAAAAAAAAAAGTAAAACCCAAAAATTAGAAAAATGAGCCAAGTGAGTGTGTCTGTGGGGAGAATGGTAACTACAGATTGCCCACTCAACAAACTTCGGGAGTTAAGTTGCTACGGATCCTTCCAAAGGAGACAAGATTTAGTATTCCGTTCATGCTTCCATTTTCTCCCTCCCTCTATATATCTCGCTCTGTCTCTCATTTTCCCCTCTACCTACCTATCTATCTATATAGATCTATCTATCTAGATCTATCTATCTATCTATATCTATCTATCTATCTAGATCTATCTATCTATCTATCTATCTATCTATC
>NW_028234437.1:22654838-22657338 GCF_977035675.1 Penaeus japonicus | reverse complement strand
TGTGTGTGTGTGTGTGTGTTGGGTGTTGGGGGGTGGGTGTTGAGGTTGTTGTGTTGTGGGATGTCTGTGTGTGGGGGTGTGTGTTGTTGTGTGTGTGTGTTGTGTGTGTGTGGTGTGTGTGTGTGTTGTTGTGGTGTGGGGGTGGCTGTGGTGTGTGGTGGTGTGGTGTTGTTGTGGTGTGTGTGTGTGTGTGTTGTCTGTTCTTGTTTTCTTATCAAAATATATCTCGCCTCTTAGTGTTGTGCTGCGTGCGTTTATGAATAACTCAGTTTAGCAATATTCTTATCATTTTGTGTAGTTTGATACCACATCACCAAAACTTGATTTGGATTTTTTATTTCATCAGCTCCTTCTTTCGTCTGCTGTTTCGCGCTTTTTTCGCCGCGTTTTCGCCCCCTCTTCCTTGTTTCTTCTTCCCTGTTTTTGCAGACTATTTTATAAATGTCGTTATCTTCATTATTCAGATATTTTAGGCGCCGTCTTCTCCTCTACCTCTTCGCTTGTACATATATTACTATTGATGTTATCAATATCATTATTATTACCATTTTCTTCTTTTCTTCTCCTTTTTCTTCTTCTTCATCTTTCTTTACCTCCTACTCTTCCTCCTAACCCTTCTCCTCGTTCTCCCTCTTCCTCCCACCTCTTCCCTCTTCTTCCTCCTCCTCCTCCTCCCAATGCCTCCTCCTTCTCCTCCCCTTGTCTCCTCCTCCTCCTCTCCCTGCCTCCTCCTTCTTCTCATTCTCATTCTCCTCCTTCTCTTCCTCTTTCTCCTCCTCCTCCCCCTATCTTCTTTTTCCTTCCTCTACCTTCCTCCTTCTATTCTTTCCCCTATCTTCTTCCGCCTCTAACCTTCTCATCCTCTACTCACTTGCTCCTCGCTCCTCCTCCTCCTCCATCTCCCTTCTTCCTCTCCCTCTATCCGTCCCCCTCCCTCTTCTCTCCTCCCCTCGTTCAACCCCCTCCCTACTCCTCCCTCGCCATACTCGCTCTTTCTTCCTCCTTTTCTTCCACCTCCTTCTCCACCTCCTCCCTCCTCCTCAACCCCCTCCCCCCCCTCCTCAACCCCTCTCCCTCCGACTCTACCTCTTCCTCCTTCTCCTCCTCCTCCTCCTCCTCCCCCGCTTCCTCCACCCTCCTCGACCCCCTTCCCCTCCACCTCCAACCCCCCCCCCCACTCGCCTCCTCCCCCACCTTCTCCCCCATCTCCTTCCTCCTCCACTCCCCCACTCGCCTCCTCCCCCTCATCCTCCTCCCCCACCTTCTCCCCCATCTCCTCCTCAACCCCTTTCCCCACCTTCTCCCCCATCTCCTCCCTCCTCCACCTCCCTCCACTTGCCTCCTCCCTTTCCCCCTCCTCCTTCATAACACCTCCTTCACCTCTCTATCCTCCTCCTCCGCTCCTCTTCTTCCTCTGCTCCTCCGAGAAAACAGCAGCACAAGAGAAACGCGCGGTAGTAAGTTAGGGAGCGGAAATAATCTTTTGTAGGGAAAAGAGAATTATTTTCCTTTTCGCTTTAAAAGGGATTCAGGAAGGGAGAGAGAAAAGATGAAAGAGAGGTGAGGAAGAGAGAGAGAAAAGATGAAAGAGAGGTGAGGAAACGAGAACGAAAGTGTAGAAAAAGTATAGGGATAGATTGAGAGAAAGATAGATAGAGAGAGAGAGAGAAGTGGGGGGGGGCGGAGAGAGAGAGAGAAAGAAGGAGAGAGAGAGAGGTGGAAGCGATTAGGGTAGAACAGATAGAAGAAAAATATAGAAGAAAGCAAGGAAAAGGAAAATAGATAGAGAATTAGATATATAGATTAATAGACAGAACGAGAGATGGAGAAAGAGACAGAAAGCAAGTGAGATACCGAGAGAAGAAAAAAGAGAGGAAAAAAAGAACAAAGAAAGATACTAACGGCAGGTAATACAAAGAAAGGAGGAAGGAAAGGAAAAAAAAGGAAAAAATGAGCGGAGAGGAGATGGGATGTCCTTGAAAGGGGAGGGGGGGGGTCCTGAAGGGGGTAAGAGGGAGGGAGGGATGGGGGGGTGGGGGACGGAACGAGGGTGCCCGCAAGTGCCCGAAGTTCCAGGTAAATGACTCTTTTTTTTCGCTCTCTTTCTCTTCACTTCATTCTTGTGTTTTTCCTGGTTCCTCTTCATCATTGTTGTATCATTTTTTAGTCTTTTATTTCTTTCCTCCTGTTCTTCCGGGCGGTATCTATTGATGTTATATTTTCCCTCTTTATTTATATTATCTATGTGTTTATTTTTTCATGTATTCCTATTTTATATTTCTTTTCGGTGATAACAAATATTTGTGACGCAATATTGAAGAACAACATGAACAGAAAAGGTTTCAAAGCACATTACTTGACAAATATATAAACGTGTTTAGAGTGTGTTATTGTGTGTGAGAGAGAGAGAGAGAGAGAGAGAGAGAGAGAGAGAGAGAGAGAGAGAGAGAGAGAGAGAGAGAGAGAGAAAGAGAGAGAAAGAGAAAGAGAGAGAGAGAGA
>NW_028234437.1:22617338-22632338 GCF_977035675.1 Penaeus japonicus | reverse complement strand
GAAGGGTTGAGAGAACCCTAAGGTAAAAGATATTGAACTTGCAAGAAATTCGATGCTTGAAGAAGAACGATGTGTGCTTGCTTGTTTGATTGTGTGTATGCGTGTGTGTGTGTGTGTGTATGCGTGTGTGTGTGTGTGTGTGTGTAAGTGTGTGTTTCAAAATATCCGTATAATCTATTATATCTATTGCAGTTACCTTAATCAAAATTATTAAACGTTGGAAATGTATTACAAAAAAAGATTCTCAAAAAATACAGTATAGATATGTTTTCAAAATGTAAAGTTTAGTGAAAATGAATCATCAGTCTATAGGCTGGTTTCATAACATGTTGAAAATGTATAATAATGATAACAATAATAGTAATGATAATGATAATAGTAATGATGATAACAAAAAAGTGATAATAATAACAATAATAACAATTATAACAACAACGATGATAATCATAACAATGATAATAACAATAGAAATTAAAAGAAATGCAAAAATAACAAAGCAATTTTCTAATCAAACTCCATCCGTCCGTCAGACTTATTGCGTCACTTGATTAAAGATCATCAACCTCATACTATTACGCAACAAAGATTAACTCAATGAGAAATGCCCCGCCGTCATGCTTTTCCATGAGGCTTGCTTTTGAAAAGTTCCTGTGAGAAATCCTCCTAATGTCATGATACTGCAGTGTTGCATAAGTCTTCATCAGATAATTCTTTTGCTCCTCTTCTCTCTCTTTCTCATTTATTTATTTATTTATTTTTACTCTTTCTCTCTCTCTCTCTTCCTCTCTCTTTCTCGTTCTCTCTCTTCCTCTCTCTTTCTCTATCTCTTCCTCTCTCTCTTTCTTCCTCTCTCTCTCTCTCTTTCTCTCTTCCTCTCTCTCTCTTTCTCTCTTCCTCTCTCTCTCTCTCTCTCTCTCTCTCTCTCTCTTTCTCTCTCTATCTCTATCTCTCTCACTCTCTCTTTTTCGTTAGTTTTGATATTTTGTGACTATTAATGACTATACAAATTGTTGCCATTTTAATTAGTAGTTGCTACAGTTATGCACGTAGATCTTTCCTCTTTCCTATTTGTCGAATGATTGCCTAATATATGTAGACTCAACAGTTATGAAGATAATCATTGATGAGAGAAAGATGGAGAAAGAGAGATAGTCATGAAGAAGGAGAGAAAGAAAGGGAAAGAATGAAAACTGTAAGGGTTCTCTCCTTTCATTCTATCGTTTGTTTTAATCATAAAGCAAATTGATCCGATTTTTTTAAAGGTGATGTTTAGATAACCAGTGAATGATAACATTTATCTTACTGGCTTCATTTTTAAAAGTAAAACGACAAAAATATGATATTAATGGAATGAGGATATTGCTAAATGAATGAATATTTATTTTTAATCATAAAGGATTCAGCAGTGAGTAAATAATATATCTAATGATATTCATACATCAAACATATTAATGAGAGCAAAAGCACATATCACAAATACATAAAAGACATTTTTATGAAATGTTTGTAACTAATTTATTTTCTGACAAAAAACAAAAAAAAAAACACCTTTACGGTTGAAACGAAACTCCAATTATCTTTTGTAATATGGCCTTTAATAATGTAGCTTTTTTTGTATAATGCATGTACGAAAATCGAGATTTGGATCAAAGATAAATTCAATTATAAAATCATCAAATGTTGTATACAACTGCCTTTACGGTGCAGAGCAACTAATTCAGAACCAAGGCTATATTCACAATGTCACAGTGCTACAATAAGATTAGAAATATATATATATATATATATATATATATATATATATATATATATATATATATATATATATTGTAGTAGGAAGGCGAAACAAGGTTAATTACGTTTCATGATAGAAAAAAGGTCGATAAGTCTTCGGACATCAGAAGAAGACCTATGGTATTGCCAATACCATGGATAGGATTGGGATTCGACCTTTTGATGTCAGTTCCACATTCGAGGCTCAGCGAAATTGGTATTGCCATGGCTTATACCTTCACTCGCTTCACCAGCATCATCTAAATGAATGCGATATAAGCTGCACTTTCATCAATATTCTGGAAATTTTATCTGTGTAAAGCAAAGAGATTGTAATATGATATTTCGTATGGATAAACGCTATAGTGCTTTTATGTAACTATAACGGAAGGGTAGATTATCCGGCACACGAGTCCACCGAAATGCCGTACTCTAAGGGTGCTAGATTACAGGCACAGTGCAACTATTTTTGTTTAGTAATTACAGTTTCAAGCTTTCAATAGTTACAGTTTAAGAGATATATCTACTCAACTTTAGGCTGCAAATCAAGCTTATATCTACATAAAAGGTTAAATGTTAAAAAAATAAATAGATAAATAAATAAATAAAAAGAAAAAAATAGTTGGAAAAAAAACACAACATAAACTTTATAGACATACTCAGTGCTGGATTTCACTGCATTGCATTGATGTTTTCTTGGCATCGTCTTGCAAGGCTGTAAACTTTGGGCAAAGAGGAAGAGGAGTTCTGTTTCTGAGAGGTCTTCGCTGGCCACACTGTCGCCATGCTCGCTTCGACGCCGAGGAAGGGAAAAAAGAGGAAGGAAAAGAGGGGGAGGGAAGGAAGGAAGATAAAGAGGGATGGAAGGAAGGAAGATAAAGAGGGATGGAAGGAAGGAAGCTGGAAGAGGGGTGGAAGGAAGCTGGAAGAGGGGTGGAGGGAAAAGAAGAGGGGTGGAAGGAAGATAAAGAAGGGTGGAAGGAAGATAAAGAGGGATGGAAGGAAGGAAGATAAAGAGGGGTGGAAGGAAAAGAAGAGGGATAGAAGGAAGATAAAGAGGGATGGATGGAAGAAAGATAAAGAGGGATGGAAGGAAGGAAGATAAAGAGGGGTGGAAGGAAAAGAAGAGGAGTGGAAGGAAAAGAAGAGGGATAGAAGGAAGATAAAGAGGGATTGATAGAAGTAAGAGGGGTGGAAGGAAAAGAAGAGGGATGGAAGACTCTGAGGAGGAGGGAGGGAGAGAGAAAGTAAGGAAGGAGGTAGGAGTAAGAAAACAAAAAGATGGATAGGAGAAAGAGAAGGGAAGGGAGGTGTGAGAGAGAAAAGAAGTGGGAAATGAGAGAGATAGAGAGAGGAAAAAGAGAAAGAGAGGTAAGACAGAGAGAGAAAAGAAGAGACTGAAGAGAAACACAAAAAGGAGGGAGGCGAAGGGAAGAGAGACAGAGGGAAAGCCAGAAAATGGATTATTTGCAAATAATGATATACATATATGTATAAAAAAGACATATGCCAATAAAAAGACTATATGCACACATACAGAGAGAGAGAGAGACAGAGGGAATAAAAAACACGATTCCACCACACACAAGTCTAATTAAAAGTAAGTGAGAGAGGGAAAAAAAAACATACACAGACTCTCTATTCAAGTTCCCCTCAACACACCAACACATTTTGTGCCAAATCACGAGCGACTCTGACGGTCCTCTTTAAAACTAGTCGTCACAATCGCACATACACAGGCATCTCCCCCCCCCCCCCTCCCTTCTTCTGTTCATCAATCTCTGTTCATTATATCTATAAATATATACACACACACACACACATCTATATATATATATATATATATATATATATATATATATATATATATATATATATATATATATATATATATATATATATATATATATATAATATATATATATATATAATAATATATATATATAACATACACGATAATGCATACATACATATATATATATATATATATATATATATATATATATATATATATAGATAGATAGATATAGATAGATAGATAGATAGATAGATATGCATTATTGTATATGTTATTGTTGTTTTCATCATTATTGTTGTTATTGTTATCCATAGTATAACTGTCTTTTTTTCTTATTACCATGATTAATGTTGTTCTTATCATAATTATCATTATAACAAAGATTATGATAATGATAATATTCACAGTAATGATGATAGCAAATAATAACGTTATGATTATTAGTATCCTTATCCTTATCATAATAATTATTACTTCTATCATTCTTATCTTTATCATCATCATTATCATTATCATCACTATTACTATCGCTATTATCATTATCATCACTATTACTATCGTTATCATTATTATCATCATTACTATAATTACCATTATTACTACTGTCATCATCAATATAATTATTGTCATTATCATTATTACCATTATTCGCATTTTTTTTCTTCTAGTATTGTTATCATTATTCTTATCACTATTATTATCATCATTGTTATTATCATTATTATCATAATTGTTATTGTCTTTATCGTTATCAGTATCTCCATTGTTATATCTATTGTTATTACTGCTATTATCAATACTATATTATCATTGTTGTTGTTGTTATCATTATTTTCATTATCATTGTTATTATTTTTATCATAATTGTTATCATAATCACCATCACCATTATTGATATTTCCATCCTTTTTATTATCTTTATTTGTGTGATTATTATTATTATCCTTATCATTTTGATAAACAGTATCATCATAATCATTATTATCATAATCGCCAATATCATTATTATCATCATTATCATTGTTGTTGAAATAACCTATAACATAACTGTTGTGTTGTCATTGCAGATTTTTGTTGTTGTTGTTGTTGTGATCATTGTTTATAATAACAATTACTCTCACCATCATTATATCATTATAACCCCGTATTTCTTATCATGTAGTCATTCCTATATTTTTTTTTTCTTTCTTTCTTTTTTTCTTTATATCAGCGTTCACATCAAAACATTAAATCGCTCGATCTTTGCACTGCACCTGAACGTAAAGTAATGAAATCCCTTAATGAACGAATCATCCTAATCATCTCATTATTGATATCATTCCATCGATCCTTAGACGGTTGTATGTATGCGTTATCTCCATGCGTGACGTCATCTTCTGTTTTGACTATAGGCCAGTAGTGAATTTCCTCCTAAATGACTTAAGATTGATATGAAATCCTATTAGCCTATTAGTACTTGTAATTAGATGTTGATGGCCTGTTTAAGAAGTTAGACGTCCTGAAGTTGTAATTTATCTTTGCAATTTAAAAGATGGTGGGGATATGTTTGTAAATTATACACGAGGGTGTATACCAGTCTCTTACATACAGTCATATACACACGCGGATGCACATGGAAAAATATTCATAGGAGTAAAGAAACAAGTCAACAAACAAACCAACAAGACATACACACACGCGTATGTTTTTCATAACCTCAGCACCGACGTCATAAATCTAGAAAAAAATATATGATATAAAAAGTGGAAGAAAAATATTAGACTGGAGAAGCGTGTGTGTGTGTGTGTGTGTGTGTGTGTGTGTGTGTGTGTGTGTGTGTGTGTGTGTGTGTGTACGTCTGTGTGTGTGTGTGTGTGTGTGTGTGTGTTTGTGTGCGTGTGTATGTGTGTGTGTCCGTGTGTGTGTGTATGTGTGTGTGTCTGTGTGTGTGTGTGTGTGTTTGATGTATATTTCATGAATATAAGTCTGATGCCTGACCTTGATTAGATGAAGATATCCAGAAAAAAAAAGAAAACTGATCACCCAAAGACACCGAATAAATATTTTTCCTTTCGGCCGCCTTCTGCCTGAAGAGTCTTGGAAGGAGAACGAGAAGGAGGGCTTGAAGACGACGAAGGAGGAGGTGGAGGAGAAGGAGGATGGGGAGCTGCGGGAGGAGGAGGAGGAAGATGTTGAGGACGGCGAGGAAGAGGAGGAGGAAGAGGACGAGGAGGTGGAGGACGAGGAGGACGAGGGCAGGGAGATGGAGGGAGTGAAGGAGTAGTGGGGGGAGGGGGGCAGTAAGGGGAAAGATATGAAAAAGGAGGAGGAAGAGAAGGAGAACGGTGAGGACGAAGAGGTGAAGGAAGAGGAAGAGGAGAATGGGGGAAGTGTTGGTGGTGAAAGAGAAGAAAGAGGAAGAGGAGGGCGGTGAAGTGGATGAGAAGGAAGAAGAGGAGGAGGAGGTAGAGGAGGGGGAGGGGGAGGAATAGGAAGAGAAAGAGAGAAAAAAAAAGAGTGGAAGGTGAAGAAAGTTGAGAGGGATAATGATGGAGGAGGAGGAGGAGGTGGAGAATTGGGAGGAAGACGGGGACGGAGATGAACACGAAGGTGGAGTAAAAGAAGGAAGTGAAAGAGAAAGAAAATGCAAAGGAGTGGAGGGAGAAAGAGAAAGTAGAGTAGGGAGAAGAAGAGCAAAAATTAAAAGACTGAAAGAGGAGAAAAAGGAGAAGGGGAGAACTATGGACTAAGGTTTTTAATGAAGGCTTGTTTTTTTTTATACTTTTTTTTTTTAAACTTTCATGTATCGTTCTTAAAAAAATAAAAAATAATAAACAATTCTGCATTTTAAGACTGTTTTATATGTTCTCATTTTATTTCTCATTTCTTTATCATCATAACTTATCTTTATTTATTTATTAACTGATTTTGTAAATTGCACAACGATGACCGCAACCCGAGATTTAATAGTATCAGTAACACTATCATCATTATGGTAATTATCATCATTATCAGTATTCTTATCATCATCCTTGATATTGTCATAACAATCATTTTCATCATTATCATTATCATCATTATTATTATCATCATTACTATCATCATTATCATTATTATCATTATTATCTTTCTTATCATTTCATTATTATTATCATAATCATTGTTATCATTATCATCTTTAATTTCATTGTTATCATTAACTTTACTATCATTATCATCATTACTGTTGCCCTTTTTTATCGTTATAATCATTTTTTTCCCTATTATTACTATTGCTATTGCCACTATTACAATTCTTATTATTACTATTTTTCCATTATTCTCACATTCGTGTATCAATTGTTATCAATATCATTATCATCATTATTGCAGTAATAGCAATATTGATAATGAAAACAATGACAATCCAAAAACTACAAAGAGGACGCCAGGGTATCTTCAGCCTTGATCTTATAAGGAACCAATATTTAATGAGCCAAGAAAGACGAAGTGGCCAATGCGTCCTGACCGACAGCTTGTCAGGACTTGTTAAGCTATGGGGTTACGTAGCTCTGAAGGAGAGAGGGGGGGGGGAAAGATAAGGGAGGGGGGGGGCATACAGTAATATAGCGCAAATATATTTTTACAATGGATGACAACAGTAGATATGTTTCTCTCTTGGTCTTTTGTGTGTGTGTGTGTGTATTTCTGTCTCTCTCTTTCTTAGACTCTCTCTCTCTCTCTCTCTCTCTCTCTCTCTCTCTCTCTCTCTCTCTCTCTCTCTCTCTCTCTCTTTCTTCTCTGTCCTCTCTCTCTCTTTCTCTTTCTCTCTCCTCTCTCCTCTCTCCTCTCTCTCTCTCTCACTCGCTCTCTCTCTCTCTTCTCTCTTCTCTCTTCTCTCTCTCTCTCTTCTCTCTCTCTCTCTCTCTCTCTCTCTCTCTCTCTCTCTCTCTCTCTCTCTCTCTCTCTCTCTCTCTCTCTCTCTCTCTCTCTCTCTCTCTCTCTCTCTCACTCACTCTCTCTCTCTCTCACTCACTCACTCTCTCTCTCACTCACTCACTCTCTCTCTTTCCTCGCTCTTTCTCTCAACCGTGATAAAAGTATAACTAAAGCCCCCTATATCCATGGGACAACCTTAGTAATGAACATGCAATGGCGGGATTGTGGTAACCATTTGTTTGTTTATGTCTGTGTGTG
Organism: Penaeus japonicus; assembly: GCF_977035675.1. Lineage (NCBI taxonomy): Eukaryota > Metazoa > Arthropoda > Malacostraca > Decapoda > Penaeidae > Penaeus > Penaeus japonicus. The sequence goes on along the minus strand of NW_028234437.1, from coordinate 22,624,612 downwards.
CGTGAGTGTATATGCGTTCGTTCGTGCGTCTTGCTTATTAACATTTCACGTATGGAATAACTGCGAGAAAAGCGAGTGTGTGATGGAGACAATATCGTAAAAAGGAACATCAAAGGTAATGAGGAATAAAGAGAAAGTGTTATTATGGACCCATTTAACTTCATTCCTCTTGATGAAATATATTCCGTAGTGGTTTAAAGGTGTTTATCATCCCTGGTGGCCCGATGATGCATAATTTATTTCAAAGGGACACACTGCCACCTCCCTCCCCCCGTCCCCCCCTCCTCCCTTCAACCTTCAATTTATATAGTGTATTGTAGACAGTCGGTCAGACATCCCCCTCCCTCCCTCCCCCCTTCCCTTCTCTTCCCCTCCGTCCATTCCCCTCTTTTATCCAACCCACTGACATATTCAAACGTCAACCCCCCCCCCCCCCCCACTCTCCTCCGCCTCTTTCCTTCTCCCCCTCTCGTTAACCCCTTACCTCTTTTCCCCCCATTCCTCTTCCCCTCTCCTGCCCCCTTTCATTCTTCCTCTCCCTTCTTCCCCTTCCTCCTCACCCGTTCCTCTTCCCCGTCTCTTTTCCGCTCTCATTTTCCCCCATTCTCTCTCTCCCCTCCTCTCACTGTCTCACCTCCCCCCCTCTCTTTCTCTTTCCCCTCTATCTATCCCCACCTTCTCTCTTCCCCTCTCTTCCCCTTCTCTCTTCCAACGCATTCTCTTCCCCCTCCTCTCTCTTTCTAACTTCCCCCTCTCTCTCCCTCTCCTTCTCCACCCCTCCCTCCCCTCTTCCCCTCTCCTTCCACCCTCCTCTCTCTTTCTCACCTCTCTTCTCTCTCTGTCGTCCCCACTCCCCTCTTCACCCCCACCCCCTCTCTCTTCCCCAGCCCTCTCCCCCTCCTCTCTTCCCCTCCCCTCTTCCCCCACTCTCTCTTACCCCCTCCTCTTTCTTTCTCACCTCCCCCTCTCCCCCCCCCTCTCCACCCCACCCTACTCCAAGCTCTCGCCGAGTTCCTATTGATCCAGCGAGTACATACATCTCTTTACATGCTCTCTATCTCTGTCTCTCTCTCTCTCTCTCTCTCTCTGGACTTCTCTCTGTCTTCCTCTCCCTCTCGCCTTCTTGCCCCGTGCCTTCTGCGAATCGCAAGTGAGATGGCCAAAGCCGCAGGTTTTAAGGTGAGCCTGGCCATAGCTGGCACCTGTCCCATGGGTTAATGGCGCGTACGAGGCGGGCCAACGTGGTCTGCTATACTGTTACCGCTCCCGACGCCTTCGCCTCGTACCGGCGTCTCTTTCGCTAGCTTCGGACGTTTCTCTGCTCCCCTCCCCTCCCTCCTACTACTCCTCTTCCCTTCCCTTCCCTCCCCTCCCCCCTACTACTCCCCTTCCTTCCCCTTCCCTCCCCTTCCCTTCCCTCCCTCGCTCCCCTATTCCTCTTCCCTACTCTCCCTCCCTCCTTCACTCGTATACTCCCCTACTCTCCCTCCCTCTTACCCTTCCTTGCTCTCTTACTCTCCCTCCCTCCCTCACCTCCCTACTCCTCCCCTCTTTCTCTCCCTACTCTACTCCCCTCTTTCTCTCTCCCTCGCCTCCCTACTCTCCCCACCCCCCCTCTCTCTCTCTCTTCCTCCCTACTATCCCCCCTCCCTCTCCCTTTCTCTCCCTCTCCCCTCTCCCCTCTCCCCTCTCCCATCCCCTCGTCAAAATCTCAGGTGGTTTTACCTCCCTTGGAAGCGGAGATGGAGAGTGCAAGCTGACGGAAACATGATGCTGGCGGGTGACACCTTCCTCCCTCTCCTCCCTCTCGCCCTTCTCCGCAGATTTTCTTTCGCGCTTTGACCTCTTCTCTTTCGCGCGCCGTCTTACGAATTCGCACGTTCGTCGTGGGGTTTGGGGAGGGTATTGGAGGGGAGGGGCATATAGGGGGAGGGGGAGGTGCTCTTGATATACTACTCTCAGCCAACTTACTTGCTCCCCTCACCCCTGCTCTCGTTGCCACTTCGCCCCCCTCCCTCCCTCCCCCCACCTTCCCTGTGACCTACCTTGTCCCCGTGACCTCGCTCCGCACCGTCTCTCCCGGCCCGGTTTCCCTTGTTCCCAATTATTGAGTAAGCGGAGGAACGTTATGCGATCCAGGGATGGCATGGATTTGTGGAGAGCGTCTGCGGGTGTGTCGTATGCGGGCGTACGGGCGGGCGGACGGGCGGACGGGCGGGCGGGCGGGCGGTTCAGGCGGCCCAGGAAGGGTACCGCAGTGCCTGGCTGGCGCGGCGTGGCTGGCTCGCCCGAGAGACTCCGTCCGCGCCACCGCCAGTCTGAGTCGTGCCTCTGTACAGCGCGGCTCTCCCCCTCCACCGCCTTCGCACGCGCCCGCACACGCCGCCCACCCACTGCAGCTCTCTCTCCTCTTCTTTATTTTGCGCCCGCGGCTCCGTGGGCGTCTTCGAGCTCCTGACGCGCCGCCGGGAACAGAAAGCCCCGAGGTCGTGAAGGAGGCAGTGTCAAACAAGCGCCTCCGGAGTGAAGGGCGGCCCGAGCATGGTGCAAGTGTGCCAGTGCCGATAGAGAAACACGAGTGCCTGGAAGCTGCCTGAAGGTGGGCGTGAGTGCCGTCATGAAGGGCGGAAGCCAGTAAGCCTGCGAAGCCGAACGCCAGTATCTCGTGAAGGAAGGCGGTGGTCCTGCAGCAGGAACCATGTCTGCCAGCGGTCTCCTCCTTCGGCCGTGGATCTCCGTGGCAATTGGTGAGTCCTTCAAAGCCCCTTCAGCCTCCACTCACTGTATAATCCCCTTTGTATAGTCCCCTCTCAGCCCCCACCTTTTGTATAGTCCCCCCTCAGCCCCACACCCACAGTAAATGTTCCTTCTCAGTTCTCAGCCTCCCATTTTTGGTCCAACCTCAGCCCCTACCCCCATAGCCCCCCCCCCTCCCCCCCGTTTGGGCCCCCCTTGCGATCACTCACTTTTATCTGATCATAGTTTGATTTATGTGATTATCAAATCTTTACAGCGAGCTCTGTGATTTGTGCCGTGACTGTTCCGCTTCCTCATTTTCCTTATCGGTCTCGTTCTACTTCTCTTTCTCCTTTTCCTCGTCCTTATCTTTTTCCTCTTTTTTTTCTCTCTTCCTTTTTCCATTCTCATTCTCATTCCGAATCTCCTTCTCATTTTCTTTTAATTTACCCTTTCGTTCTCCTTCTCATTTGCTTTAACCTTCTCCTTCTTCTATTCCGTCCTTCTCTTTCTCCTTCTTCTTCTCCTTCTTTGTTCTTTCTCTCTTCCTCCGTCTCCTTTTCCTTCTTCTTTCTCTTCCCCTCCTCCATCTCCATCTACTTTTCTCCTTCCGCTGCTCCTCCTCCTTCATTCTCATTTTCCGCTCCTTCTCCTTCTCTTTCTCCTTCTATCTTTCTCCTTCCCCCTCATCTCCTCCTTCTTCTCTTCCTCTTTCTTCTCCTCCTCCGTATCCTTCTCCTACGTCTCTGTTTCCCCTTCGCCTCCTCCTTCATTCCCTTCTTCTCCTCCTTCTCCTTCTCCGTCCTCTGGTCCTTCTCCTTTTCTTGTCACGTGATCGGTAGACAGCCAAGGACACAGAGAAAACAAATGCTAATCGCAAGCCATTATTGTATTCTACAAGAAGAAAAACAAAAACAAAACATCTCAGCTTTACGATTCCTAATTCCCCAAGGTCGTTGGAGGCCTCTCCCCCCCTCCTTCCCCCTCCTTCCCCTTCTTCCCCCTCCTCTAATGGCCTCTCCTTCCTCTCCTCCCCTCCCCCCCCCCACTCTCTCTCCCCCCCTCACCCCTCTGTCAAAGGCCGCCCCGCCGAGCATTGATCTCACCAACTTGCCTACAGAAAAAATGTATGATAATAGAGATGAATTATTTTGCGATCTGTCGTGGCGATTGGTGGGGGTGGGAGGATAGGGGAGGGGGGAGTAGGGAGGAAGTCCTTCGAGCCTCCTCCTACTCCCTCCCTCCCTCCCCACCACTCCCCTGGGATCGCCTTTTTCCCCTCTCCCTCCTTCTCCTCTCTTCCTCTCTCTCTCTCTCTCTCTCTCTCTCTCTCTCTCTCTCTCTCTCTCTCTCTCTCTCTCTCTCTCTCTCTCTCTCTCTCTCTCTTTCTCTCTCTCTCTCCCGTCTCTTCGGAAATGATAAGACCGGTCGATAACGCAAACAGTTATGAGATATCAGAGCGGATAGGGATGGAGGGGAGGAGGGGGGGGGAGAGAAGGAGGAGCAGGAGGGAAGAAAGTCCTAGTCCTCGAGTAAATCTTATTGCCTTATTTCACATAACAAATAATCATTACCTTAGTATGTGTCCTTGTTCATTCCTCATCTATCAGAGCAGTAAACAAAAACAAAACCCCAAACAACGATCTCTAGCGGACATCCGATAACAAAAGCCGAGCGCCGTTGCAGTCCGCGTTGTTATTGGGATATCCCCGCGCTCTCTGACTGTATCGATGCGGATAAGTAGCAGTTGATGGTCTGATTGTGTTTCCCGGGCTCACAAATGGTGTGGAAATTTTCTACGTGTATTTTTGTCGTTCTTCCTTTTTTTGTTGTTGTTGTTGTTGTCCATATTCGTGCGTCTTGTTGTTATTTATTGATGTTTTTTATTTAGTTGTGTGTTTAATGTGGATCTGTTATGGTTGATGATGTACCCGCGGGGTCAAAATGGTTGAGATGCTTTCCTGTTTTTTATTGTTGTTGTGGTTAATATTGTTGTTGTTGTTCTAGGATGAATCATTCTCTTGTATTGTTGTTTTTGTCTACTTATTTCTGTTTACTTTTATGATAGTGTGGATAATTAGCAGTAAAGGTTGGGATTGTGTTTCTCGCGAGCTCAAAATTGTGTGGATATTTTCCCGCTTTTTTTAGTTTTTGTTGAATTCGTCATTTCTATTGTTGTTACATTAATGGCGTGGATGTTTTCCTTTTTTCTTGGTTTGTTTTTAGTCTTTTTATTCATTCGTTTATCTAATCATCCATAATTTCCTTGTTAACATTTATTGATTTGCTTGCTGGTTCTCTTTTATTTCGGATGATTTAATGTCCATTCATATCTTCTTTTATCACTTTTTACTTTCTTTTCTCTGTCTCTCTTAGATTCTATCTCTCTTTGTATGAGAGAGAACAAACAATAAAGAACCGGGTAGATAAATCCAAAGACAAAACTATCTAGAAAAGATGAAAAAAAAAATACACCTCATATATCTATTATACGTAAATATCCATGTGTACGTACACACAAAAGAACACAAACAAATAAATGAATAAACACTACTAGAAAGGAACAAGGAAGAGAAAGACTTAGCTAATTCTAGGAAGTGTTTGGTATGCCATCGTCGGACAGAGGATATTAGCTGAGGGGAAAGGACGCTCGAGGGAAGAAGATTGTGTATGTACACCATATCTGACTCTTCATAGATCACACACACACACACATACAAAACGCACACACACAGGCACACACATACACACACATACAAAACACACACACACACACACACACAAAACACACACACACACTCACACACACATACAAAACACAAACACACACATATACATACAAAACACACACACACACACACACACACAAACACACACAAACACACACACACACATATCAAGAAAGCAATAGGAAAAAGCCAGATTAAGTTCGAGAAGTGTGTCACATACAACCGTCAGAGTGAGCTAGACTAAGAGAAGGAGAGAAAAGGATAATGAGATTACAAAGAAGCTAAAGGAATAGAAACGGGTCATATGATGAGGGTGAAGAGAGGATAAAATGACACTCCATTAGCATTCAGTGAGTGCTATATATACACTCCCCTCTCTCTATGTATATGCGTTCCCCTGGATGATGTAATGTGACAAGTGTTATGACAGCGCCTTTGGTAATGTGACAGGTTTTATCGTAGGGTGACATAATTTGTGACTTCTGGCACCTGATACCGGATGTATATGAAGGCTACAACCATTTCTAATGTCTTTATTCACTGTTGTACTGCCAAATGACCGAAAACTGAACACGGTATCGAATCTGTCTTTATTAATGGCATTAATGGCTGAAAGGTATGTGATGGCCTTATTTCTCCATAAGTGTAATGGCAACAGGACGGTAAAATTCCTTGCAGTGTTGTGGGAATAAGAGTCGCATTATTGACACGAGCGATAATGATTGCTATAAACAAACCAGCAATGTTGATAAACTGCACTGCAAAATGCCAATCGACAGAGTAGAGACATAAAATAATGAACCATATACATGTCACGTGGATAACATGTCGAATACAAACACCCAATGGAACATAACAGAACGGTACACTATGATCAATAAGAGTAGCCTTGCAACACAACTTACATCAATAGCAACGGGTAGCCCTAGCTGATACGATCCTCATATTCCCTCCAAGATAAGACGAAGGGAGAGGGGAGAACATACCCTCTTCGCCTAAAAGTAGGTTGATAAATGGTAATGATAATGATGATAATAATAGTGATAATGATAGTAATGTAATAACAATGATGATAAAGGTAATGGCAACGATAATCAGCATTGTGAGAGTGATGAAATAACAACAGCAATAACAATGATAACAATAATATCAATAGTTATAATAATAAGTATAATGAGGATAATGATAATGATATTGATGCTGATGCTGTTGCTGATGAGGAGGAAGAGGAGGAGGAGGAGGAGGAGGAGGAGATTAATGATGATGGTGTTGATGATGATGCTGATACTCACAATGATAATAAGGATAAAAGATGGAAGAATAATATTAATGATGATACCAATGATGTCAATGATACCAATACCACCAAATAAACAAAACAACAAGAACAAACAAATAATCAACACGAGAATCTTACGCCTGCCGTTGCTACTCAGGCACAAAATGCTGTTGAAAATGTAGCGTAGCGAGACGATGGCTAGCATTATTGACCATGATCAGTTGCACGATAGAATGCAGTTTATTTTTTCTTTTCTTTTTTTTCTTTATTTTTATTTTTTTTTTATTTTTGAAAGGTGGAAGAGAAGGGAGTAAAAGGCGTTTGTTGATGTGGTCTGTTGATGTGGCTGTCTCTGTTGCTAATCAAATGGTTGGTGTTGTCTCTGTTGCTTGTCAAACAGTTGGTGGTGTTTCTGTTTTCTATTCTAACGGTTGGTGTTGTCACTGTTGCTAGTCTAACGGTTGGTATTTTTTCTGCTTGCATTCTGTGGCTATCCAAACAGTTATTGTTGTCACTGCTGCTAGGCTAAC
>NW_028234437.1:22604838-22607338 GCF_977035675.1 Penaeus japonicus | reverse complement strand
ATACACATTAGAAAACAGATAATGAAGTGAATATAATCATACGACAATGGATCAGGAAATCAAACGGAAAGGGAAGAAAGCGAATGAAAAAATAAATAAATAAATAAATGAAAATGACCAAACACACGAGACGGTTAAAGGGATACGCTGTCACTAGCGGCCACGTTTGCATACGAGAATCTCATGCATGTAAAGGACGTAAAGGGTGAGAGAGAGAGAGAGAGAGAGAGAGAGAGAGAGAGAGAGAGAGAGAGAGAGAGAGAGAGAGAGAGGGGGAGAGAGGGGGAGAGGGGAGAGAGAGAGAGAGAGAGAGAGAGAGAGAGAGAGAGAGAGAGAGAGAGAGAGAGAGAGAGAGAGAGAGAGAGAGAGAGAGAGAGAGAGAGAGAGAGGAGAGAGAGAGAGAGAGAGAGAGAGAGAGAGAGAGAGAGAGAGAGAGAGAGAGAGAGAGAGAGAGAGAGAGAGAGAGAGAGAGAGAGAGAGAGAGAGAGAGAGAGAGATCTAGACACAGACAGAGAGACAAAAAGAAAAAAAAAAGAAAAAGAGAAACAAAAAAAAAGGGAAAAAAAACAAGAGAAAGAAACGGATAGAAAATACGAAACAGAAGAAGAAGAAGAAAAAAAAAGAAAAAAGAAAAAAACACGTAGACAGGCTAAGATACACGACCCACCCGAGTGCTTCCGTAATGCATACATCTTCACCCGACGTGACTCTGCCTTCTTGCCGTCTTGAGGTGCTCCTTGGTGTCCTCTAAGAGAGATGTATCGGAGGGCGTCGAGGTTGGGCTCCTTGGGTGAAGATTTTCGTGATGCAAGACGTGGCTTGGGTGAGGGAAGGAGGGAGGGAGGGAGGGAGGGGAGGAGGCGGAAGAGGGAGGAAGGGAGGGAGGAGGTTTGGGGGGAAGAAGGAAGAGGTTTGGGAGTAAGAGTGGGAGGGGAGGGAGGGAAGGGAGGAGGCGGAAGAAGGAAGAGGGTTGGGAGGGAGGAGGGTGAGGTTGGGGGAGGGAGGGCGAGAGAGAGAGAGAGGAGGAAGGGAGCGGGTGTGGAAGGGAGGGAAGGAAGAAGTGAGGGAAGGAGGGAGGACAGAGGTTCGGAAGGAATGATGGGAGGGAGGGAGGAGTGCGAGATAGGAAGAGGGAGCGGAGGGATCGGGTGCGGGAGGGTGGGAGGGAGGGAGGAGGAAGGGTTGGAGAGAGAGGACGGGAAGGAGAGAGGAGATTTGGGAGGAAGACGAGAGGGTGTGGGGGAGGAAGGGTGAGAGAGGTAGGGGAGAGAGGTAGGGAGGGAGCAAGGGAGGGATCCCCTCCTCCATTACTCCCTCCATCTACACACCTTCCTTCCCATCCCTCTCCCGCTCTACCCCAACTCCCCTCCTTCCTCTCTTCCCCCTACACCTACCCCTCCCTCCTCTCTTCCCCCCTACCCTCCCCCCTCCCTCCTCTCTTCCCCCTCCCTTCCCCCTCCCTACTCTCTTCCCCCTACCCTTCCCCCTCCCTCCTCTCTTCCCCCTCCCTTCCCCCTCCCTCCTCTCTTCCCCCTTCCCTTACCCCTCCCTCCTCTCTTCCCGCTTCCCTTACCCCTCCCTCCTCTCTTCCCCCTCCCCTTACCCCTCCCTCCTCTCTTCCCCCATCCCTTCCCCCTCCCTCCTTTTCTTTCCGTTCTACCTCACAACCAGCCCCCTTATCCCCAGTCCCCCTCCCCCCATTTCCCAACCCTCCCTCTTTAATCCCAAAACCCGGGGTCTTTCGATGAACTTCTTGCTCTGGTCTCGAGACGTCGCGACCTTATTGAATTCCCCTTCACTTCTCTCTCTGATTTCTTCTTCATCTTCATCTTTTTCTTCTTCCTCTTTTTCTTCTTCATCATCTTCTTCATCCCCATCTTATTCTTCTTTATCATCATCTTCATCTTAATATTATTATGATCATCATTATCATTCATCTTCTTCATCTTATTATGATTATCATAATCATTATCATCATTCATCTTCATCTTCTTCTTCTCTCATCTTCCTTTTATTCTTAATCTTCTTTTACATCACATTTATCTTCTTCATCATCTTCTTATTCTTATTCTCCATCCCATTTCTATTTCCATTTTCTCTTCTGGATGGGTAGCTTATTTATTTGTTTTCTATCTATCAATCTATCTATCTACCTAGAGAGGAAGAGAGAGAGAGAGAGAGAGAGAGAGAGAGAGAGAGAGAGAGAGAGAGAGAGAGAGGGAGAGAGAGAGAAAAAGAGAGGGAGACCGGGAAAGCAAGAGAGAGAGACAGACAGACAGACAGACAGACAGAGAGAGAGAAGCTACCTTCAGCAAAGCTTTCTTGCCCAGGTGTGCTCTCCTGCCAAGTATGTCTTACAGTCTGTGACTGAGCCACTTTCTGTCTCCTCTCTCCTTTACCTTTTCTCTTTTAGCCTCTCTATTCTGCTTTCTCTATCTTTCCTTCTCTCTCGGCTGCTCTCCTCTGCTTTCTCTCTCTTTCCCTCTCTTTCGGCTGCTCT
>NW_028234437.1:22597338-22599838 GCF_977035675.1 Penaeus japonicus | reverse complement strand
GCGTACTTGCATCCGTGCTTGCGCCTGTGTGTGTGTGTGTGTGTGTGTGTGTGTGTGTGTGTGTGTGTGTGTCAGTGTTCATGAATGTTTATTTGTATATATACATCCTAGACTGTATGTCAGCCATATTATTTATGGCCACCGTGACGCCACATAAACTGCATGACATCTCCGGACATCTGCTACATTGCACACACATCTGGTTCATGCCATAACTACCTGATGCAATTAGTAAAAAATATATGTATATATTTATAAACGAACTTGTGTGTACTGAGTGTCTTTGGCTCTTTGCCCGCCTCTAAGATACTATTTGAGAAAAAATAAAAGTAAAAAATAACTTATAAATAAAAATTTCATATGTGTGTGTCAGAGAGAGAGGAGGGTGAGAAGGGGGAGGAAGAGAGGAGAGAATGAAAGAGAGCGACAGAGAAAGAGACAGAAAGAGAGTCAAACAGCTAAACAAACAGACACATAGAATAAGAGAGAAGAAAAAAAAAAAAAAAACTCCACCCAACATGCTATTCCCCTTCCCATTAAATGCAAAGTAGCGCTAAAAACGAGCCAATTGTAAGGTATCGTTTCTCAAAGGAAAATAGTTGACGTGAACTGCCGCGATTTCACATGACTCGGAGGATTGCGTGATTGATGATATAACAAGAATTTTGTGCTATTATTCCTTCCCTTTTGACGGTGAGATGGAGGGGGAGGGGGAAGGAGGGAGGGTAGGGAAGGGAGGGGGACTAAGGGTAGGGAATGGGGGGAAGAAGGGAGGGTAGGGAATGGGGAAGGAGGGTAGGGAATGGGGGAGGAGGGAGGTTAGGGAAGGGGGAGGGAGACTGAGGGTAGGGAAGGGAGGGGGACGGAGGGTAGGGAAGGGAGGGGGACGGAGGGTAGGGAATGGGGGGAAGGGTAGGGAGAAAGAGTGGGGGGTAGGGGTAGGAGGGTAGAAGGGAGATGAAGGGTAGATCGTGAGAGGGAGGGGGAGGGGGTGGGGGAAGTAGGGGGGAGGGTAGGTAGAGGAATTATAGGGGTGAAGGAAGGTTAGATAGGGAAATCATGGGGGATAGGAGTGGAGGATAGGGATGGGGGCGAGGGAGAGAGGAAAGGAATTAGGGAAAATGAGAGAGGAGGGAAGTTAATCGAAAAAATACTCGATCATTTCGTTCATCATGATCTCGTAAATGAGTGATAACTAACTACAATAATCATCATATTAACGAGCATTGTCAATATCATTGTTCACAACATTACTTTCAGTTTTTAACATTGTCAGTAGTAGTAGTAGTAGTAATAGAAATAGTGACAGTTATAATATAATTTTTATCGTTACTATGATCATTATAATTTCTATTATTAGCACCATCATCATTATTATTAACATCGTTATCGCCATGTCGGGAAATCTGCAACATTTTCATTCAAATGTATGATCCAGCATAAAATAAAATTAATCGCACGAGATATGTAGTGGGAATAGGGATATCATTATCATTAGTGTCACCCATCATCACTGCAATAACAATTATCTTTTTCAACATGAGTACATTATATCTATCATCAATTTTAGCATTATCGTAATAACTGTCACCATTCTTATCATTATCCTCACCCCTATTCACATCCTTTCGTTATTATCACCAACCTCATCTATTATTATCACCATCATCACAAAAATCATAAATAATAACACGTGAATATCACATACAATACAAACACAAGTCTTATCACAGGTACTAGAATACAATAAAAAAAAAAAAAATCTGAAATAAATACATTATAAAAAAAAAAAAAAAAATCACTTACCACACACTATAGAACGAGTCCAGCGGCGACACTGCTTGAGAGTGAGGGGGGAGGGGGAGGGGGGAGGGGAGTGAAGAGCCTGGCAAAGCGACCGTTCCACCACTGCAATGCGTCGACAGCATAGGAGAGAGGGAGAAGAGGAGGGGGAGGAGGAGGAGGGGAGAGGAGAGGAGAGGAAGGAGAGAGGGAGAAGGTGGAAGAGGGGAAAGAGAGGGGAGGGGAGATAAGGGAGATAAAAAAGGGGGGAAGGGGAGGGGCGAGAGGAGGTGGAGGAGGAGAGGTAGAGGAAGAAGGGGTAGATTGGGAAGGAGATAGGAGAGAGAGTGGGAGCGAGAGAGAGAGAGAGAGAGAGTTAGAGACAGAGAGAGAGAGAGAGAGAGAGAGAGAGAGAGAGAGAGAGAGAGAGAGAGAGAGAGAGAGAGAGAGAGAGAGTTAGAGAGAGGGAAAGAGACAGCCAGATAGAGACAGACAAAAACAAAAAGAGACAGAACCATAGACCATAGAAAGAGAGACAGGAAGAAATAGATAATACAAGAAAGAAAAAAAGAAAAAGTAAAAAAAAAGAAGAAGAAAAAAAGAAAATAACAACAACAAAGAGAGAAAGAGAGAAAAAAAGAGAGGAAAGTTTCCAGCCGCCTTTAGATCACACGAGGGACCTCTGCATAGGCGTGCATCCTTGCTGAGGCAATTTTGA
>NW_028234437.1:22586912-22589412 GCF_977035675.1 Penaeus japonicus | reverse complement strand
AACCCCCTCTCCCCCTCCCCCATTATATAACCCCCTCTCCCCCTCCCCCCCTTCCTTCCTTGGTACCAGCTGAAGTGGCACTTGGTCGAAGGCCGATGGGAAGGGAGGTGGGGGAGGGAGGGAGGGAGAGAGGGAGGGAGGGAAGAAGAACAATAGGCAAGAGAAGCAGTAGATAGATAGGAGGGGGGAAGAGGGAGTGTGAAGAATAGCGGGAGGGACGGGAAGAGAGACAGAGAGACGGAGGGGGGGGGGGAGAGGAAAGAGGGAAGGAGAGAAGAATGAGGGGAAGAAGAGAGGAGAGATGGGGGAGGAGAAAGAGGAGAAAGGAAGAATACAGAAGGGAAGTAGAGGGGGGCGGGCGAGGGGGGAGGAGAAAAGAGAAAAAGGGGTAAGGGGTAAGTAGGTTAGGGATGTAGGGGGGGGAGGTTCGAGAGGCACTCAAGTTTTAGATACGAATATAGCTTATGTGTATATGTGTGTGTGTGTATGTGTATGTGTGCGTGTGTGTGTGTGTGCGTACGTGCGTGTACAATGCACATACATATGTATCTGTAAATGTATGAATAAGTGTGCATCTCTCTAACCCCTCCCTCCCTCCCTCCCTCCCCCCTACCTCCCCTCCCCTTACCTCCCTCCCTACCTCCCTCCCTCCCCCCCCTCCCCCTCCCCCCTAACCGCCCTCCCTCTCTCTGCCTGTCCGGACGATCAATGCTGCCAGAATCCAGTGTCACCTAAAGCCCTCACGCGACCGGAATGAAGTTATTGCCCCGTGCCGAAGGGAAGAAAAAGACCGGTGCTTAAGGAAAAGTAGACAGGAGCGGACGGAAGAAACTCGACCTCCTGTGTATAGGCCTAACTGGGAGGAAGAGATGATATCATGTAGGTTGCGTTGGAATCAGATGGGCGTTGATGGAGGTCGAGGGGGGAGTGTGTCGACCGCAGGGAGAGAGAGAGAGGGGGGGGGGGGGGGGGGGGGGGGAGGGGGGGGGGGGGGAGGAGAGGGAGGGAGGAGGGAGGGAGAAAGAGAGAGAGAGGGAGAGGGAGGGGAGGAGGGGAGAGGGAGAGAGAGAGAGACAAAGAGATAGAAAGAGACAGAGAAAAAGAGAAAAGAAAGAGAGAGAGAGAGAGAAGGAGAGAGAAATAAAGAGAAAGAGAGAGAGAGAGAGAGAGAGAGGGAGAGAGATTGAGAGAATGATGAGAATCATAGTATTTATAAATATAAATTTGATCATTACCATAATCGTTTTGATTAACTGATTGGAGTTAAATGATTTGGATAAAATCATGATACTGGCAATAATTTTCATAATGAACTGATAGTGACGAAAATGGTTATGATATTTTTTTTTTTTTTTTTTTTTTTTTTTATTGTAGGTAAAACAGAACGGCAGCAAAGTGTAACTACGAGAACACAAATATTTTTTTTTTTTATTAACTTATTCTGTGCACTGGTGATCCTCTTGTATGTTCATATGTTTATATCCCAATAAACATTTTTCTTTTTTTTCTTTTTATTCTTTTTTTGTGCTATGTTGCACTACCATGTCGTAAAATAAGGTTAAAAATTGCAGTGCAAATCAACGATTATGATCACGTCCCATAATCCTTCCAATTTCCGTTTTTCACACATTAACACATAAAATGAAACGGTAAAATTTATGTCCCAATTTGCTGTTGTTATGGGGTCTGGTATTAAGTAAACGTGGGGCGGGGTGGGGGTGGGGGGATTGATGTTCTGTGTACTCGCATAGTTATTTAAATTTGTTCTGTAGTGAATATACTTATTGAGAAAGAGGGGGAGGAAAGAGGGTGACAAGCATATGTACGTACAGAGAGAGGGGGGTAGGGGGGGCGAGGGAAGTAGGGATGGAGGGGAAAGAGCAGGGAGAGAGAGAGAGCAAGAGAGAGAGAGAGAGAGAGAGAGAGAGAGAGAGAGAGAGAGAGAGAGAGAGAGAAAGAGAGAGAGAAGGAGAGAGAGAGAGAAGGAGAAAAGAGAGAGAAAGAGAGAGAGAGAGAGAGAGAGAGAGAGAGAGAGAGAGAAAGAGAGAGAGAGAGAGAGAGAGAGAGAGAGAGAGAGAGAGAGAGAGAGAGAGAGAGAGAGAGAGAAGGAGAGAGAGAGAGAGAGAAGGAGAAAAAGAGAGAGAAAGAGAGAGAGAGAGAGAGAAAGAGCAATAGAGAGAGAGAGAGAGAGAGAGAGAGAGAGAGAGAGAGAGAGAGAGAGAGAGAGAGAGAGAGAGAGAGAGAGAGAGAGAGGTTGACAGACAGACTTATAAACAAACAGATCAACAAGCATAGAGGCAGAGAAGGTAAAAAAGAGAAAAACGAGATAAGAAGAGACAGAAAGAGAGGGGAAACGAGACAAAAATACCGCAAAAAACACAAACAAAAAAACAAATAAACATAACAGAGACGAAACAACATAAACAAGTAACTGAATCTCCCACATTCTTTGCCCTCGTAATATCTTTGTTCTCCCATTCTCCCCCCTCCCCCCCTCCAC
>NW_028234437.1:22574412-22576912 GCF_977035675.1 Penaeus japonicus | reverse complement strand
CGCAATCACGCTCCTATTTTTGCATCAGTATTTGTGCATAAATCGCTATTGCTCTGCCCCCCCCCCCCTATTTTTTACCCTTTGCTTGCGTTGCTTATGCCTTTATACTTTCCAATTCCTTACCCCGTGCACTGCTCCTGTATGTAGTTGGACGTTGTTTCGTTGTTGCTAAAGTAATCACACTTCACCGTACCCCCCCGACTCCCCCCTAACCCCCCACCTTCCCTCGTCCTCTCCCCTTCAAAGAAAATGACGTCACCAGCCAAAAAAAAAAAAAAATCAAAATAGAAGACAAAAAAATCCTTGAATCCACGGAACCTTAAAACCGCCCTTGTTGCACTCACCGCTTTGTTCACTGATATAAGTTGTTCACTTTCGTAACGTAGAGCGCACTGTTCACCGTAATTCGCAAGTCTTCGTATCTCTCTGTTTCTCTGCCTATCTCTCTTAGTCTCGTACTTTAGCATTGAACTCACTTAGTGTACCTATCGTCTTGGACTCTCCAACCCCTTTTAGACTGTCTCTCCGTGTGTCCATGTTTAAGGGCCGATGTTGTATTCCTGTTACCTTAATGTTTGAAACTGATGTAGAACTTAGAGTCAAAAAAGTGAAATTAATATCCAGACCTGACGTGGGAATAAAAATATTTTTAGAATGTTCTTTCTTGGACAAGGGGAAAGCTGTGACCTTTCGCCCTCTCTCGTCCTTGACCTTGTATGTCTAAAGTCTCTCTTGAACATAATTCGAGGTCCGGAAAGGAACTAAAACTCAAGAAAGTCTCCTGTTCCTTCTAGGTGTCTCGGACCAACCATACATGTAAGGATTTGTCCTTCTTTTATACCTTTTTGCCATAGATCTAAGAGAGACAAGATAAAAAAAATAGAAAGTCACTTTTACCAAATGAAAATCAAAAATAGATAGATAGATAGATGTATAAATAATTTATAATGATCTTTAGATCTTTATAATCAAAGCTATACCACGTACAGGTCTTTTTTTTTTTTTTTTTTTTTGGCTCTAACTGTAGAGGTAAACATATGCTAATTTTTAGTCCTGGAGGCCATCGTCCGCCTTGGCCTCCATCAAGGACATAAGACTACATTGTTTATCACTTTGTCTAGCATAAGTTTCAGGAGTTAAGGCTGATCAAGCGTGTGCCCTTCGACACAATATGTTTTTGTTTTTGTTTTTCTAAATATATATTTTTTTCTCTCGAGAGGGTGCCAAGCGGTGCCGCACATCTCCCACAGTCTCCCAGGTTCTGATACCTATTGTGATAACCAAGCGTTGACGAAACGTAGTGCACAGGCCTCACTTTGTTGAAGGAACAGACGAACGGCTCGGTGTAGATTAGTGAGCGGTGCGCTGGCCAGAAGCTGTTCATATTTTTCGCTGGCCGGCGTCCGTCGTTGTTGTTTATTCTCTCTCTTACTCTCTCTCTTCCTTTTCCCGTTTCTTTTTTGATCACATATCTTTTGTAGAGTGGCTGTTCTGCCCTCGCGCCTAGTGTAATGCCAACTGTTACTAATGATTAAGAAGTTGAATCTGTTTTGTTATATGGATTTACTATATAAGTTTGTTTTTTGAACCTGTAGATCCTTATTATCTATTCAATGGTTCAAGTGTGGCTTAGTCTATTTAATCTTGTAATGATAGTATTGTTATTATTCTAGACCGCCCGTATTTCCTAAGCCTATTTCTGAATACTCTCAATACTCACAAATACACAACATAGCCTGTAGTTAGTAAGAAACCTACTTAGATATCATTTCAAGAACGCCACTGACTGTCCAACTACCTGTTCCCGCTTCCCATGACGTCAGTGATATCTCGTCCAATCACTTATCCCATCTCCCATGACGTCAGCAATCTCTCGTCCAATCACTTGTCCCATCTCCCATGACGTCAGCAATCTCTCGTCCAATCACTAGTCCCAACTTCCCCCATGACGTCTATAATACTCTCGTCCAATAAACATGCCCCGCTTGTTACGACGTCTGCGGCATGTTTAACCCATCCAGGAGGAGTTTTTTTCTTTGCACATATCACACACACACACTAACCGGAACGGAGATCCTATGGGGCTGCCGACGAATTCCTTTGACCGGCTCAAACAAGACGTGGTGTACTCCTTTTCTCTTCACGCTGTAGCCGCTAGATTACCAACAGAGGTGAGAAGAAAAGGAATGCAAAACATGTGGCTGTCGGATTTTACTTTTCCCCATATACATGTCGTCCACACACAAGAGGACAGTATTTGCGGCGGCTTCGGTACAGCCGGGTGCTGGACGGGGGCCAGCGCTAGTATATTGCCACTATAATAATGATATAAAAAAAAGTTATTGGAAAAAAAGTGAAAAAAAAAGAAAAAAAAAGTGGTTCAGTGTCTACGAGTGTTTCAAGACAACTGCAAGCACCTTCGGAAGAAGATCAACAGCATCAAGAATGAAAATCCTGAAACGAAAAAAAAATCAAGTTTTAAAAATGAAAATAATGAAAG
>NW_028234437.1:22519412-22526912 GCF_977035675.1 Penaeus japonicus | reverse complement strand
ATCTCTCTCTCTCCCATCTCTCTCTTTCCTCTCTCTCTCTCTCTTTTTCTCACTCTTTCTCTCTCTTTTTCCCTTTCTCCCATCTCTCTCTCTTCTTTCTCTCTCTTTCTCTCTCTCTTTCTCTTTCTCCCATCCCTCTCTCTTCTCTCTCTCTCCCTCCCTCTCTCTCTCTCTCTCTCTCTCTCTTTCTCTCTCTCCTTCTCTCTCTCTCCTCTCTTTTTCTCTCTCTCTCTACTCTCTCTCTCTACTCTCTCTCTCTCTCTCTTTTCTCCCTTTCCACTCCCTTACTCCACATGTTGGTCCTGGGTAGGACCTTAAACTGCAACCGGGTAAGGAACTCAGGCTTGGGAAAGCCAGAGTTTTGGGGAGTGTACAGTCACCCCTTAACCTTACTTGCTCTCAGGTCCAACCCTGCCCAGGTTGATAGTACCTGTTAGGGCCCCGTAACAGGGTCACGGTGAAACCATTGGCAGCAGAATGGTGGATGGTGTCAGGAAGCTTTCTATGGTACAACCATTTTTCTCTGGTTCCTGTCATCACGCATGTCCGGCGCCCAACAGTGCAACTGTTATCCGCGGCGGAGATGCCTCCTCCAAGTTAGCTGGAGACTGCGAGCTAAGAAAGGAAACTTGGGACCCCTACTTAGTTCTTTTCTTCGTGAGAAGACGTCCCTGTCTACCCTTCTAAGGCGTGATCTTATCACCCGGGGGGCCACGGCGGGTCGTACTCGACCCATCCGTCTATGATGACTCCACATGTACTAATATAAACACGGACACGGTTGTTTACGGTTTACGGTGGAAGACCTCTCTCCCTTGCTGAGATCACCGTATCAATGTTATCCTTCTGTTGGATTAAAGACCGAAGCTGTAGTTTGCGTGGGCTTTCTTGCGTATCTTGTGTGTATGTGTAGGCGTAGATGTGTTCGGTTTTATATGTGCTTGTATGTGTGTATGAGTGTGTTTGTAGGTGTGTGAGTGTGTTTGCCTCGTTAGAAATTAATCGGGATGGGATATTTCAATATAAAAAGTCATAAGATTTTTTTTTTTTTTTTTTGAGAATTAATTATTTTTTCTAGTAACCATGATATTTAGTGCTATTATATATTTCTGTACGAGTAGCCAGAGTGTACCCTTTGTATCTAGGTAATGTATAACTTATTTTTCTTATAAACTATGAAATCGATGTTATTACTAGTTTTGGGTTTTACCCTTTTTTGTTTGAATTTTTCCCTTGGTTGCTGTTTGTTTTTTACGAGAGAGCGTCCAAAATAGTGGGAGTCATATACATTTTACCCTCCTCTATGTAAAAAGGGAAGTTAGATAGTGAATTAGGTAAATCCAGTTATTATTGAAGAGCTATTTAACTGGTATAATTTTGACCGCCTCATGAGTGAAGTTCTTTGCGTAACCATAATTCGGGAACGCTGTCCTGTACTTGTAGCTAGGTTGATCAAGTTAGGAATGATTAGATACGCCCCCATACATCTCTTTGACTTTTTCTTCAAACCCTGGCGTTATATAAAAAGAGATGGTTTATCTGCGTGGGTAAAAAACAAGCCAGTTATCTGGAAGAGGTTCCTGTGTCTGAAAAATTTGCCGAGGCCAGTTGATTTGCCATGTCTGGTGGCAATGTTGCCCTCAATTAAGATCTCACTGAACGAGAGTTCTGCGTTTTGTAAGTTCATAGATCATATTGTTGGGAATAAAAAATTCAATTAGCTCTTATGTACTATGATAGACCCGTTGGCAAACATCACAGGCTTGCAAACTCTTATTGTGAATTTAGCAAGTTTAAAGTAAGACAAGTTTAGATACAAGCACTGTAAATACTGTGATTCACTCTGCCGGCATTGCGGTGCATTAGTCCCCATGCCCTATTAAAATAGTAAAAATATAAAATAGTAAGGATTAAACCTAATGAGATTTAATAGTAAAATCACTTCAAAGTGTGTTCTGGCTATGCTTTTATCAGTTTTGAATTGATAATTATGTTGTATATATGTTGTTGCTAGTTATTCTTGTCATTTTCATCATCATTATTATTATATTCATCATCATTACCATCCTCATTATCAATAGTATAGTTGTTATCGTTATTATTAACCATTAATATTGTTGTTGTTGTTATCTTTGCTATTAGTATCATTATCATAACTTTCATTATAATCATCATCATTATCTTTTTTTCTATTGCTATTGTTATTACTATTATCAATATCACTACTGTTACTATTAATTTTGTTGTTATTGCTAACATCATAACTTTTATAATCATCATTATCTTTATCATTACCAACAATATCATTATTACTGTCATCATCTTCATTCTTATCGTTTATATCATTATCGTCATTAATAATGTTACTCTTATTATTATTATCATCATTTTCATTACCATTATCATTATGATAAGTGCTTTATGGAATTACTGTCATTATAGTTACCATTATCTCGATTACAATTTTCATTACTATCATCATTGTTATTTTTGCTGTAGTTGTTATAATAATTATTATTGTTATTATGATAATAATCTTCATAATCATCTCACCTTGTTATTATACTTCTTTTATATTCATTTTTGTCATTATTTCCATCATTATCATCATAATCATTATTATTATCATTATTTTCATTACTTTTATTATCATTATCAACACTATATACTATCATTATTACTGTAACATTATCATTATCAATCTTATACTCACCATCATTAGTATCATTACTGTCATTGTTATATGTAGAATATATAGGTGAATATAATTAACACACACACACACACACACACACACACACATATAAACACACACACACACACATATATATATATATATATATATATATATATATATATATATATATGTGTGTGTGTGTGTGTGTGTGTGTGTGTGTGTTTGTGTCTGTGTTAATTATATTCACCTATATATACATATAACAATGACAGTAATGATACTAATGATGGTGAGTATAAGATTGATAATGATAATGTTACAGTAATAATGATAGTATATAGTTTGTAGGTGTGTGAGTGTGTTTGCCTCGTTAGAAATTAATCGGGATGGGATATTTCAATATAAAAAGTCATAAGATTTTTTTTTTTTTTTTTGAGAATGAATTATTTTTTCTAGTAACCATGATATCTAGTGCTATTATATATTTCTGTACGAGTAGCCAGAGTGTACCCTTTGTATCTAGGTAATGTATAACTTATTTTTCTTATAAACTATGAAATCGATGTTATTACTAGTTTTGGGTTTTACCCTTTTTTGTTTGAATTTTTCCCTTGGTTGCTGTTTGTTTTTTACGAGAGAGCGTCCAAAATAGTGGGAGTCATATACATTTTACCCTCCTCTATGTAAAAAGGGAAGTTAGATAGTGAATTAGGTAAATCCAGTTATTATTGAAGAGCTATTTAACTGGTATAATTTTGACCGCCTCATGAGTGAAGTTCTTTGCGTAACCATAATTCGGGAACGCTGTCCTGTACTTGTAGCTAGGTTGATCAAGTTAGGAATGATTAGATACGCCCCCATACATCTCTTTGACTTTTTCTTCAAACCCTGGCGTTATATAAAAAGAGATGGTTTATCTGCGTGGGTAAAAAACAAGCCAGTTATCTGGAAGAGGTTCCTGTGTCTGAAAAATTTGCCGAGGCCAGTTGATTTGCCATGTCTGGTGGCAATGTTGCCCTCAATTAAGATCTCACTGAACGAGAGTTCTGCGTTTTGTAAGTTCATAGATCATATTGTTGGGAATAAAAAATTCAATTAGCTCTTATGTACTATGATAGACCCGTTGGCAAACATCACAGGCTTGCAAACTCTTATTGTGAATTTAGCAGTTTAAAGTAAGACAAGTTTAGATACAAGCACTGTAAATACTGTGATTCACTCTGCCGGCATTGCGGTGCATTAGTCCCCATGCCCTATTAAAATAGTAAAAAATATAAAATAGTAAGGATTAAACCTAATGAGATTTAATAGTAAAATCACTTCAAAGTGTGTTCTGGCTATGCTTTTATCAGTTTTGAATTGATAATTATGTTGTATATATGTTGTTGCTAGTTATTCTTGTCATTTTCATCATCATTATTATTATATTCATCATCATTACCATCCTCATTATCATAGTATAGTTGTTATCGTTATTATTAACCATTAATATTGTTGTTGTTGTTATCTTTGCTATTAGTATCATTATCATAACTTTCATTATAATCATCATCATTATCTTTTTTTCTATTGCTATTGTTATTACTATTATCAATATCACTACTGTTACTATTAATTTTGTTGTTATTGCTAACATCATAACTTTTATAATCATCATTATCTTTATCATTACCAACAATATCATTATTACTGTCATCATCTTCATTCTTATCGTTTATATCATTATCGTCATTAATAATGTTACTCTTATTATTATTATCATCATTTTCATTACCATTATCATTATGATAAGTGCTTTATGGAATTACTGTCATTATAGTTACCATTATCTCGATTACAATTTTCATTACTATCATCATTGTTATTTTTGCTGTAGTTGTTATAATAATTATTATTGTTATTATGATAATAATCTTCATAATCATCTCACCTTGTTATTATACTTCTTTTATATTCATTTTTGTCATTATTTCCATCATTATCATCATAATCATTATTATTATCATTATTTTCATTACTTTTATTATCATTATCAACACTATATACTATCATTATTACTGTAACATTATCATTATCAATCTTATACTCACCATCATTAGTATCATTACTGTCATTGTTATATGTATATATAGGTGAATATAATTAACACAGACACAAACACACACACACACACACACATATAAACACACACACACACACATATATATATATATATATATATATATATATATATATATATATATATATATGTGTGTGTGTGTGTGTGTGTGTGTGTGTGTGTGTGTGTGTGTTTGTGTCTGTGTTAATTATATTCACCTATATATACATATAACAATGACAGTAATGATACTAATGATGGTGAGTATAAGATTGATAATGATAATGTTACAGTAATAATGATAGTATATAGTTTGTAGGTGTGTGAGTGTGTTTGCCTCGTTAGAAATTAATCGGGATGGGATATTTCAATATAAAAAGTCATAAGATTTTTTTTTTTTTTTTTTGAGAATGAATTATTTTTTCTAGTAACCATGATATCTAGTGCTATTATATATTTCTGTACGAGTAGCCAGAGTGTACCCTTTGTATCTAGGTAATGTATAACTTATTTTTCTTATAAACTATGAAATCGATGTTATTACTAGTTTTGGGTTTTACCCTTTTTTGTTTGAATTTTTCCCTTGGTTGCTGTTTGTTTTTTACGAGAGAGCGTCCAAAATAGTGGGAGTCATATACATTTTACCCTCCTCTATGTAAAAAGGGAAGTTAGATAGTGAATTAGGTAAATCCAGTTATTATTGAAGAGCTATTTAACTGGTATAATTTTGACCGCCTCATGAGTGAAGTTCTTTGCGTAACCATAATTCGGGAACGCTGTCCTGTACTTGTAGCTAGGTTGATCAAGTTAGGAATGATTAGATACGCCCCCATACATCTCTTTGACTTTTTCTTCAAACCCTGGCGTTATATAAAAAGAGATGGTTTATCTGCGTGGGTAAAAAACAAGCCAGTTATCTGGAAGAGGTTCCTGTGTCTGAAAAATTTGCCGAGGCCAGTTGATTTGCCATGTCTGGTGGCAATGTTGCCCTCAATTAAGATCTCACTGAACGAGAGTTCTGCGTTTTGTAAGTTCATAGATCATATTGTTGGGAATAAAAAATTCAATTAGCTCTTATGTACTATGATAGACCCGTTGGCAAACATCACAGGCTTGCAAACTCTTATTGTGAATTTAGCAAGTTTAAAGTAAGACAAGTTTAGATACAAGCACTGTAAATACTGTGATTCACTCTGCCGGCATTGCGGTGCATTAGTCCCCATGCCCTATTAAAATAGTAAAAATATAAAATAGTAAGGATTAAACCTAATGAGATTTAATAGTAAAATCACTTCAAAGTGTGTTCTGGCTATGCTTTTATCAGTTTTGAATTGATAATTATGTTGTATATATGTTGTTGCTAGTTATTCTTGTCATTTTCATCATCATTATTATTATATTCATCATCATTACCATCCTCATTATCAATAGTATAGTTGTTATCGTTATTATTAACCATTAATATTGTTGTTGTTGTTATCTTTGCTATTAGTATCATTATCATAACTTTCATTATAATCATCATCATTATCTTTTTTTCTATTGCTATTGTTATTACTATTATCAATATCACTACTGTTACTATTAATTTTGTTGTTATTGCTAACATCATAACTTTTATAATCATCATTATCTTTATCATTACCAACAATATCATTATTACTGTCATCATCTTCATTCTTATCGTTTATATCATTATCGTCATTAATAATGTTACTCTTATTATTATTATCATCATTTTCATTACCATTATCATTATGATAAGTGCTTTATGGAATTACTGTCATTATAGTTACCATTATCTCGATTACAATTTTCATTACTATCATCATTGTTATTTTTGCTGTAGTTGTTATAATAATTATTATTGTTATTATGATAATAATCTTCATAATCATCTCACCTTGTTATTTTCCTTCTTTTATATTCATTTTTGTCATTATTTCCATCATTATCATCATAATCATTATTATTATCATTATTTTCATTACTTTTATTATCATTATCAACACTATATACTATCATTATTACTGTAACATTATCATTATCAATCTTATACTCACCATCATTAGTATCATTACTGTCATTGTTATATGTATATATAGGTGAATATAATTAACACAGACACAAACACACACACACACACACACATATAAACACACACACACACA
Organism: Penaeus japonicus; assembly: GCF_977035675.1. NCBI lineage: Eukaryota > Metazoa > Arthropoda > Malacostraca > Decapoda > Penaeidae > Penaeus > Penaeus japonicus. Next base: position 22,519,966 of record NW_028234437.1, on the reverse strand, counting down.
CATATATATATATATATATATATATATATATATGTGTGTGTGTGTGTGTGTGTGTGTGTGTGTGTGTGTGTGTGTTTGTGTCTGTGTTAATTATATTCACCTATATATACATATAACAATGACAGTAATGATACTAATGATGGTGAGTATAAGATTGATAATGATAATGTTACAGTAATAATGATAGTATATAGTTTGTAGGTGTGTGAGTGTGTTTGCCTCGTTAGAAATTAATCGGGATGGGATATTTCAATATAAAAAGTCATAAGATTTTTTTTTTTTTTTTTTTGAGAATGAATTATTTTTTCTAGTAACCATGATATCTAGTGCTATTATATATTTCTGTACGAGTAGCCAGAGTGTACCCTTTGTATCTAGGTAATGTATAACTTATTTTTCTTATAAACTATGAAATCGATGTTATTACTAGTTTTGGGTTTTACCCTTTTTTGTTTGAATTTTTCCCTTGGTTGCTGTTTGTTTTTTACGAGAGAGCGTCCAAAATAGTGGGAGTCATATACATTTTACCCTCCTCTATGTAAAAAGGGAAGTTA
>NW_028234437.1:22506912-22509412 GCF_977035675.1 Penaeus japonicus | reverse complement strand
AATGATAACAAGAATACTGCTAATGATAATAATGATGGTAATCATACTAATAATGATAATAATAATAATAATAATGATAATAATAATGGTAATGAAAATTAAAAAAATAACAATTTTAAGGACAATAATGGTAATAATGATAATCGTAATAATAATAATAATGATAATGAAAAAAAAATAAAAACAGCAAAAATTATTATAAAGATGACAATGATAGTAAAATAATGATAATAAAAATGATAAGAAAATATCAATAATGATAATGTTTCGTCATAATAATATTGAACAAATGAATAACAACAATGATATTCTATAATTCTCTTTCCTTTCTTCTCCTTGCTGACCTCCTTTTCGCCTTTCCTTCCCCTCCCTTTCTCCTTCGCTCTCTTTCTTGCTCCCCGTTCCTCTCCTCTCTCTCTCTCTCTCTCTCTCTCTCCCTCTCTCTCTCTCTCTCTCTCCCTCTCTCTCTCTCTCTCTCTCTCTCTCTCTCTCTCTCTCTCTCTCTCTCTCTCTCTCTCTCTCTCTCTCTCTCTCTCTCTCTCTCTCTCTCTCTCTCTCCCTCTCTTTCTCCTTCTCGATTTCCCTCTCCCTCTCTTTCTCCTTCTCGATTCCCCTCTCCCTCTCTCTCTCTCTCCCTCTCCCTCTCCCTCTCCCTCTCCCTCTCCCTCTCCCTCTCCCTCTCCCTCTCCCTTTACCTCTCCTTCTCCCTCTACCTCTCTCTCTCCCTTTCCCTCTCCCTCCCCCTCTCTTTCTCCTTCTTTTCTCTCTCCCTCTCCTTCTCCCTCTCTTTCTCCTTCTCCTTCTCCTTTTCCCTCTCCCTCTCCTTCTCTCCTTCTTCCTCCTCCTTTTCCTCTCCCTCTCTCTTCTTATCGCCGTTACTTACCTTGATAAAGATTGGTTCTATTAAGAGCAGAACATTTCTGGAAATAAACAAACAATTAAGAAAAAACAGCAATGTTCACAAAATGCGTATTCGTATCTCACATTTCCTTGGAATTTTGAAATCTCAGTAATCAAATACTCGTGTACAGATAAAGAGGTGAGTGAGTGAGTCAGAAAGATAGAGAGATAGATAGTTAGAGAAAGAGAGGTAAGGATGGAGGTAGGGAGGGAGGGAGGGAGGGAGGGAGGGAAGGAGGGAGGGAGGGAGGGGGAAAGAGAAGGGGGAAAGAGAGAGAGAGAGAGAAAGCAGAAAGAGAGAAAGAGAAACAGACTGACCTACAAACGGACAGAGGAATAGTAAAAAAATAATAATAATAAAAAAATAAATAAATAAATAAAAAACAGAAAAAAATAGACTATTTTTTTTCTCACCAGCGTGTAAGGAGGGATATTAGTTCTTATAGCCCTCTTGTGCAAGGGCTGAATTGGCCTGAAGTTCCCCGTTATTGGAAGAGCCTGTCCGTGAGTGCCGCGGCGAAGAGACTGAAGTTGCCATAACTGAAAAAAAGTAATGCTGGAAAGTGTTGAATTGTGCAATTGAAAACCTATTAACACGGGACTAAAGGCTTATGTCTCTTTTTACTTGTTATTTTCTCGTGTCAAATGGCGTGACTATTTTTGCTTTTGTTTTTTAAAGAGGGTGGTTGGTTGGTTGTTATTTTTGAAGGGAGTATGTGTTTGTTTGTGTGTTTGTGTGTGTGTTTGTGTGTATGTGGGTTTGTGTGTGGGTGTGGGTGTTTATTTCTGTGTGTGTGTTTGTTTGTTTGTTTGTGTTTGTGTGTATGTTTGTGTGTGTTTGTTTGTGTGTGAACTTGCCTGACTATGTGTGTGTCTGTGTTTGTATGTGAACTTATTTGTGTGTGTGTGTGTGTGGGGGTGAACTTGTTTAACTATCTTTGTGTCTGTCTGAATGTATATAGGCATGTATGTAAGGATGTACATATCTATATCTGTCTATTTGTACACTGTCTATCTATCAGCCTGCCTCTCTGTTTGTTTGTCTCTCTGTATTTGTCTATTTATCAACTTCCGTATAATATCCGCGTGTGCGTGACCAGGCGTGCGTGAGTGTTGCAAACTGCAAAATGAAACCTTATTTTTCAATCAAATAATCGCCATTCATATCTGTCAGCGTTCGCCTAGTCATTAAGGCCTAATCAGTTGATGGTGTTTGGATCGCAAAATGACTTCGCTTGTGGCGAGAAGATCACTGTTATTGTCACTGTTACTCACCTCGTGGATATACTACTGCTGTTGTCATAATCACAAATAGTGCTTCAGTCACCATCGCTTTTATTGTGTCACTGTCACTCACCTGGTGGCAATGTGACTGCTACTCTTGTCACTATCTTATTCACTGTCATATTCACTGTCAATATGTCAACTAAACTACTTCAGCCAAAAGATTAGTCACTGTCGGAGTCACTGTCATTGTCAAAGACCCGGTGGGAATATGACTGCTACCTCTGCCACAATCACTGTTACAGTCACAGTTACTGTCACTCACCCGGAAGCAATACGATCACTGCCTCTACCAGTCACTGTCAATGTCAGTATC
>NW_028234437.1:22494412-22496912 GCF_977035675.1 Penaeus japonicus | reverse complement strand
AAAAAAAAAAAATCGTACAAGAAATACAAATGCATAGCCTAAACAATAGAAACAACAAATTTTCAAAATAAATTGTAATATATTCCTTTTTAATCTTGTATCGTACTCCTGATTACGTATTTGCAAAAAAAAATAATAATAAAAAAAATAAAAAATAATGTCCAATTGACACTAACTTCCTTCAGTCTGCGTGAATGAAAATGTCAACACTCATGGTTATCCGGTTGAATGGTAATGCAAAGTTTGTCTTCTGTGTGTTTCTGTTACTGCCAATTATTCTGATGTGGTGTTTTTGATCACGGGAGCATGGAGGCTTCATTAGGGTTTCTGTATGAATGTATATTTGTGTATTTGTTTGTGTGTGTGTGTGTGTGCTTAGTTGTGTTTGGAAAGAGAAAGAGAGAGAGAGAGAGAGAGAGAGAGAGAGAGAGAGAGAATAAGAGAGATAGAATAAGAGATAAAAGAAAGAGAGAGAGAGAATAAGAGAGAAAAGAAAGAGAGAGAGAGAGAGAGAGAATAAGCTGGAAAAGAAAGAGAGAGAGAGAGAGAATAAGAGAGAAAAGAAAGAGAGAGAGAGAGAGAGAGAGGGGCGGGGGGGGGGGGGGGGGGGGGGGGGGGGGTGGGGGGGGGGGGGGGGGGACGGGTGCGGGGGCGAGGGGGGGGAGGGTGTGTGAGGGGGGGGTGGGGTGGGGGGGGGGGGAGGGGGGTGGGGGGGGGGGTGGTGCATGGGGGGGTGAGGTCGGGTGGGGTGTGCGAGGAGGGGCTAGGAAGAGAGAGAGAGAGAGAGAGAGAGAGAGAGCGGGGGGGTGAGGGGCTAGGAAGAGAGAGAGAGAGAGAGAGAGAGAGAGAAGGGACTTAGTGAGACTGTGCGAGAACTGACGAGAGGGATGAATTGGAGTAGTATTTGCGCGGAGAGGAGACGATGGAGGAGGGGAGAGAGGGGGGGAGAGGAGAGGGAGGGAGAGAGAGAAGAGAGAGAGAGAGGGGGGGGGGGGGGGGGGGGGGGGGTGGGGGGGAGGGACTAGGAAGAGAGAGAGAGGGGGAGATTGAGAGGGGGAGATTGAGACGATGGAGTTTGAGGGGAGAGGGAGAGAGGAGAGAGAGAAAGAGAGAGATTTTAACGCGTTTACGCGTCCCCCCCCCCCCCCCCCCCCCCCCCCCTCCCCCCCCCCCCCCCCCCCCCCCGCCCCTCGCTTATTCCAAGCTACTGGGTTCCTTCAAGAGGCTCTCAGTACTCTTCTATTTGTCCTTCTCAGACATTCATTGCATGTTGAAAGTGGGTTGTGGGGGGGGGTGGGGGGTTGGGGGTTTGGGGTTTCGTACTCATACATGATCTCAGACCTCTCTTTCTCTTCCTCCCCTCCTCTCTCTCTCTCTCTCTCTCTCTCCCTCCTTCCCTACGTCCTTCACTCTTCACCTTGTCGTATTCCCTTCTCCTTCCTTCCTCTCCTTTTTTCCTTTTCCTCTCGCTGCCTCCCTTCCTCCTTCTTCTCTCTCTCTCTCTCTCTCTCTCTCCATCTCTCTCGTCTCTCTCTCTCTCCCTTCTCTCTCCCTCTCTTCGCTCTCTCTCTCTCTCTCTCTGCTTCATCTCGCCCTCTCTCTCTCTCTCTCTCTCTCTCTCTCTCTCTCTCTCTCTCTCTCTCTCTCTCTCTCTCTCTCTCTCTCTCTCTCTCTCTCTCTCTCTCTCTCTCTCTCTCTGTCTCTCTCTCGCTCTCGCTCTCTCGCTCTCTCTCTATCTATTATCCCTCCCTTTCTCTCACTCTCTTTTCCTCCCGCCTCACTCTCTCTCTCTCTCTCTCTTCCTGTATTTGTACATCTGTCACCTAAAATGTACAACACCAACAGCAGTTATATGAAAGTGGTCCACGTAAGTTCACAACACATGATTCATTGCTTGGTCGCACCTTTTTGTAGACCAGTAACGACAGCTTTGTGTTTGGTTGTATATGTGTGTGTGTGTGTGTGTCTGTGTTTGTGTGGATTTTAATTAGAAAAGATGATTACAGCATATGTATCATAGCCTCTGTTAACCCTGGAACGTGGCTTCTCAGTTTTGAAGCTTATTTTAAACATTTTGACTAAATAGGAGTCGGACATTTATAAAGAATGTGTTCTCTTAATATTAATCTCTTCGATTAACATTATACTCTCATTCACTTTCGATATGTAAAGCCTTTCTTGTAAGAATTATATGACATTTTACGTATTTTTCTTTTCTTTTTTTTTCTTTTTTTTCATTATTATTATTTTGAGTTGGCGATCGCTGCTTTGTATATATTTTAGTCGTACAGCTTTATTCATGAATAATATATTTATCTTACCTGTGTTTGTGTGTATGTGTGTGTGTGTGTGTACACTATGCTCCAACACGAGAGTAAAGGAAGCTGCTCTGCTATAAATAAGATACTAAAGCTGGTGTCCCTATGATTGTTTAGCGTTGCCCCGTTGCGCCGGATAGTAGTGTAGCAGAGTGTTTCTTGAGCTCAATTGTTTTGCTATT
>NW_028234437.1:22486912-22489412 GCF_977035675.1 Penaeus japonicus | reverse complement strand
GGAAAGATTTTTAAGTTATTTCTATATCGAGTGTATGATTGTTGCTTTGATTCTCTCTCCATAGTTCAAAAGGCTGAAAGGCAACGGAGGAAAAATATATCTCTACACTCTTTTTCACTTTCTCTCTCTATATATATCTTTCTCTCATTTCAAAAGTTTGTCACATACGTACATATGAATTCACTTTTTTCTATCTTTTCTTGTGCATCTCTGTCGTTCTCTCTGTTCGTCTCTGTGTGTCTATTTGTCTGAGAGAGAGAGAAAGGGGGGGGGAGAGAAAAGAGAAGGAGAGAGAGATGGAGAGAGAGAAGAGTTGACAAGGAGAGAGTGAGGGAGAGGAGGAGAGAGAGAGAGAGAGAGAGAGAGAGAGAGAGAGAGAGAGACAAACAGACAGACAGACAAACAGAAAGAGAAAGAGCGAGAGAAAAAGACCGTTTTTGTCACACCAGCTGTATAACTCAACAAAACAAAAACGTAAACAAACAAACTAAAATGCAGACGCAACATTTCCTTCTGTCAGCTGACATACTTGCCTGTTAACCCTTTCGTCTGCAGGTCTTAGCCCTTACCTTCAATAAAACAGAGACGCCCAGAACACCGTTGGGTTTGTCGAGAGCTTGGCTAAAATTCTGATACAAGTCGCTGTTGTAGAAGTAAAGTTGAATCTGAAGTTAGAAAAAGTTTTTTTCTTTTTCAGATAAAGTGTTTTGGAAAAATTATAGAATGTATCTGCAAAAATTTACCATTATGGTTATTTTATGTGATGATGATAAATAGGATAGATGTCAATGATGAAGACAATAATTATCACGAAGAAAGAAAATAACAGTAACACCAAAAAACACTCACGCGAGGAAAAAAAAAAAAAAAAAAAAAAAAAAAAAAAAAGTCTTTATCAAAATAAAAATGCGAGGCAAGCCAACACGCGATTTGCATTTCTCTGCATGTGCATTTGCAATTTTGTTTACAGATGTTTATGCGTCGTTAAAGTCACCGGATTTCAACCAATCTAATTCAGTTTGGTGAATTCCTTAAAAGCAATTCCCAAGCGGAAAATCAACAATGCAATAGTATCAACATTGCTACGTTCCTGTTGGAGTACAGCAACATTTATTAATATACAATATATAATGATTATCCTGTAGTAAACCTGTCAAGAAAATAAAGAAAATAACGAGGTCAGGTAAGGTCAGTAGAATCATATAATGGACATTTCACTTTGTGGTGTATACTATGTTGATAAATGTTGATACTAATATTAATTATAAGAATGAAGGTTAATCAGTGTTCATTATCTATTACAGCTGATTATAATGATAGCAACAACAATGATAATAAAAAAAATGGATGATAAAGATGCATAGGAAACGGGAGTAATGTGAATAATGAAGATGAATACACTATAGATAATTATGATTATGTTAATGATGACGTAATGATGATGATGGTGATAACAACGGTTATGATGATAGATATAGACATTATGACGGAAATGATGAGGATCGTGATAATGCTAATAACGATGATAATAATGATAATAATTATGATGATAATGATAACAACGATAACAATTGTGATAATGAAAAGGATGGTTCTCATAATGATAATAATAACAATATCAATAATCATTATTATCATTATCATTATCATTATCATGATAACAATGATGGTAACAAAATGATAGTAATGATTATAACAATAATGATTATAACAACAACAATAACAATAGTAATATTGATAATTGAATGTTAACAATAACAATAATTTAAAGATTAGGATAATGATAGTAATGACAATAACAACATCCATTACAATGATGATGATAATAACATTAGTGGTAATAATAATAATGGTAATGATAATAGTGATGGCGGTGGTAAAATCAAGGATAATGATAACAATAACAATTACAATGATGATAACAATAACAAAAATGTGCATAACTCTACTAATGACAGTAGCCATGATAATAAAACTAATAACACGGAGAACAATAAATAATAATTTTAATAGTAGTATTAATGATAATGATGATAACAGTGATAACAATAAGAAACTTAAAATGTCGATAATAACAACAATGATAATAATATACATGATGATAAGGATGATAATGATGGCGATAATAATGATAATAATGGTGATGATGATGATAATAATATCAGTAATAATGGTAATAAGGATGATGATAATAAAAACAATTAAAGAATTATTGTGCTAAAAATATCAATAGCAATGATAATAACGATAATGATAATGATACTGTTGATAATGTTGATAATCCTTATAAAGATAACAGTAGATAATGACAACAATAATAGTGATAACAATAATTATGATAATATAAATGATATTATGGTGATAATGATAATAATAATAATAAAACCAACACCGATAATGATGATAACAATGATAACAGCAGTGATAATTGTAATAATAGTAATGATAATGATAATGATAAAAGTAACAATAAAGTTAATAGTGATTATGATATCAATAC
>NW_028234437.1:22479264-22481812 GCF_977035675.1 Penaeus japonicus | reverse complement strand
TGGTGTATTTGTTATTGAGTGGGGAGGGCCAAAAAATGGGGTGAGGGGGAAGGGGGGGGGATGAATGTATAAGAAAATGGGAAAGAAAAAAAAAGCGGGGGAAAATGTAGGGGTTAAACAAATGGAGGAGAGAATCGAACAAATATAGAGATAAGGGGAAGAGTACGAGTGTTCGAGCAGCAAGAGATGAGGGAGGAGGGGAGTGCCAGGAAAGGGAAGGGGGCGGGGGTGTAAGAAAGAGGTGTATTAACGAGGGTTGAAGAGAGAACAATAGAGGGCGGGGTGGGGGACACGTTGGGGGGGATCCAACTACCCCATATATACACCTTCACCTTCGGGTCCTATTATTTCCTGGGCTCTTCTCGCGCTAGTAGGCAACATTGATCTTAAGTGTGTTGGACTTGAGAGGGGAATTAATGGCGGAAGGGGGCGGAGGGTGGGGGGAGAGGGGGGGAGAGGAAGAGGGCAGCGAAATTAGGTATGCCGTTCGGGGGTTGTGGGGTAATGGGGGGTGTGGGGGGGAAGACCCGTTCATCTCGTAACGTTTGTCTGTATCCTTATGCAGATACAGACACACAGCCAGACACACATAAGATACACACACACAGAACCATATCCACAAAAAACGTATATAAACGTTTCATGGAAAGATTTTTTAAGTTATTTCTATATCGAGTGTATGATTGTTGCTTTGATTCTCTCTCCATAGTTCAAAAGGCTGAAAGGCAACGGAGGAAAAATATATCTCTACACTCTTTTTCACTTTCTCTCTCTATATATATCTTTCTCTCATTTCAAAAGTTTGTAACATACGTACATATGAATTCACTTTTTTCTATCTTTTCTCTTGCGTCTCTGTCGTTCTCTCTGTTCGTCTCTGTGTGTCTATTTGTCTGAGAGAGAGAGAGAAAGAGAGAGAGAGAGAGAGAGAGAGAGAGAGAGAGAGAGAGAGAGAGAGAGAAAGAGAAACAAACAGACAGACAAACAGACATAAAGAGAAAGAACGAGAGAAAAAGACCGTTTTTGTCACACACTATATTTTAAAAACCCCCCCCCCCCTCAACAAAACAAAAACGTAAACAAACAAAAACTAAAATGGCAGACGCAAACATTTCCTCTATCAGCTACATACTTTGCCTGTTAACCCTTTCGTCAGCAGTCTTAGCCCGTTACCTTCAATAAAAGAGACGTGCCCGTACCACCGTTGGGTTTGTCGAGAGCTTGGCTAAAATTCTGATACAAGTCGCTGTTGTAGAAGTAAAGTTGAATCTGAAGTTAGAAAAAGTTTTTTTCTTTTTCAGATAAAGTGTTTTGGAAAAATTATAGAATGTATCTGCAAATAATTACCATTATGGTTATTTTATGTGATGATGATAAATGGGATAGATGTCAATGATGAAGACAATAATTATCACGAAGAAAGAAAATACCAGTAACATCAAAAAAATCACTCACGCGAGAAAAAAAAAGAAAAAAAAAAGGAATTTCTTTATCAAAAAAAAAATGCGAGGCAAGCCAACACGCGATTTGCATTTCTCTGCATGTGCATTTGCAATTTTGTTTACAGATGTTTATGCGTCGTTAAAGTCACCGGATTTCAACCAATCTAATTCAGTTTGGTGAATTCCTTAAAGGCAATTCCCAAGCGGAAAATCAACAATGCAATAGTATCAACATTGCTACGTTCCTGTTGGAGTACTGAAACACTTTTTAATATACAATATATAATGATTATCATGTAGTTAACCTGTCAAGAAAATAAAGAAAATAACGAGGTCAGGTAAGGTCAGTAGAATCATATTTTGGACATTTCACTTTGTGGTGTATACTATGTTGATAAATGTTCATAATAATATTAATTATAAGAATGAAGATTAATCAGTGTTTATTATCTATTACAGCTGATTATAATGATAGCAACAACAATGATAATAAAAAAAAAAGATGATAAAGATGCATAGGAAACGGGAGTAATGTGAATAATGAAGATGAATATAGATAATTGTAAATATGTTAATGATGATGTAATGATGATGATGGTGATAACAACGGTTATGATGATATATATAGATATTATGACAGAAATGATGAGGATCGTGGCAATGCTAATAACGATGATAATAATGATGATAATAATTAAGATGATAATGATAACAACGATAACAATTTGTGATAATGAAAAGGATGGTTCTCATAATGATAATAATAACAATATCAATAATCATTATTATCATTATCATTATCATGATAACAATGATGATAACAAAATAATAGTGATGATTATAACAATAATGATTATAACAACAACAATAACAATAGTAATGGTGATAATATAATGTTAACAATAATAATAATTTAAAGATTAGGATAATGATAGTAATGACAATAACAACATCCATTACAATGATAATGATAATAACATTAGTGGTAATTATAATAATGATAATGATAAAAGCGATGACAATGGTGATATCAAGGATAATGATAATAACAAGGACAAATACAATGATGATAACAATAACAAAAATGTGCATAACTCTACTGATGA
>NW_028234437.1:22469264-22474264 GCF_977035675.1 Penaeus japonicus | reverse complement strand
GGAGATGGGAGAGTGGGATGAGGTGTGAGAGAGGAGAGTCAAACGGAGGGAGAGTGTGATGATTGTGGATGAGGAGGTTTGTGTGGGAGGGAGTGAGGGGTGTGTGAGAGAGGGAGGGGGGAGAGAGGATAGGAAGGTGAGGGAGGGAGGTAACAGAGAAGGGAGAGGGAGTGGGGAGGTGGGGGAGGTTGAGGGGGAGGTGGGGGAGTGTGAGGGGGAAAGGGGAGGGAAGGTGTGGGAGGGGGGAGAGAGAGGGGAGGTGACGAGAGATGGAGAGGGAGAGGGGGTGGGAGTGAGGGTGAGGATAGGAGGAGAGGTGAGAGAGAGAGTGAGAGAGAGAGAGGAGTGTAGTGGTAATGAGAGGAGAGGGAGAGAGAGAGGGAGGTAGAGAGAAGAGAGAGTAGTGGAGAGGTGTGAGTGGAGAGAGGGAGAGAGAGAGAGGAGAGAGAAGTGAGAGGCGAGAGATAGATAGATGGGAAGGAGAGGGGAGAGTGGAGAGAGAGGGGAGTGGTGGAGAGAGAGGGGAGGGAGGTGGGAGGAGAGGGAGGTGGAGAGAGGAGAGGGCGGTGAGGGAGAGGAGATGGGAGAGAGAGTGAGAGGGAGGGGGAGAGAGGAGAGGAGAAGGGATGACGATGTGAGAGAGTTTGAGAGTTGGAGGAGAGAGCGGGAGGAGAGGGAGAGAGGAGAGAGAGGAGGATGGAGAGGAGGGGGGCAAGGAGAGAGAGAGAGAGGAGGAGAGGCGAGGAGAGGAGGTGATGAGGAGAAAGAAGAAGGGAGAGAGAGAGTGAAGCCCGAGGACCGGGGGGGGAGAAGAGAGAGAGGAGATGAGAGAGAGAGAGAGAGAGAGAGAGAGAGAGAGAGAGAGAGAGAGAGAGAGAGAGAGAGAAAGAGAGAGGCAGAAAGAAAGAGAAACAAAGGGACAAAGAGATAAAGAAAGGCAGAGACAGTCAGACAGACAGATAGAGAGAGAGAAATGTCATGATTAATTTTGCAGGAGAATGCAATTAGGACTTTTATTCATAGAACCGAAATTGTCTATTGCTATTTTTCGTAAAAGTCAGATGTCAAGGTTAGTCGAAAGTCCCGTTAGGACAACTTTCTACATTAGCTTGTGTTTAGCTGTACCCCTCTCTCACACTCGCTCTCGCTCACTCTCCATCTTGCTCTCTGTCTCTCTATATCTAGCTATTCATCTATCTTTTAATCTGCCTATCAGGCTATCTATCTATCTATTTATCTATCTATCTATCTATCTATCTATCTATTTACCTATTTATCTCTCTATATATCCCCCCCCCTCTCTCTCTCTCTCTCTCTCTCTCTCTCTCTCTCTCTCTCTCTCTCTCTCTCTCTCTCTTATCTCTCTCTCTCGTCAAATACACACATCACAGCTACACACACACCCGTCACACACACACACACACACACACATACACACCACACATATATATGTATATTGTATATATATATATATATATATATAATATATATATATATATTTTATAATATATATAATATATATTGTAAATATACATATATATATGATATAATGTGTGGTGTGTGTGTGTGTGTGTGTGTGTGTTGGTGTGTGGGGTGTGTGTATGTGTGTGTGTATGTGTGTGTGTATATATGTATATATATATATATATATATATATATATATATATATATATATATATATATATATATATATATATACACGCATATTTCTATGTATGTGTACAAAGTTACCCACCCTCCCCCACAGACACACCTTTGTCGTTTTTCCGAGTATCTCTTCTGTGATATGTACAGATTATTTCCTATCAATTTTGTTTTTCTTGTTTTTTTTAGCTGTCTGATTCATAGATCCTTGCATAACTTTTGTGTCTGTTGTTGTTGCTGCTGTTGCTTTTATTCAATTTTTGTTTGTGTTATTTCTCTATTTTTTTGTTATTCTCTCTTTTTTTCGTTCATATAGAAATACATATCAATTTGTATTCCTATAATGTTAACTCTTTGTCTGCTGCAAGTGTGGAATCTTAGCTTAATCCGACAATAAGAATTTATATCCCTTTGAATCCCTGATTTTTGGGTAGATGTTTCTTTATACTTTCACGTATTTTGAGTTTAAGTCCTGGGTAAGACCTTAAACTGCAACCGGGTAAGGAACTCGACCCATCCGTCTATGATGATGTTGATTTTGAGTTTCTTTAAGGCTTTTCGGATTTTAGGATGTTTTTTTTTTAAAGACTTTCTCGGTGTTCTTGCTGTTTCTAAAGACTTTTTTTCCGGATTTTAGGTAGTTTTCTTTAAGACTTTCTCAAAATGCCTCGTCTAGGGAGAGTTTTAAGTCACCCCCTAAAAGAAGTTACAGAATGGCTTGGGAAAATAAGTCATAAGATGGAGTTAGAAGGAGTTAGAATATTGAATTAATTTAGAGAGAATAAAGATATCACTACGTTTCATTTTTTCGAATATAAGATTCTAAATTTGGAAGAAGGGATGATGACTGACTCAATCTTCTATGGTTAATTAGCAAAAAGACAATTATCAATATGTTTTCTGGTTGATAAGATTAATCGTATTTCTAATCTCTTTCCGTAGACAGCGTTGTAGCTTCAATGCAAATTATTAGAGTTAATTCGCTCAACAAGGCAAATGAAACTTTTAAAACTGTGTGTGCGAGAGCAGGTTGATGTCGGGTAGTCATCACAACATTTATTTCCAATCCAGTTCATCACACTTTTAATTAGTATTTCATCTATATATCGCCATTTATCAGTGCCCTAACTCGTGTGATTAAAACTGTATTTTCTTAGGTTTACGTTCTTTGAGACAGTGATTAAGGAAAGAACTTTTTTCCCCCCTCTTTCTGTTTCTCTTACTCTTGCTGAAAGACCAAAGCTCAGATCATCAAAAAACAAAGTTACCAAGAGGAGTGATTGCTTACGTCAACTAATCATCAGCCCCGGAGCCCAACGACCAATCAGAAGGCGCCCTAAAGTTTCCTCGACGCTTATTGGCTACCCGATGGAATGACCGGCAAAAGGCTTTGATCTTTGGTCTTGCTCTGATCAGCTCTCTTGCAAGCCGTAGAATCGCAATGGAAACTTGCCATCCATTTTCTACCTGACTTCAGAAATCCCTTTTTTTTTTTTTTTTTTTTTTTTTTTTTTGTTTTTTTTTTTTTTTTTTTTTTTTTTTTTTTTTTTTTTTTTTTTTTTTTTTTTTTACATCTCGTCGAAGATGGACTTAATCGGAGAGAGGGAGAGAGAGAGAGAGAGAGAGAGAGAGAGAGAGAGAGAGAGAGAGAGAGAGAGAGAGAGAGAGAGAGAGAGAGAGAGAGAGAGAGACCTATAGGAATAGGAAGAAGAGAAGAGAGAAAAGCGGGGGAGAATAGACGAGAGAGAGAGAGAGAGAAGGAGAAAGAGAGAAGAGAGAGAGAGAGAGAGAGAGAGAGAGAGAGAGAGAGAGAGAGAGAGAGAGAGAGAGAACTAGGAAAAGAGAAGAGAGAAACGGAGAATGAGCGGGGGAGAGAGAGAGAGAGAGAGAGAGAGAATAGGAAAAGAGAAGAGAGAAACGGAGAATGAGCGAGAGAGAGAGAGAGAGAGAAAAGGAGGAAGAAAGAGAGAAGGAGAGAGAGAGAGAGAGAGAGTTTCCTATATAAACAATGATGGGAAAGTTATTTGATCTGCATTTAGAATGGGTCCCCTGTTCTAGTTATCTATCCATATATGATGAGACCATTATGTTCGGAAATTATGTGGAATGAACTTTTCAACCCTTTCTCTACAGGCAATCAAGAAATCAAATAGAAAATGAAATCTGTCTTTATGTAGGTATTGTAAAAAAAAATCCATATACACAGACTATTCATACATATGTGAATGTGTGTGGGTGTGTGGGTGTATGTGTATATATATATATATATATATATATATATATATATATATATATATATATATATATATATATACATACATATATACATATATATATACATATATACATATATATATACATATATATATATATACATATATATATATATATATATACATATTATATATATATATATAATATATATATATATACATAATATACATATCTAACCAATTTTTTTTTTAGTTTTAAAAAAAAAAAAAAAAAAATATATATATATATATATATATATATATATATATTATATATATATATATGTAATATATATATATTTTTTTTTTATATAGTATATAATATATATATATATATTATATAATATATATATATATATATATATATTAATTATATATATATATAGAGGGAGAGAGAGAGAGAGATGATGTAGATGAGAGAGAGAGAGGAGGAGAGATGAGAGAGAGAGAGGAGAGAAGGAGAGAGAAGTCGAGAGGAGAGAGAAGAGAGAGTGAGAGAAGAGAGAGAGAGAGGAGAGAGATAGAGAGAGCCTTTATAGACATTATAGATAATATAGATAGATATGTATATATATGCTATATATATATATATAGATATATATTATATATATATATATATATATATATATATTTATATATAATTATATATACATATAAAAAATATATATATGTATAGACATATCTATAGATATATATATATATATAATATATATATATATATATATATATAGATATATATTATATATTATAAATAATGGGTGTGTGTGTGTGGTGTGTGTGTTTGTGTCTGAGTATGTGCATGTTTATATGTATGTGTATAGATGAGTATATAGATATTTAGATAAACATAAAACGAAATAAACTATTCAAAACTTTGTCAAAAAGTTTTTTCCTTAAATCCAGATACCAAAAAAGATAAGACATATCCCAACTTAAATAAACCTAAAGAAAATATCTCTTACGTCATAAACAGAGCTTAGCAATCGTCAAATTTTCCTAAAAATACCGGGAACATGAAAACCTATTTGTGTTTCCTCATTTTCGTCCCAGTTTCTTACATGAAATAAATTAACAATCTTATTTGGAGCGATGCTGCATGAAATA
>NW_028234437.1:22457189-22459689 GCF_977035675.1 Penaeus japonicus | reverse complement strand
ATAGAAAGAGAGGGCGAGAGAGAGGGAGATAGAGAGGGGGGGAGGGAGGGAGGGAGAGAGAGCGGAGAGAGAGAGAGATGGGGGGGAGGGGGGGAGGGAGAGAGAGCGGAGAGAGAGAGAGATGGGGGGGGGAGGAGAGAGAGAGGGGAGAGGGGAAAGAGAGAGAGAGCGAGCGAGAGAGAGAGAGAGAGAGAGAGAGAGAGAGAGAGAGAGAGAGAGAGAGAGAGAGAGAGAGAGAGAGAGAAAGAGATATATAGAGTGAGAGAGAGAGAAAGAAAGAAAGAGAGAGAGAGAGAACATAAACAGGAAGACCACCGTCCTTTCTCCCCTTAAAGAAACACAAATATCACACTCAACAGCCAACAAGAGAAACAAGATAAACAAGCAAACAAACCATAGCAAATACCCTGTGGAACAACATGCAACAAGAGCACAACATACTCTTGCTTTGTTCCATGACGATATTGCCTCCAGGCCCTTGGGTACTCCCCTCCCCTCCCCTCCCCTCCCCTTCTCCCTTTCACTCCTACTCCCTTTCTTTCTCCCTCTCCCTTTTACTGCTACCCCCCTCTCCCTTTTACTCTTACCCCTCCCCCTTTTGCTCCTTCCCTTCCCCCCTTCCTCCTTCTTTCCTTCCCTTTCACTCCCTGTCCCTTCTCCATTTCCTTCTCTTCCCTCCCACTTCCTCCCTCTCCCTCCCTTCACTCTCCTTTTCCGTCCTGTCATTCCACTCTCCTCCTCTCTCTCCCTCAATTTATTCCCCACTTCCTCCGTTTCTTTCTCCCTCTCCTCTCCCTCCCTATCTCTCCACTCCCTTCTCCCTATTTTCTCCCTCTTTTTCCATCCCCCTCTTCTCCACCCCTTCCCCTCCTCTTCCCCCTCTTCTCCACCCCTCCCCCTCCTCTTCCCCCTCTTCTCCGCCCCTCCCCCTCCTCTTCCCCCTCTTCTCCACCCCTCCCCCTCTTCTTCCCCCTCTTCTCCACCCCTCCCCCTTCTCCTCCCCCTCTTCTCCACCCCTCCCCCTCCTCTTCCCCCTCTTCTCCACCCCTCCCCCTCTTCTTCCCCCTCTTCTCCACCCCTCCCCCTTCTCTTCCCCCTCTTCTCCACCCCTCCCCTTCCTCTTCCCCCTCTTCTCCACCCCTCCCCCTCCTCTCCCCCCTCTTCCCCACCCGTCCCCCTCCTCTTCCCCCTCTTCTCCACCCCTCCCCCTCCACCTCCCCCCACAGCCCACCCCTCTTACCCAGCACAGCCCTCCCCTCCCCCGCCTCCTCCCCCTCTTCTCCACCCCTCCCCCTCCTCCTCCCCCCACAGCCCTCCCCTCTTACCCAGCACAGAACCCAGCAAGACAACAAACATCAGGCTTTGGCATCCAGCACTCGAGGGGAAAACAGAAAAGATTTGGGAAAAAGAAAATTGTTTGTGTCAGATACCAGCTTTTGCAACATATTCTGCAAGTGGATTTTACTGTCTTGCAACGGGATAGAGAAGGACGAAAAAAGAGAATGCCGATATACTGCAATGATGTAAGAATAAAATAGAGTGACGCAATTGATTTTATACAGATAAAAAATAAAAAATAAAGACTATATGCCTGTACTTTAAAATAGTCGAAAGAGCAATTGCATGGAAAATTAACTCGTGCAAGAGAAAGTCGAATGGATGATTCAAGAGACATTTGATTTCTAAAATGTATCCATACAACCTTGAACTTTTTAAAAAACTCTAATATCCTTGACATTTGCTACAAAGAGTAACATGAGGTATAATGACGATAAGTAAGGTCTACGAGAAAAATTGAGATTTATTAAAAAGAAGGATGACTGGAGGCTGAGGGGAAGAAAGGAGAAAGAGAGAGAGAGAGAGAGAGAGAGAGAGAGAGAGAGAGAGAGAGAGAGAGAGAGAGAGAGAGAGAGAGAGAGAGAAAGAGAAGGAGAGAGAGAGAGAGACAAAGAGAGAAAACGAAAGAGAAAGGGAGAGGGAGAGAGAGAGAGAGAAAGAGAGAAAACGAGAGAGAAAGGGAGAAGGAGAGAGAGAGAAAGAAAAGGAGAGAGAGAGAGAGAGAGAAAGAGAGAGAAATAAACAAACAGAGAGAGAAAACAGAGAAAGAGAGAGAAAATTACAAACAGAGAAAGAAACGAACAGAGAGAAATAAAGGGAAATAAACAAACAGAGAGAAATAAAGATTAATAAACTAACAGAGAGAAATAAAGAGAAATAAACAGAGAGAAAGAAAGAGAAATAAACAAAACAGAGAGAGAGAACAGAGAAAGAGAGAGAGAAAATAAACAGACAAAAGAGAAATTAAATATATAGAGAGAAACAAACAGAGAAAGGAAAAGAGAGAGAGAGAGAGAAACAAGCAAAGAAATAGAAATGAAAGAGAGGGAAATAAACGAACAGAAAGAGAGAACAGGGAAAAAAGTGAAAAAAACAGAGAAATAGAGAGAAAGAAACGAACAGAGAGAAAATAGAGAAAGAGAGAGAAAGTAATAAGTAATAG
>NW_028234437.1:22424689-22427189 GCF_977035675.1 Penaeus japonicus | reverse complement strand
ATATATATATATATGTTCGTATATGTGTGTGTGAGTGTGTGTGTGTGTGTGTGTGTTTGTGCGTGTCTGTGTGTGTATATATGTGCGAAGAAAAAAAAAAAAAAAAAAAAAAAACGAAGTGAGAAAGAAAAAGAAAAAGAGATAGAATAAAAAAAAAACAGACACAAGAAAGAAGGAACCCGGCAAAACCCAGAAGAAAAAAAAAAAAAGGAAAAAGGGGACCGCATCTCAGCCGGGCAGGACGCGGCGAGAGCCAGCAGGCGGGGCGGCGAGGGAGGTCCTCCTTGAACGGCGCCATTCCAATTACATCGCCTAATGGCCGGAAGACGAGGCCGGGGACTCCTTAGCGGGCTAGGATTAGCATGCCTTCCTCATCCCGCTTTGATCCTTCGGCTTCATTCTGCTGTGCCCGAGTCGCTCCTTCTGGCGGGAGGCGGGAGGGGTGTGGAGGAGGATGGGGGGGGTGAAGATGGGGGGGGAAGATGGGTGGGTGGGGGGTGAGGAGGATGGGGGGGGTGGGTGGGGGTTTGGGTGAGGAGGATGGGTAGGTGGGGATGGAAAGGGAGGTTTGGGGGTTTGGGGGTCTTAGGTAGAGGGAAGGGGGTTGGGGGTATGTGGAGGGGGGAGGGGGGCTTTGAGGTCTTAGGTAGGGGAGGAAGGGGGTAAGGATTATGGGGAGGGGGAGAGGGAGGTTTTGGGGTCTTAGGTGGTAGAGGGAGGGAGTTGGGGGTACGGGGAGGGGGAGAGGTGGGTTTGGGGGTCTTAGGTAGAAGGAGGGGGTAGAGGGGCATGGGGAGAGGAGAAAGGAGTGGGGTTACGAGTGGTCGGGGGTGGAAAGAGGTATGGGGGAGAGGAGAGAGAGGGAGATTGGAGTGGGGCGTGGGGAGGATGATAGAGAGGGTGATGTGGGGAGAAGGAGCAGGGCCACGAGTGAGGGGCGGAGAGGAGGGGAGAGGTTGGTAGAGAGAAAGCATCGCATAGGTCATGAGGAGCGATAGGAAGGAGGGAGTAAATCCGAAGGGAGATATTGGAAGAGAAAAGGAAGGGAAGGAGAGGAGAGAGAAAGAGACTGAGAGAAAGAGTCTGAGCGAAAGAGAGACATAGAGATCAAGCTTTAGGATATGTTTCCGGCTAGAACAGAGTGAGCCATGAGGGTCCCATGAGGTCTCCATGGCTCAGCTCTCCGCCGCTTCTCAAAGGGAATTCAAGCTCTTGTGTTTGCCCTTTGTTGAGCGCCGGGGGGTGTGGGGGGTGGGGGGCCGGGGGGAGGCTGTTCGGTCTCCTAGAGGGAGGGGGAGGGGGGTCATGGAGTTTTTTCTTTTGTATTCTTTTTCTGTATCTCGCCCTCGCTCTTTCTGTTTCTACATACCTGTGTGTTGGTGTGTTAGTGTGTGTGTCTGTGTGTGTGTGTGTGTGTGTGTGTGCGTGTGTGTGTGTTTGTGTTTGTGTTTGTGTTTGTGTTTGTGTTTGTGTGTGTGTGTGTGTGTTTGTGTTTGTGTGTGTTTGTGTATATAAATGTATATGTATATATGTATATATATATATATATTACTATATATATATATATATATATATATATATATATATATATATATATATATATATATATATATATATATATATATATATATATATATATATGCGTGTGTTTGTGTTTGTGTGTGTGTGTGTGTGTTTGTGTTTGTGTGTGTGCGCGTATGTGTGTGTGTATACAGTATGTCCATATAATCCAAAACAGGAAAAAAAACATACAATTCAGTCTCATCGTAAGTTAGAAAAGAAATGAAGTACAAAAAAAAATATTTAAGGAAAGAGAAAAAATATATATGCAAAACGTTGCATAAATAAACGGTACCCTGCGTCTTATCGTACCGTGCGCACAATGACAACACTAAACAACTTGAAGCCTTTATAATTCAGGGCAAATAAAAACAAAAACACAACAGAAAAAGGTTTCCCTGTAGCATTGTGTATATTTCCTGATTTTGTTGTTGTTGTTGTTATTTTTAGGGGAAGGGGAGGGGTGGGGGGGGAGAGGAAGATATTTTGTCAGAATTTGGAGAAAAGTACGACTTTGAGATCATGGAGGAGGGGTGGTATGAAGAAGGAGGGGAGGGAGGGAGGAGGAGGAGGAGGAGGAGGAGAGGGAATGATGGAGACAGGGAAGGTAAGAGAGAAAGGTAGATGGAGGAAGAGAAGTAGAGAGAATAAGATGGAAGAGGAGAAGGAGAGGGAGAAAGATGGTGAAAGAGTATATTTATACGATGGATGTATGACAATAACGATTATGTTTATAATAGTAGCAATAATGATAATGATATAAGAATAATATCATTAACAACAACGATAAATATCATTACTGCTTCGATAAGTACTACTACTATCACAATTACTGATACAACTTTTATCACTGCTATAGCTATTAGTCATCATCATCATCTCCTTCATCATCAAGAGAAGCAGCATCGTCATCCTCATTGTCATCATCACCATCACCACC
>NW_028234437.1:22404689-22409689 GCF_977035675.1 Penaeus japonicus | reverse complement strand
TATAAACTCTAAAACAAAACAATATATATCACACCTCACTCAAACACTCACACAAAAACAAGACACAAAAAATCTCTATATCTCACACAAACAGAAAAGTAATTGACCAAACAATAAACTAACTATACTCTATAACAAACTAAAACACAAAACAACAAAAACACACACAATCTAAATTTCAGAAAAAATCAAAATCTAAAAAAATAAACAAATAAATAAATAACAATAAACAAACTCAAAATATAAAACATATAAAAATATATATATTATAAACACAACAAGCACACAACCAAAAAAACAAACTCACCTCACAAACACAATATCTAAATCATATATATCACACAAATAAAACACAAAATCACAAAAATAAATCACAAACAAAACCTCAATAACACCACACCCAAACCCACCTAACTCAGCTAACACAAACACACAACACAAACTCAGCAAAGACACAGAAACCCAGCCACCCCCCCCACACCCCCCCACACCAATCAAAACACTCATACTCACACAATAACAACCCACAGACCAAACACACACACACACACTAACTAACCATATCACACACCACCTAACTATATATATAATATATTATATATATATATATATATATATATATATTATTCGCTTCAGGTGGCGGGTGGGGTAGGGGGGGGGTGGGATGTTGGTGTTGTCGTCCATGGGATATTAGTTTTTATTGGTGTTGTTTGTATGTATGTCTTTTTGGAGTAGTATTAGAATTTTTAGTGATATATATATATAATAATAATATATATATATATATATGTATATATATACATATATATTTGCATATATAAATACATATACGTAATATATATATATAAATATATATCTATTTATAAATATATATATATATATATATATATATATATATAAAAAAGTTTATTATATATATATATCTAAAAATTATATAATATAAAAATAAATATATTGTAAAAAAATATATAAATCAAACAAATAAAAAAAAAAAAAATCAAAAACAAAAAATAAAAATAAATCATAATCAGAAAAAAAATTTATAAAAATAACCAACACACACCACCACACTCACACACACTAACCACTATCACAAAAACCTCAACTCACACCCACTCAACCACACAACAACAAACACAACAAAACTAAAAACACACTCAAACCACACACTCATACACACACTCACACACACACCAACACAAAAACATACACACACAAACACACACTCACACACACCACACACACCCACACACACACACAACCACACACACAGAAACTACACGCAACACACCCCACAAACACACGAACACACACACACACACCACAAACACACTCACTCAAACGACTGCACACACCACATCACAAACACGACACACACAAAAAGCCTTAAACATACAACAATTAACACACAAACACACACACACACAATCACACAACACACACACACACACACACACAGCACTACACCCACCCTCAAATGACACACACATAAAACACACACCCACACACACACACACACTCACAAACACCACACACACACCACACACACACACACACACACCTAATACAAACACACACACATTCACTCACAAACTCAAACACACACACACACACCAACACATTACCACACTCACAACACAACAACACACACACACACACACAACACACACCACACACACACCCTCACAAAAAAACTGACTCTAACCCACTACACAAAGAATAAAAAAAACATAAATAAATAAAAAATATATACTATATATGTTGTTATATATAAACCAAAAAAATAAATATAATATAGGAATCTAAATATAAATATAATAAAAAAATCAATATAATTATAATGTTCAGAAAAAAAATATAAAACAAAATCTATAAAATCACTAATATATAAAAAAAAAAACACAAAATAAAATATACATAAATAAAAAACTCAATTTTATTTATATCCAAGAATAAAAATAAAAATAAAAACATATATAACTAAAAAAAATACCAAAATAAATATAACAAAAAATAAAAAAATTAATAATATAAACAAAACTCAAATAACTCAAGTAAAAAATATAAATCAATAAATATATATATCTCAATAATGTATTGAATATGAAAATGGGCACTACACACACACACACACACACACACACACAACACACATATATATAAATATTATATATATATATAATATATAATAAATTTATATATCTATATATAATAAATATATATATATTAGATATATGTATATATATATAAATATATATATAATATAAATATATAAAAATAAATATAAATAATAATATTATATGTATTACAAATAAAACATATATAAATATATATAAAATATATATATATATAAATAAATATAATAAAAAATATATTATATAAATAAATATAAAGTAAACTATATATATAAAAATAAATATAAATATATGTGTGTGATGTTGTGTGTGAGTGTCATGTGTGTTGTGTGTGTTGTGTGTGTGTTCGTGTGTGTGTGGAAACTAAATTAAATATAAAAATATAATATATAAAAATATATATATAAAATATATCAAAATATAATATATATATACATATATAATTCAATATTCATAAATATGCATATAAATAAATAAATATAATATATATATAAATATATATATATATAAATATATATATAAAATATAAATATATGTATATATAATAAATATATATATAAATAAAAATATAATATAAATATATTTATTTTAATAATTTTATAAATATATATAAATTTATAAATATGTATATACAAAATACATCTAAATTACATATACACACACACACACAAATTATATATCATATATATAATCAATATATATAACCAATAAATATATAATATAATATATAAAAATATAAATATGTAAAGGAATATAAATATAATATTCATATATAAAATATAGGTAATTGTGCCTATAAACTAAATCTAAAAATATAAAACAACTAAATGAAAAAATAAATATATTCAAATATTTATATAACAAAAAATTATATATATATATATTATAAATATATAATAAATAAATATAAAAATAAGTATGAATATATATAAGTATATAATTAATAATTATATATCATAAATATATATATATTTAATTAAATATTATGAAACAAAATTTACCTTCCCTGAACCGGGACTCCGACCCCGAAACCCAGCCTGAATCCACATAGACCACCGGCCACCTAAAAGATTGTCTAACAGACGCCTTAACAACCGTCAGTGATAGCGTGGTTTTTTATAACCAATTCCGTGGCACTCGGCAGCAATGAATAGAAATTCAAGTCCCAAATCAGGTTACCGAGGTTATACTAGGTGACAAAGATGGTAAAATGTATTTCTATAATTAATGCTTACATGCCATTCTAACTTTCTCAATAAATAATATAAACATATATATATATAAAAAAAAAATAAATATATTATATAAATAATAAATATATATATATATATACAATACAAACATAATTATATATATAATATATATATAAATATATATATCTAAATATATAAATAAATATATAAACATAACTAAATATATATATGTAATATATATATATATAAATATATAAATAATAAATATATAAATATAAAAAAATATATAAATGAAATATATATATAGGGGGGGGGGGGGGGGGGTTATTAGTGATAGTATAGTAGTTTAGTTTTGAAGGGGAGGGATATAATATATAATACTGTTAGATATTATATGCATATATATATATACATATATATATATATATAATATATATATATATATATATATATATATATATATAATGTATATATATATATAAATATATATATATAATAATATATATATATATATATATAATATATAATATATTTATATATGCGTATAATATATATATATATATATAAATATATATATAATCTTTATTTACATAATATATACATATAATATATATATGTATGCATAAACATATATATATATATATAGTATGGATATATATAATATATATAATATAGTAGGAGCTATAGTATAGGTAAATATAAATGTATATTTATAAGTATACTATATATAATATAGGGGAAGTATATAAAGTAGTGTTTAGATGTGTGTGGTTTGTAGTTGTGAGTGGTGTTTTTGTGGGTTTGTTGGTTTTGTGTGTGTGTGTGTGTGTGTGTGTGTTTTTTGTGTTGTGGGGTGGGTGTGTGTGATTGGGTGTGAGGATGTTGTGTGGATGTGTATGTGTGTGTGGTGTGTATTGGGGGTGGGTGTGTGTTTGTGGGGGTGTGTGTGTGTGTTTGTAGGATTTGTGTGTGTTTGGGGTGTGTGTGTATTTATTTTTGTGTAGTATGTGTATTTTTTGTGTTGTTGTTATTGTTTTTGTGTGTTTTTGTTTGTTTGATTGAGTGTGATTATATATTATATTTATAGATTGTATGTGGTGGGTGTTGGGTGTGGGTGTGTGTGGGGGTTATGTTATTGTTTTTTTAGTTATATATATTTTTTATATTATATATATATATAATATATAATATATATATATATAATATAAATATATATATTTATTATTAATATATATATATAAATATATATAATATATTATATATATATATATATATATATTATATATATATATTATATATATATATATATATAGTATAATATATATAATATAAATTATATAAATATAAATATAATATATAAATATAATAAATAATGTATATGTATAAATATAAAAAATAAAGTATATAATTAAATAAATATATATAAATATATATCAATATAAATATATAAATATAAGTATTTATATATAATAAAATAAATATAAAATAATAAATATAAATATATATATATCAATAAAATATAACTAAATAAATAAAATTAATATATATAAAAAAAAAAAAAATAACAATATAACGTAAACTAACTGCAAAAACAAAGTAAAACCCAAACAAATCATAACCTAAATGAAAACTATATTAACACACAGTAAAACAATAACAAAAACAACCAACA
>NW_028234437.1:22372189-22374689 GCF_977035675.1 Penaeus japonicus | reverse complement strand
CATACTTCAAGGAAAATTTATATTCCTTGCAGCAACAGCAGCGATATCCCATCCCCCCCCCCCCACACACCCACTGCCTCCTCCCCTACTGCCCCACCCCCTCTCCTCTCTCGATAACCTGTTCTTCTCCTCCTAAGATGTAACTTCTCTTTCCTTCACATCTTTTTTTTTTTTTATCACCTTTCTCGTCCTCCGTTTGCTTTCTTAATGTATCTCTTTAAATGCTTCCTTTCCCCTTCTACTTAGAGGTCTTCCCCCCCCCCCCCCCCCACCCCCACTCCTCTCCTCCTGATCAGGGCAGATTCACCTTCCAACTTGCCCTCTCTTCCCATGTCTCCCCCTCCTAGACCCCTCCACTTAGCCCGCTCACCCCTCCTTATTCGTTTAACCCCCAGCTTAAGCCCTTGGTCCCCTCTGGTCCAGCACTTGTTCCCTCTGTCTAGCCCCTTATCCTTGTCCCCTCTTTATGGCCATTTGTCCCCTCTGTCTAGCCCCTTGTCCCCTCTGTCTGGCCACTTGCCCCTTTGTCTGGCCACTTGTCCCCTCTGTCTGGCCCCTTGTCCTCTCTGTCTGGCCACTTGTCCCCTCTGTCTAGCCCCTTGTCCCCTCTGTCTATCCCTCTGTCCCCGAGACCCTTCTCTTTCTCCTCACTCCCTCCTTCTCCGTCTGTCCTCTTCCCCTTTTCCTCTCTCCTCATCCGCACCTTGTCAAGCCCTTTGCTTCTTAGCATTCGCCCTCACGCCCACCTCATTTGTTTTAATCCCTCGTTACCTTGGGCGTGACAAGTCAAGTGTCTCCTCCCACTGCTCATAAATTTATCTTATGGTTGTATCAGTGTAGCTGTATCGCTTTTGTTTTGCTTTTTGCTCTGTGATTATTTATGAAGCAACCGAGCTTAGTTAGTGACGAGAATGGATGGATATTACAAAATCGAAGCAATAATTCATTTCTATTCTTAATTTTCCCAATAGTCGTGATTCAGCATGCTGCTTTCGCTAAACAGTTTTCTTTTTTTAAAACTTATCTCCCTCTTATTCATTCCCTGACTCTCAACTTTCTTTGTCTGTTTCTTTCTCTCGACTCTTTCCCTCCACTCATTCTCTTTCTTTTTCTTTTCTCCTTTCCTCCACTTTTTTTCTTTCTTTCTCTTTCATCTTTCTCAATCCTCTATCCCTCTTTCACTTCTTCTTTTTCTTAACTCATTAATTCCTTCCATCCCTACTCTCTCTCTCTCTCTCTCTCTCTCTCTCTCTCTCTCTCTCTCTCTCTCTCTCTCTCTCTCTATCTTTCTCTCTCTCTATCTCTCTCTATCTATCTATCTCTCTCTCTCTCTCCCTCTCTCACTCTCTCTCTCTCTCTCTCTCTCTCTCTCTCTCTCTCTCTCTCTCTCTCTCTCTCTCTCTCTCTCTCTCTCTCTCTCTCTCTCTCTCTCTCTCTCTCTCTCTCTCTCTCTCTCTCTCTCTCCCTTTCTCTCTCTCATTTCTCTCATTGCCAGTACCAGTTGTAATAGTAGTAGTATCATTAGTGTTATCCTCATTATCATCGCTGTCATCATCATTATCATATTCAGTACTACTACCATTTTCATATCTTTATTCATATCATGATAATTGATAATATAACTGCTGCTACTATTACATACACCCATAGCATTTTTATTTCAAATGTTTCAAACGAATAAGAAATGGAAAAAAATGTTGCTTTTTCAGGACGTTAATATTCCACAACAATAAAATACTGGTAAAAAGTGTAGGTTCGGTAAGTGAAATATGGCGTGCTCCCCCGTAGACCCATGGGACTTCATACTAAAATTAATTGTTTTCTATTTTTGTTCTTTATCCTATGGAATTTATTTTTGGTGAGGGTGTTACTGTTGCTCTGTTAGCATTATTGGCATTATTGGTAGTTTTCATTGTTTTCTTATCATCCTTTTGGTTATTATTATCAGTATCACCATCAATAGTAATATCATTATCATCATTATTGTTACTGTTGTTACTATTCTAATCATCATTATTATCATCATTGTCTTCATCATTATTACCATATCTATTATTTTGAGCTTATCACTGGTATCCTTACTATTATTATTTACATTATCGTAGTTTTACTTATTAGTTAAGGATGTGTTGCAATTATTTTTTTAAATAATAAATAGAACTCTCAAGACATTCATATTTGAATAAACAGAAGTTACAGTGTCAATATGAGCGAGAAAATATATTTCAGAAGGAAAATAAGATATGCAAGATTCATTATCTCTTGCGACACAAGTAGGTTGCTGGAGAGAGAAAGAGAGAGAGAGAGGGAGGGGGAGAGAGAGAGAGAGAGAGAGAGAGAGAGAGAGAGAGAGAGAGAGAGAGAGAGAGAGAGAGAGAGAGAGAGAGAGAGAGAGAGAGAGAGAGAGAGACAGTGAGAGAGAGAGAGAGAGAGAATCGCCTTTTTATTCTTCTTTTTTAGAGAGGGAGTGAAAATCAGACAGTGAGAACCAAAAAAAATG
>NW_028234437.1:22360473-22365473 GCF_977035675.1 Penaeus japonicus | reverse complement strand
GGCTTTTGCTTATTACGCTTCTGTGAAGAGTGTGTGATGTTTTATGCAATGCTCTGAAATTGGCATAAAATTCTCTTCATTCTTATTTTTTATTATTTTTTTTCTTTTTTTTTTTTTTACATTTTTGCGAGTGAATGATTTTCTTTGTATCTCTAATCAAGTACCCAAAATGAAAGAAAGTAGCATTTATAGATATATTTATTCACTGAATTTGCATTTTATTTTGTCTTTCCGGTTGCCAATTAATCCAGTCATATCAAGCAGTGCATTGAAAGATAAAGAATCCTAAGTCCTGTAATATTAAAAGGTGGAAATGACCCAAAAGTACAGGTAACATGCAAAGCCATCAATATTCTTTGCATGAACTATGATCCATAAACTATTGAAAAGTGAAGGAAATTGTAACGAAGAGAATGAATAAATAAAGAAAATAGGAGAGAGGAAAAAAAAAATAAATCTATTTTCATACACACGCACACACAAATATACTCACACATACACGAACACACATATATATTTACACACACACAGGTACACACATACACACACATGCACACGTACACAGACAGACAGACACACACACACAGACACACACGCATACATACCCATCACAGAGAAAGCCCCCCCCCAACCCACCCACCCACCCTCCACACACACAAACATACACTAACACACACACACACACGCACACACACACACACACAAATACACTCACACAGACTGGCCATTCAGCGCACAGGATGCTTGTTCCGTATGCATGAACGGAGCGGAGCAGCGAGCGGGTTATTTAAAGACTCGGATCCAACGAGACAGAAACGACCGAGCAGAAAGAGCAGGAATTAAGCAGAGAGAGGGACGCGAGGAGAGAGAGAAGTGAGCAGAGAGAGAGAGAGAGAGAGAGAGAGAGATGTTGGTGGAGCGAGGGAGGAGAGGAGGGAGGGGAGCGAGAGATGAGAAAGTGTGAGAGAGAGAGAATCGGGTGGTGAGGGAGTAGGAATTCTGCCAGAGAGTTAGAAGCGAGTGCTGAGAGGGAGTGAGGGAGGAGTGGTGTAGGGAGAGGGAGGGAAGGGGGTATTGAGAGAGAGAGAGAGAGAGAGAAAGAGAGAGAGAGAGAATCGGGGAGTGAGGGAGTAGGAATTAAGTAGAGAGAGGGAAGCTAGCAGAGAGAGAGAGGCAATCGGAGAGTGAGCAGAGAGGGAGTAGAGGAATCGGGAAGAAAGAGAGTGGAATCAAGCAGAGAGAGCAAGAATTAAGTAGAGAGGGGGGGGTTAGAATCGGAGAAAGAGAGAGGTAATTAAGCAAAGAAAGGGAAGCGAGGAGAGAGAGGGGGCGGGGGGATTGGAGAGAGAGAGCAGTAATTAAGCAGATAAAGGGAAGTGAGGAGAGAGAGCAAGGGAATTATGGGATATTATAGTGATATAGTATGATACACGAAATGATACTCACAGCAGTAAAGTAATTCATGGCACTATCTGCTGCCTCACTGGCTTAAAGTATCACAGATTCTATTTCGTGTATTATATTACTATAAGATCCTAGAGAGATCCCAAAGAAAGCAGGAATCAAGCAGAAGGAAGTGAGGAGGGGGAGAGGGAATCGGGAAGTGAAAGAGGGGAATCAAGCAGAGAGAAGGAAGTGAGGAGAGGGGAAGTGGAGAGGGAAAAATCGGAAGTGAATAAGAGGGGGAATCAAGCAGAGGAGATGGAAGTGAGGTACGAGGGAGAGGGATCGGGTAATGAATGAGGGGAATCAAGGCAGAGAGGGGAGGAAGTGAGGAGAGGGAGAGGGAATCGGGAAGTGAAAGAGGGGAATCAAGCAGAGAGAAGGAAGTGAGGAGAGGGAGAGGGAATCGGGAAGTGAAAGAGGGGAATCAAGCAGAGAGAAGGAAGTGAGGAGAGGGAGAGGGAATCGGGAAGTGAAAGAGGGGAATCAAGCAGAGAGAAGGAAGTGAGGAGAGGGAGAGGGAATCAGGAAGTGAAAGAGGGGAATCAAGCAGAGAGAAGGAAGTGAGGAGAGGGAGAGGGAATCGGGAAGTGAAAGAGGGGAATCAAGCAGAGAGAAGGAAGTGAGGAGAGGGAGAGGGAATCGGGAAGTGAAAGAGGGGAATCAAGCAGAGAGAAGGAAGTGAGGAGAGGGAGAGGGAATCGGGAAGTGAAAGAGGGGAATCAAGCAGAGAGAAGGAAGTGAGGAGAGGGAGAGGGAATCGGGAAGTGAAAGAGGGGAATCAAGCAGAGAGAAGGAAGTGAGGAGAGGGAGAGGGAATCGGGAAGTGAAAGAGGGGAATCAAGCAGGAGAGAAGGAAGTAAAGTGAGGGGAGGGAGAGGAGAGGGAATCAGGAAGTGAAAGAGGGGAATCAAGCAGAGAGAAGGAAGTGAGGAGAGGGAGAGGGAATCAGGAAGTGAAAGAGGGGAATCAAGCAGAGAGAAGGAAGTGAGGAGAGGGAGAGGGAATCAGGAAGTGAAAGAGGGGAATCAAGCAGAGAAAGCAGGACTTAAGCAGAGAGAAGGAAGTGAGTAGAGAGAGGAAATCGGGAAGTGGGAGAGGGGAATCAAGCAGAAAAAGCAGGAATTAAGCAGAGAGAGGGAATCGGGAAGTGAAAGAGGGGAATCAAGCAGAGAAAGCAGAAATTAAGCAGAGAGAAGAACGTGAGTAGAGAGAGAGGGAACCGGGAAGTGAAAGTAGGGGAATCAAGCAGAGAATTAAACAGAGAGAATGAGGAAATCGGGGACAGAGAGAGGGCAGGAATTAAGCAGAGAGAGGAAAGTGAGGAGAGGGAGAGGGATCCGGGAAGTGAGACAGGGGAGTCAAGCAGAGAGAGGAAATTAAGCAGAGAAAGAGGGAACCAGGTAAACAAAGAGAGAATTAAGGTGGTAAAGTTGGTGTTGGGCCTCAGGAAAAGGTTAAGTTTGTATTGTGAAAAAAAACAAAAAAACGTTAAGCTTGAACTGTAGAAACACGTTATGGTAGGACTGGGGAAAAAAATAAGCTTTGGCTGTGGGAAAACATGAAGCTTGGACAGAGAAGACATTAAGCTAGAACTGTGGGGGGAAAAGTAAGCTTAGAGTTGGAAGGCGTTCAGCCTGAAATGTAAGCTTCAACTATGAGGAAACATAAAGCTGGGAATGTGGGAAACGTTAAGCTTGAACTGTGGGGGGGAAAGTAAGCTCAAAGTTGGAAGGCGTTCAGCCTGAAATGTAAGCTTCAACTATGAGGAAACATAAAGCTGGGAATGTGGGAAACGTTAAGCTTGAAATGTGGGGGGGAAAGTAAGCTCAGAGTTGGAAGGCGTTCAGTTTGAAATGTAAGCTTCAACTATGAGGAAACATAGAGCTGGGAATGTGGGAAACGTTAAGCTTGAACTGTGGGGGGAAAAGTAAGCTCAGAGTTGGAAGGCGTTCAGCTTGAAATGTAAGCTTTAACTATGAGGAAACATAAAGCTGGGAATGTGGGAAACGTTAAGCTTGAACTGTGGGGAAACCCTGGCAAACGGGCGGTGTTACACGTAGGCTGAGCTTGTCCAATTCCCGTTGGGCCTCGAAGCCTACATGCACGCAAGCACACGCGCATAAAGCGAGCAAGCATGAATTTAGTCGCGTATTTCCGGTCAGCCGTCCCCTGTTGTCTCTCATTCCCACTTTCTCTTTATCATTTTTTCTCTTTTTCTGTTTTTCTCTCGCCCTTTCGTTCTCTCTCTCTCTCTCTCTCTCTCTCACTCTTACTCTCTCTCTCTCTCTCTCTCTCTCTCTCTCTTTCTCTTGCTCTTACTATCTACCTATCTAAAAATACATATCCATCAATCTATATATCTCTTCCTCTCTATCAACCTATCTAAATATCTCATAATCTTTACATCTATCATTATCTCTCTATCTTTCTCTCTATCCACCCGTCCTGCATCTCCCTCCCCCTCCCCCTCCCCTTCTCTCTCTCTCTTGCAAAGGTTTATCTCTCAAGCAAAGAGATTAATGCAACGCAATTATGAATCGACTTGAACTATCACCGGAACAATGTAATTTCACCTCCCAATTTCACGGGAGAGAGCGAGGAGGAGGAGAGACAAGCAGGCAGCGAGAGAATGGACACAGGCAAGCAGGCAGCGAGGGAATGGACACAGACAAGCAGGCAGCGAGAGAATGGACAAAGGCAAGCAGGCAGCGAGAGAATGGACACAGACAAGTAGGCAGCGAGGGAATGGACACAGGCAAGCAGGCAGCGAAAGAACGGACACAGACAAGCAGGCAGCGAGAGAATGGACACAGGCAAGCAGGCAGCGAGAGAACGGACACAGGCAAGCAGGCAGCGAGGGAATGGACACAGGCAAGCAGGCAGCGAGGGAATGGACACAGGCAAGCAGGCAGCGAGAGAACGGACAAAGGCAAGCAGGCAGCGAGAGAATGGACACAGGCAAGCAGGCAGCGAGAAAATGGACACAGACAAGCAGGCAGCGAGAAAATGGACACAGACAAGCAGGCAGCGAGGGAATGGACACAGGCAAGCAGGCAGCGAGGGAATGGACACAGGCAAGCAGGCAGCGAGGGAATGGACACAGGCAAGCAGGCAGCGAGGGAATGGACACAGGCAAGCAGGCAGCGAGGGAATGGACACAGGCAAGCAGGCAGCGGGAGAACGGACACAGGCAAGCAGGCAGCGGGAGAATGGAGACAGGCAAGCAGGCAGCGGGAGAATGGAGACAGGCAAGCAGGCAGCGAGGGAATGGACACAGGCAAGCAGGCAGCGAGGGAATGGACACAGGCAAGCAGGCAGCGAGGGAATGGACACAGGCAAGCAGGCAGCGAGAGAATGGATACAGGCAAGCAGGCAGCAAGAGACCGGACACAGGCAAGCAGGCAGCGATAGGATTGTCACAGGCAAGCAGGCAGCGAGAGAATGGACACAGGCAAGCAGGTAGCGAGAGAGTGGATACAGGTGAGCAGGTAGCGAGAGAACTGATACAGGCAAGCAGGCAGCGATAGGATTGTCACAGGCAAGCAGGCAGCGAG
>NW_028234437.1:22320015-22325015 GCF_977035675.1 Penaeus japonicus | reverse complement strand
TTGATTAACTCGGAGCCATGGGCCGCGTCCGCCAGCGTGTCATGGAAAGGGCTCGGGTCTTGTTGGGTTCCTGTTTTGGGAGGACTTAACGAGGGGGCGGGACGGTCAGGGGACGGTGCGAGGAGGAACGGAGGGGGTGGGGGGTGGGGAGATAGACGATGTTCTTTTTGAGGCGGTGGTCCTGTTCTTTTTTTTTTCTCTCTCTGTTTCTCTTTATGTTTCTGTCTCTCTCTCTCTCTCTCTTATACACACACAATATATATATATATATATATATACATATATATATATATATATATATATATATATATATATATACATCTATAGTATATTACACACACACACACAACATATTTATATATTACTATATATATATATATATAATATATATATATATGTTTATATTTATTATATACGCCTATATTCATATATTATATATATATATATAATTTATTTATATATATATAGGTATATATATTATATTTAGATAGATAGATAGATGATAGATAGTAGATAGATAGATAGATAGATATAGGAGCAGTGTGTGTGTGTTGTGTGTGTTTGTCGTGCGTGTTGTAGTTGGTGGTTGGTGTGTATGTGTGTGTGTGTCGTGTGTGTGTGTGTCCCACCCATGTGGTGTGTGTGTGTGTGTGTGTGCTTATGTGCAGTTGTATATTTAGTATTAAAATATATAATGTATATATATATATTCTATATATATATATATAACTATATATTATATTTTTTATATATATATATATATATATATATATAATGTTATATTAAAATATAGATATATTATAATTGATATAGATTATATATATAAGAGAGACGAGAGAGACAATGTATATGTACTTACTATATATGTTAATTTAATATTATACGATATATATATATATATTATATATATTAGATATATATATTTTATATATATAGTATATAATAATATATATGCGTGTGTGCATTAATACATTATTCTGTCTTTTTAATCCATTGACTCAAGAGTTCATGCTATGAAGAAATCACACAAAAAAACAATAATAATAATAAAAAAAACAACGTTAACAGGCATATCCGCGCCCCAAGAAACGTGCATGCAAAGATGACTGACAGATTCGTGTTACATCTATCATGTTTCATCACGTCACCTGTACTTACCTGTCGGCTCATGTCAGCCAACACTCTTATAAAGATGATTTGAATTAAGATGATGGTGACAGGTAGAATATGAAAAAGCAAAAATAAAAAGCATCAAGTGATTGTATAAAACAAGAAGTCTAGCGAGTGGTGCTTGTAGGACATGAAGTGATTGTTATCTAGTGATTGGTGATTGTATCAAGCAGGAGGTGATAGTATAAAGCAAAAGGCGATTGTTTCTAGTACAGTAATTGGTGATTGTATAAAGCAAGAAGTGATTGAAATCTACCGACTGGTGATTCTATCTAGCGAATGGTGATTGTATCTAGCGGTTGGTAATTGTTTCTAGCAAGAAAAGGAGTAGTGTACAAATGCACAAACGGTTTGTTTTTGACTGTGGTTTAGCGAGCGGTTTTTGTTTAATAGAGCAAGAATAGCGAAAGAAGTGGGGTCTATTATAAAGCAAGAAATAGAAATAATTGTATGCAGGCAAAAAAGGCCGCGATTTAGGTTATATGTATTTGACATGTGTATTGTAAGTGGACAGACAATAGGTCAATAGGTTCAGAGGTAGGAGGCAATAATAGGTAGCAATAGGGGGGTAAATTGTTAAAAAAATAAAATAGGGGAAAAATAATAAAAAATAATAATAAAAAAGTACAATACAATCTACAAAATCGGACTAGCATATATGAAAATAATAAGTTTTACAAAAAGTATTTTTTCACTGTCTAAAAAAAGAAAAAAAGTTATGGATGATAGATTCCCAAAATACCGGAACACGTGGTGAAGGCGTGAAGGAGAAGGCAGAGGTAAGTAAGAGGCGGAGTAATAGAGTAATATGTAATAAATAGAGCGATGATGAATAAAATAAACCAGATAGATGATGGGAAAGAGAGAGAGAAGGAGAAGATAGACAGAGAGATAGATAGATTGATAGAGAGAGAGAATGAGAGAGAGGGATGTGAGGAGAGGAGAGGAGAGAGAGATGGAGAAAGGAAGATACGATAGGAATAGGAGTGGAGGAGAGAGACAGAGAGGAGATGGAGATGAGGCGAGAACGAGAGGAAGGGATAGAGAGGACAGAGAGAGATAGATAGACTGAGAGAGATGAGACAGAGAGATAGAATAGAAAGACAGACGGTGTGTAGAGAGAGTAGGACTCAGAGAGGAGAGAGGGTAGGAAGATATAAGATAAGGAATACTCCAATCACTGAACAATCCCAAATATTTTCTAATCTCCTGTTCTACGCAAACACACTCTGTGGTCTGTTATTCGGGCTGGCGAGCATAACCACGAGGTCGATTTGCGAGGGGGTGAAGAGGTAAGTTGCCTATAATTGTTGGGTGTACGGGGGGGAAACAGACGTAGCGAGAGCGCGCGGCGGGGGAGCGAGGAGAGAGCACAGACGGCAGACAGAGCTCACTCGCTCTCTCCGTCCTCTCTTCATCAATCTATCTATCTTAGATCTACCTATATCTCTCTCTACTCATCTCTCTACTCCCCTCCTCCCTCTACTTCCCCCTCCCTTTTCTCTCCCTTCTCTCTCTCTCTCTCTCTTCTCTCTATTCTATATCTATCTCCTTTCTCTATCTTCTCTCTCTCTCTCTCTCTCTCTCTCTCTTTCTTATTTTCTTTCTCTCTCTCTCTCTCTCTGTCGGACTCTCTCTCTTTCTCTCTCTCTCTCTCTATCTACTCTATCTATCTATATATTCTATCTATCTCTCTCTACTCTCTCTCTCTTCTCTTCTTCTCTCTCCTCTCTCTCTCTCTCTTCTTCTCTCTCTCTCTGATTATCATTATCTTATTTCCTATCTCTCCTCCTCTCTCTTTTCTCTCACTCTCTCTCTCTCTCGATATCTTCTATCGCTCTCTCTTTCTCTCTATCTCTCGCATGTGTCTCTCTCTCTCTGTGTCCTTCTATCTCTCTCCTCTCTCTCTCTCGCTCTCTCTACTCTCTCTCTCTCTCTCTCTCTCTCTCTCTCCTCTCTTCTCGCTCTCATTCTTCTCTCTCTTCTCATAGTCTCTCTCTCTCCCCTTTTTTTCTCTTCTCTCTCTCTCTCTCTCTCTCATCTACTCTCTCACTCTCCTCTCACTTCAATTCTTCTCTCTCTCTCTCTCTCTCTCTCTCTCTCTCTCTCTATCTCTCTCTCTCTTTCTTCTCTCTCTCTCTCTCTCTCACTTCTCTCTCTCTCTCTGTCTCATATACTCTCTTTTCATATATATCCTCTATCTCTTTATATCCTCTCTGTCTATATATATATATATATATATTTATATCATAATATATAATATATATATATATATATATGTGTGTGTGTGTGTGTGTGTGTGTGTCTGTGTGTGTGTGTGTGTGTCGTTGTGTGTGTGTGTGTGTGTTGTGAGTGTGATGTGTGTGTGTGTGTGTACACACGCATATGTATTGTGTGTATAATATATATATAATATATATTTTATTATATATATTATATATATATATTATATATATGTGTACATGTGTGTGGGTGTGTGTGTATATGTATGTGTGTGTGTGTCGTGTGTTGTGTGTGGGTGTGTGTTGTGTCTTGTGTCGGTGTTTGTGTTGGTATGTGTGTGTGTGTGGTGTGTGTGCTTGTGTGTGTGGGTGTGTGATGCGTGCGTCATTTATATATATATATAAATATACTATATATATATATATATATATATATATATTATATATATATTATATGAGATTATTGTTCATATTATGAATAATAAATAAATATATATGTTTTATGTTTCACCTAATCAACGGAAGGAATTTTTAAATAAGAAGCTTTTCAAATATCCCCAGCAATATAGCTACAGCAACAAACCGCCTGAAATATAACAGGTAATATTTCACGCCCCTATCAATCGATCCATGAAGTAAAGTGTTCATTCCCCCCTCCTGACTAATCCTCAGACCAGGCAGTTCTGATGAGCTGCAATTGCATTGACCACTAAATGCAATAATCAATAGCAAGACTAATGAAGGCATCGCCCATGTTGATTGACTTTATTAGCGAGACTGACAGGTCTTCCTCCGCTGGCATGGAATGAGGGAACGAGCAAGCAAAAACCACCCTTTTATGACATGGTAGAAAGGACGCTTTTTCTGTGCACTTTGGAGGGGATTTTTTTTTTTTTTTTAAGTAACGGGTGTTGTTTTTTCTCATCGTGTGGGAATTGTTGTTGTTGGTATTGTATTGTTGTTGTCTTGTTTGGACATAACGTCAGTGTAACTAGCATAATGTATCACCCTTACAGACATGTGTCACTGCTATTGTTTAGACACTCATTCTTGTTTACCACTATGGATCTTTAGCGATAAACTATAGCCATTCGCCATATATTCAACTTTACACCACACTATATCTTTTCCCGAACATACAAACCCTTTATCATTCTACCTTTACAAAGAACAGGATGGAGAACATAACAGAAGGAGAACAGAACGAGGCCACGCACAAAGGCCGACGGAGAGTGCCACATGTTGCTGCTTTACTGTCCTGACAGTGCCATGATGCCGCATTGAGCCACGGAACATGCAACAGCAATATCGTGCAAGTGGGTGGGTACTGCGGTTTAATGCATATTAAAAAATATATATATATATTTTTTTTTTACATTGATGAAGTATGTCCAAAATGTCTTGAAATCACAATTCATGATAATGCTAATGGGAATAAAAAAGAAAATTTTTCTATTTTTACTCTCTTTCTCACATAATTTTGAATCCATTAACAAATACTCGTAATATTCAATATAATGTTTTTTTTATTGCCAATCATGGGTAATTCAGTAACCATTAACAATACGCAAATATAATTACTAACACATTAAGAGGTTCTAAAAGTCT
>NW_028234437.1:22305015-22310015 GCF_977035675.1 Penaeus japonicus | reverse complement strand
TATCTATCTTTTTATCTTTTTTTCTCCTTCCTGTGTATCATTTGTCACTCGTTCATATATCTTTCCTGTAAAGGTCATTTTCTTTTATTGTGTTCCTGGTTTGTAGATGGATCACCTCTGGTGTAATATCTTTCGTGATGTGAAACTGTTTATTGTTTGGTGATAATGTTTTGGAAATATGTATTGTGTGTGGGGGAGGGAGGGGGGTAGGTGTGTGTGTGTGGGGGGGGGTGTTTATGTTTGTGTGTGTGTTTATGTTTCTGTGTGTGTTTATGTTTGTGTGTCTGTTTATGTTTGTGGGTTTGTTTATGTTTCTGTGTGTGTTTATGTTTCTGTGTGTTTATGTTTCTGTGTGTGTTTATGTTTGTGTGTGTGTTTATGTTTGTGGGTGTGGGTGGGTGGGTGTGAGTGTGTGTGTGGGTGGGTGGGTGTGTTTATGTTTCCGTGTGGTGTTTATGTTTGTGTGTCTGTTTGCGTGTGTATGTGAGTGTGTGAGTGAGTGAGTGTGTGTGTGTGTGTGTGTGTGGGTGTGTTTATGTTTGTGTGTGTGTTTATGCTTGTGAGTGTGTGTGTGTCTCTGCAGTATCACGAAACAAGCAGAAGCCCCACCTGTAGCCGAGTCCGTGTCTCGACTAAGGCCAAAGCGAAAACAGTCCCGCGAGGTGCGATGAGCCAATAGATTTATGCATGGAGTCTACGCAAAGTTTAATGAGTTGTTTTGAACATTATTAGTACGTTAGTACAGTGACAGCAGTCTCAATATTTTGGCTAGGGTTCAATGTTCTATTTTTATTCATGGGAATACTGTCTGTGTCGAGAAGTTAAATTTTCAAACACACCCCACACATGTCAGAGTACGTATATGGTAGAACGTGTGTGAAAGATATATGTATTTATATATGCAAATGCATACATACACACAAATACGTACACACACATACGAACAAACACACACACCACACTCACACACACACGCCTATTGCGACAAGTACCAATACTACTAATATTTTCATACTACAGCTACTACTATCACTGCTACTATTACGACTACCACTGATACTATTACTGCTACAACTACTACTTCTACAATAATTATTACAGAGTCAAAAACACTGTCTATGCAAATGGTCAGTTTTGCCTTGTCCTTGACATCAATAGAATTCTTGGCCTGAAGTCCCATTTCAAGAGGCGGAGGGAGAGAAACAGAAAGAGAGAAAAAGGGGGAGAGTCAGTTAAAGATAAAGATGAAAAGGACAGGAGAGTTAGAGAGATGATAGTCGCCAATCATGCAATAATCAAGCGTTTGTTTACCCTCATCAGTAACAATGCAGGCGGGCGGGCTATACGCGCCCATCCCGAGCCAAATGTTCGCTTAGAAATTGCTAGATAAGTTTTATACCTTGTCTCATTATTCATTTGTCTATTTTACGTTCGTTTTTTATATATATAGTTTGAGATTTATACTGACAATTATTTATTTATGATACATTTCAAATGCACAAAGAATGGTTCATTAGATAATCTACAGTATGAATATTCTGTTATTTGTCTTTCGTATGTATAAAAAATACAGATAAATCAAGACTGATTTAAATAAGTATAACTAAATTCTCGCCGAGATTTCGTTTTTTTATCCACCAAAGTTTCAAGCGTCAATATTGCCAGATGTGAATAATATATTCTGTGATTTTTTTCCCACTACAGGCCACACGATTTAGCTCTGTTTCCTTGAAATATTGATCACGATAAAATTAAAACGAAATAGATAAACAAGAATATATTTTCCGCTGACGATCAAGATTCCCACACACATAAACACACATACACACACACACACACACACACACACACACACACACACACACAAACACACACACCAAAAAAAAAAAAAAAGTCTTTTGGTAAATGTCATGAGAATAAAAAGCATCATTTAGCAATAAAAGGGGGAAGAAATATCCCATGCATGAGGACACGGGGTTAGGCATTCATCAATATGTATTGGTAAATCAGTTCCACTAAATTAGCTTTATATTTGGTGTCCTTCAAGGTTCCCGTAAATTATATAGAGATGATTAAAGATATATGTTTTTACGTGATACATATATACATATATACATTCATACAGAGATAGTTGAATATATACACACATACATAGCATTAGATGTTTGTCAAATTATCTATGCATTCTAGATTCAACTTCAGCCTCAATATTTATAAATTTACTTTTTTTCTTACTTCCTATAACGTAACTAGAAAGAATAGACTATATATCAGTCTATCTATCTATCTTTGCCTCTCTTATTCGTAAAATTACAATGATCTCTCTCTCTCTCTCTCTCTCTCTCTCTCTCTCTCTCTCTCTCTCTCTCTCACTCATTGACTCTCTCTCTGTATATATATATATATATATATATATATATATATATATATATATATATATATATATATATATATATATACATATCGCCTATGATATCAAAGCAAAGGGATGGTGACGTGGCTTGGTATGTGAGTAGACCGTTCATGCTTTATTGCTTTGAGTTCGCTGCTTCTTTCTGAGGAGAACCAAAGATAGAGGACACTATACAAGATTTCAGAAAATGAAGATTGCAATAACACCAAGTGATGATTGTTTGTAATATGAGATTCACAATAGGGTCTGAGGTGATTGTGTCCATTGGTGAGGGAATGTGTGTATGTATATGTGTGTATAGGAATGTTACAAGATGTATATAGGATAAGATGGTATTGTATATAAGGCAATCTCTCTCTCTCTCTCTCTCTCTCTCTCTCTCTCTCTCTCTCTCTCTCTCTCTCTCTCTCTCTCTCTCTTTCTCTCTCTCTCTCTCTCTCTCTCTCTCTCTCTCTCTCTCTCTCTCTCTCTCTCTCTCTCTCTCTCTCTCTCTCTCTCTCTCTCTTTCTCTCTCTTCGCCCCCTCTCCCCATATCCCTCTCCCTCTTTCTCCCTCCTCACTCCCAACCCATCTCCCTCTCCCACCCCTCTGCCCCCCTCCCTTCATACAAAGAAAAGATAATAATAAAAAGAGGAAAGATGAATAAAAAGGAAAAAGACCCATCTTCCTTCTGCGACCGTCCCGAGAAAGAACGGTCCGGGGATAATGGAATAATACATTCACTCTCGCAGCTTTTAAATGTCGGACTCGATCACAGTAGGGGGGGGTGAGGGGAGGACTCGATCACCATAG
This sequence comes from Penaeus japonicus, assembly GCF_977035675.1. Lineage (NCBI taxonomy): Eukaryota > Metazoa > Arthropoda > Malacostraca > Decapoda > Penaeidae > Penaeus > Penaeus japonicus. The sequence goes on along the minus strand of NW_028234437.1, from coordinate 22,306,810 downwards.
GAGGGGGGAGGGGAGAAGGAGGATAATTCCCAATTTTATTACTGATTCGTTTCTTTTTTCTCTCTTTTTTTTATTTTGGAGTTCGACGTGTCCTTGTATTTGTGTTTTTTATTTGGAGGGGTGGAGGGGGGGGGGCTTGGGAGGAAGAGAGGGGACGGAAAGAGTGAGGGAGAGAAAGGTTAGAAGGAAAGGAGAAATGGAGAGAGAAATGAGAGAAAGAGAGAGTGTGAAATTGAGAGAATGAGAGAAAGAGAGAGAGCGAAGGAAACGAAAAATGGAAAGAGAAATAAAAGAAAAAGAGAGAGAGAAAGAGCGAAGGAAAGGAGAAATAGAGAAATAAATAAAAGAAAAAGTAGGAGAGGAATTGAAAGAGAGAGAGAATGAGAGAGAGAAAGAGCGAAGGAAAGGAAAAATGGAGAGAGAAATAAAAGAAAGATAGAGGGGGGTATTTAGAGAGAAAGAGTAAGAGAGAGAGAGAGAAAGAGAGAGTGTGACTGGCCACATAAATATATGCATAAATTAACCATCAAAGGCGCAAACACTTTTTTACAAAACAAATTTCCTCTGAAAAAAAAGATCTACAAAGATAAATTACATGAATAAAAAACAAGGTAATTGGATCATCAGGTTGTCAGGAAAATGTGAAAACTTCAGAGATCCAAATAAATGTTTTTTTGTTTGTTTGTTTTTTCTTCCTTTGCACGTTTTAGCCTTCTACATAATCAGTTTTTTTTAAAGAAATATGATCTTCTTAAATTATTTTTTAATGTACAAACACAATTTGAAAAAAAAAATGGTAAGACATAAAAGCAATTCCCAGAAGTAAAAGACAACTTTCTTATTCTCATCCGCCTTTGCTATCGTAAAAGCAAGAGGTCGTGTTCTTAAGAAGAAGAAAAAAAAAGGGGCGCCGGAGATTCAAATATTCAGGATGGAAACCCACCAATCCTTTTCTGCAGGATTCTTTCCCTGAAGGAAGGAGAGGGAGAGAGAGGGGGGGAGGAGGAAGAGATAGAGAGGGAGGGAGAGGGAGCGAGAGAGAGAGGGGGGGAGGGGGGGGAGGGGAAGAGAGAGAGGGAGGGAGAGGGAGAGAGAGAGGGGAGAGGGAGAGAGAGGGGGGAGAGTTAGAGAGAGAAGGAGAGAGAGAGAGAGAGAGAGAGAGGGGGGGGGGAGAGAGGGAGAGAGAGAGAGAGATTGATAAGGGGGGACAGGTAGAGAGAGAGATTGAGATGGAGATGAATAGGGAGTGAGAGAGAGAGAGAGACAGACAGACAGACAGACAGATGCAGACAGAGAGAATGAGAAACACATAGACAAAAAAAAAGAAAAATAAACAGAAATAGACAGAGACAGACCACGAGAAATTAGGAGATGTCGTTCCTGCCAGCGAGAAAGATAAGAAATAGAGAGAAAGATACGAAAAGAGAGAGAGAGAGAGAGAGAGAGAGAGAGAAAGGTGAAATCCTCAGAATCCAAAGAGATATTCTAGGACAATATCGTCTTCCTTCGCATCATTTTTTATAATCATGTGACTGTGTCTTTGCCGTTGCCTCCGTGTGTCTGTTTGGAATTCCTGGCGCATTTTTAGATATGGCGGCTTTATGGGACTGCGCTTCTTTCTCTGGGCCTTTTCTATCTGTTTGTTCATTTCTTTCGCATCATTATAACGGTGATAGTAATACGTTCATGCACACACACATAAACATTCACACACACAAATAAATAAACACACACATGCACACATATACATATATATATATATATATATATATATATATATATATATATATATATA
>NW_028234437.1:22292515-22295015 GCF_977035675.1 Penaeus japonicus | reverse complement strand
AAGATTTGCAAAGTCACTGCCGCGGTGGATGTGAATGAAAATAGACATTTTCACAAGGTAAGATTGATTATTGGTTATTTTTATCGCAAAACCTTTATCAGTTGTGAGGTTTTCGGGTGTACATTTCGTTATATAGATATTAGATAGTTTATCCTAAAATCATATACTCAAACATATCTTTCTCGACAAATAATTATTAATGCTTTGGCTATTGTAATTGTAATAAGATATATCAAGATTATTATTTCTTTTGATGAATATAGGCCATGTAAAGTTACTCCGTGAATGATGCTGGCGATAATGATGATAATGGTTATTTTTCGAATATTTTGACGCACTGTGTGTTATCATAGACGTAATCATAGATTCATAATAAATCAATATGTAAATATAGTACTATTTATTTCGGCAGATATATCGATATAGACAAAACGATACTGATAGTTATATATGTACGTCTATTTATGTGCGTGTGAGTATGTTTGGTTTTAACTTGTACAGTAACTTGCTCATTTTCTTTTTCTTCTTCTTCTTGACATAAACTTAGGCAAGTAAAGGACTGTTTGTGTTACTGAAATTAGGGTTTTCTACCGAAGAGTTGGACATGGTTTACTCATGTTTTATATGAATAGAATGTACAACGTGTAAGGTGTAAGGGAAGTAAAAGAGTTTGGTTGGGTGATTGAATTATGCTGGGTGGTTGCGACATCGAGCTTTGAAGCAGTCATGTCAAGTATTTAAGATGATTATGATTGTACGAATTATTCACTTTATCGCAGTAATTATGTACACAAGGATAAAAGTCCATTTAGATAAGTCCCAATGTGAGCAAAGGTCAGGATGAATATTTTATACGCATTCATGAAAATAAAACAACCAATCTGAGTAGTGTACTCGTATGATATTCACTCTGAAATATTCATACAAAGTACGAAGATAACTATTTTATATGTTGTTTTTTTTCCGACTCCACTTTAATTCAAATAACCAGCACGATCACAAGTGGGAAGGGGAAACTATATATCAGTTTAATTATCACTTCATAAAATATTCCAGTATACACAGTATATTTCTCAATATACTTTACCACCGTACTCCTGGCTTATGCATGGATCCAGGATATTATCGAGGTCTAAACTCACCTCAGAAACACGACAAAAGCATCGAAAACTCACATCAGAAACACGACAAAAGCATCGAAAACTCACCTCAGAAACACGACAAAAGCATCGAAAACTCACATCAGAAACACGACAAAAGCATCGAAAACTCACATCAGAAACACGACAAAAGCATCGAAAACTCACCTCAGAAACACGACAAAAGCATCGAAAACTCACATCAGAAACACGACAAACGCATCGAAAACTCACATCAGAAACACGACAAAAGCATCGAAAACTCACCTCAGAAACACGACAAAAGCATCGAAAACTCACCTCAGAAACACGACAAAAGCATCGAAAACTCACCTCAGAAACACGACAAAAGCATCGAAAACTCACGCCAGAAACACGCGAAACGCATCGAAAACTCACATCAGAAACACGACAAACGCATCGAAAACTCACGCCAGAAACACGCGAAACGCATCGAAAACTCACATCAGAAACACGACAAACGCATCGAAAACTCACGCCAGAAACACGCGAAACGCATCGAAAACTCACATCAGAAACACGACAAACGCATCGAAAACTCACGCCAGAAACACGCGAAACGCATCGAAAACTCACATCAGAAACACGACAAACGCATCGAAAACTCACGCCAGAAACACGCGAAACGCATCGAAAACTCACATCAGAAACACGACAAACGCATCGAAAACTCACGCCAGAAACACGCGAAACGCATCGAAAACTCACATCAGAAACACGCCAAACGCATCGAAAACTCACATCAGAAACACGCCAAACGCATCGAAAACTCACGCCAGAACTCAGCCGTGTTTCGCCCTCCATAAACAACACCACCCAGCTGATATCTCCTATTTTCAATTATTGCATGGAATCTATTCTAAACTTATAATGAAGGCTCTGGTGGCATTTGTAGATTAAATGCATATGTGCGAGGAAATCGACTTGCAAGAATTTAATACCTTCATGCTATTTGATTATATTATCGCCTGCTGAAACCGGAGTTCTAAGTACAACACTCAGAAGGTCTAGATTCGGACCGCGGGCCGTTAGTTGAATGACCCTAATGTATGTTATCAACTTTTTTGAGGTAATAGATTTAATTTGATGATGATAGTGCTAAGACTCTCTCTCTTTCTCTTTCTTGCTCTCCTTTTCTTGCTCTCGTTCTCTCGCTCTCGTTCTCGTTCTCTCGCTCTCTCTCTCTCTCTCTCTCTCTCTCTCTCTCTCTCTCTCTCTCTCTCTCTCTCTCTCTCTCTCTCTCTCTCTCTCTCTCTCTCTCTCTCTCTCTCTCTCACTCTATCTATCTATCTATCTATCTTTCTATCTTTCTCTCTCTCTTCCACAAACGGGCGTATTTG
>NW_028234437.1:22270015-22282515 GCF_977035675.1 Penaeus japonicus | reverse complement strand
TATGTCCCACTATTTTTCTGAGAGAACATCAAACAGAAATATATTGTTAAATCACTCAAGACATGTGATACACAAGACTGGAAGTTGGCTCAGAGTCCTAAATATATGCCATTCTCCAGTAAACTTTTTATCCATGAGTAGTGGAAGTTTACATCAATATAACACTAAAGAATAAAAAACAGTCCATCATAACATGTATTACAGTATAAGTTATATAGGTACCTGGAAGCAAAGTCACTTTCTATATAAGAGACATATTATGTCATGCTCAGTGTTACATGCAGGAGACTGTTGCATTCACTGTGTGTCTGTTTGTGTTCACTGTCCCATTCTCCAATCTCCAAGATCTCTAAACTCTACTAGAACCTAATGAGATCATGTACATAGGCATAGATGGATGTTGTCCATATTGACACATTAGTATAATTAATCTTGAGACAATCTAATAAAGTAAAAAAAAAAGCCAGTAAAAAACAGATTCACAAACCTGCATCCAGACAGCAGTTGCCTCCAGTACCGAAACATTGTGTGTTACAATGGCAAGAGACACGAGTGCAGACAGTATGCGGAGTTTGTGTGGCATCCGCGGGTCATGTGAAGAGGGGTGAAACAGGGTGATAAAGAGCGTATTTCTTGCAGCTGCATCCACCATCTTCCCTAGGTGTTGACCTAGTTCTCTAACGACCACAAGTTCTTCTACTGGCCCTACAGCCTGCAAAGAAGGTTCAAAAAATATATAATATTGTAATGATATTTCAAACTCTCTTTATTGTAAAAAATTTATAAAATTATAAAGTAAAAGTAAACAACAATAACAAAGATGATGAAAATTACAAAGCGATATTAGAAAGATTCATAATGAGGAAATCAAAATCTAAATGAAAAGATTGTGGACCACTTCACATTATGATAGCCTTTCTGAAGTCCACATCAAATGGAGACTACTTCAAATAATAAATTCAGCTGCATCAAAAATTTGATTTCAAGTCATCAGCATCTTGACATCATATCAACAGGTACAAGACTAAATCACTTCAACCACAAACCCTTAGAGTAGGCAAATTAACCATCATTTTAACCCATTGGTTGCAGTTTTAAAAAAATATGTATGCAGTAGGATGGCGGATTTACATTGTCTGACAAGATGCCATCCGCATCTACGACCGACTCTGCCTTTGCAGCAAATCATGCCATCCGCTGCTAATGGGTTAATATTCCAAATTCAATATGGGCATGAACACAACTAAGGGGCATCCTTCCGACATCGTAAGATGTTCAGCCTGAGCTGGGAATGTGATGTTGTGTTTTCTATTATTTTCTAGACTTATGGTATATATGAGTCTAGCAACCTGATACTAGTTGGCAATTGATATGATGTGTTTGTTACACAACTGAAGGAATAACTAGGTTGTATTTTGCATAAGAAAAGCTATGCGAAAGTGATCTGACCCCATTAAACTGACCATAGAAGAAGGGTTAAATGACTGTCATATTCAAAAGAATATATATATGAATTATAGCATCCATGCATGTATCCTTTGGATGTTCAAAACCAGTATAGTTTCTTGAACAATGAGAAGGCAAAAATCAAAAACATTTTGAAGAATTCATAAATTTTTGCCCATAAATCTACTATTTATCACAAAAGCTTTTATATTAACCAAGCTTAAAATAAAACAAAAGACACAAGTCAATCCTAACCAAAGTCCTAACCAAAGATTACTTTCCTGAAAAACTCTCCAAATGTCCAAGGCAGAGTTCTGTAAAGTTAATCCCAAACCTCAATCTCCACTTGGAACTCACCCTGATTTTGGAGGAGTTGAAGTCTCGACAGCAAAATATGTAGTGATCCATGATGTGCTGCTGGACTTCGTGCAAGATGCTGACAGGAGGCATCTGGAGAACCTCCTCTGTAAGGTATGATATCAAAGTTTAAATATAAATTTCCAAACAAACTTTAATCTAATACTGTATTTTCAACTACTTTTTCTTCACTGTATTCAAAGATGATATACTTACACATTCAGTTAGAATGTACATGTTCCAATTTATCTTTTAATGAAATTGAAAAAATATATATTTTTTAATTGTTTAATAAACAAATTTCATTGATTTAAATTTTGGAATACTGCACATAGCAGGGGATATTTCTGTGGTAAAAGTAGTGTCTTTTTGTATCTATTTTTTCTGCTTCTGATAGTATCTTACATATGAATGTATCATTTAAGTCTAAAATTCTGGTATTTGGTAATCTCATATCTTATTGGGTTGTATTTAGCTTCACATCATCCATATTCTAGAGTAAGTATGACTAATAATGATTAATATAATTTCTTATTACTCCTATACATATACTTTGCCAGTATCACATACTACAGAATCTCAAAAAATATATATTAATCACAGAGATGACATACATTTTCTTTTTCACTCTCATTCATTTTTTCTAAGACTAGAAGATAATATCCAACAACTCACTCAGTCACTCACTCACACTTACACTTACACTTACACTTACACTTACACTTACACTTACACTTACACTTACACTTACACTTACACTTACACTTACACTTACACTTACACTCACACTCACACTCACACTCACACTCACACTCACACTCACACTCACACTCACACTCATACTCATACTCATACTCATACTCATACTCATACTCATACTCATACTCATACTCACACTCACACTCACACTCACACTCACACTCACACTCACACTCACACTCATACTCACACTCACACTCACACTCACACTCACACTCATACTCACACTCACTCACTCTCTCACTCTCTCTCTTACCCAATTTTAAGAGCCCAAGCCGCACACATGATGGGAAGTCGCTCCGCTTCAACTCAGTCAAATCCACCGACATTGTCAATGCATTTCAGTCTGTTGGGATGAAAGAATTTAATGAAGAGGCAATCTTCACACACTTTCAATAATTAGTATTATGTAGCTATTCACTTTTTCCTATTAAAATATTGTATTTAGCCCTCAAACTGAGACATACCTCAGTGAGGCCCAATCAGTAAATTGCAACATACCTCACATGAGACACATTTTCATTTGAATACAGCACGTAAATAAAACATCATGATATCTGTTTATGCTTCTACTAGGGCCCTCTGTCATCCCCTCCATGGCCAGGAGACCACCCCCCAGGCCTCCCAATGAGACACTTGTTGTTGAGAGGCAATTATGTTAATGCAGTGTCCAACCCTAAACTCCCTCCCTTTGCCATGCACTGTTTATATACTTTGTAATGGCTGCATTTCTTACCTTTACATTTTTTTTTCCTTTTTTTTTTACATATATAGTTTGACGCAATGAATGAACGCAATGAGGTCCGTCAACATGTCAACATATATCACTGGCAGACATACTTATTGTACCAGTATGCAATGGGCTGCTTGGAATACAAAGGATGCTTAAAAAGATTATATCTTTTGGAAACTAAACACACATTGCATTATCAAATCTTAAAGATAAAAAAGAAGTTATAAATTTGTTCTCAAAACTTCACTAAACCTCTCCACCCCTCACAAATACACATCCAAAGAGAAAAAAACAGAAATCATTTACAATTTTACATTTTGTTAATAATCATCACTACCCATAAAATTACACAAAAATGTTTACTAAAAATATAACAAATATACAAAGGCTACATAGTTCTTAATAAATACAAAAGATGTAAAATTTGGTAAGGAGGCTGCAGACTATTTACTAATCTCACATTTCAAAACAACAAGTATAAAATTAATGTGCATTGCAAGAAAACATTATTTAAGACAGTTTTTGTTGAAAATCAATATAAGGGTACTTCTTGCTGAATTATCTCTGCTCCTTGAATTAAACTGGAACAGTCAAGTCAGTCAGGATGCCATCCTTCGAAAATATTTAGCTCAAACTTATTTTCTTAGTATTTCTTGATATCAAATTACCTTTTTACAACTCCTTCATATACATAAAAATAAAAGAGAGTCTGATATTTTATTTCATTTTTAAAATATTTTTTACTAACATGAATGAAAAAACAAAATGGTGCTTTAATTGTCTGATTTAGTTCATCATCAACCTACTCATTAACCCTTTGACGACGGTGCGTCACACCCATGTGACACAGCTAAATGCCAAATGACGGGGGCAACACACCAGTTTGACGTTCCCGTTGAAATATTGCATAGGCCCAGCGTAGGGGGTTTCCACTTATCACCGGCCCGTTGGGATTGGGTTAACATAAAGAAAAAAAAAAAGTAAATCTTAACAATCAATCTACAGTGACTTTCAAGATGGGACTTTTCCTCATAATTTTTTTGGATGTGTTCTATCCAAATCACCTGGACACTTGACATGATCTGTGATGGACAACCTCCAATCTCAGTCCATCCGCTTTGTGATGCAGTGTCAAGCAATCATTGTAGCCTCCATCTCTGTCAGCACTCCACTAAAGACTAACAAACCTATGACACAGTCTAGCAAGATAAAGTTCAGTTTGTTCCTTATTTTACAACAAATCTGTATATATATTGTGACACAATATGTGGAGGTAAGTTGGCCTTTGTCAGAGTACTAGCAGGCACAGTGCTCACGGCAAATTGGCGTTAATGTCAGTGGTTCAGGGATGCGCAGGTATATTAGTAAAATTATCAAATAATTCACTTCATCCATGAATTTTCCCAAGACTGGAAACTAATGATGTTGCTGTTTTCTACATGCGCATGTTCACACCTTTTCTATTCAACTGCAAGATTGTAGAATAACTAAGTCCTTTTTTTTACACGAATACAATTTTGTGGGGCACTTTCTTTTAACCAAAAGCACAATACACGGAGGACAGTGGGAAAATCACAAAAAATCCACAGTTTTCTGACAATTGCTGTCCTTAGCTCTTGTAAGCATGACTTTCTATTCATTTTGTCAAAGTTTGTCATTAATACACCAACTCAAAAGCCTGTTTCCCTGTAATCACCGCATACAGTTTACGAGATCCTAGCCATTCCGTCATCCACTCTGGTGCCAGAATACGCGTGGTCGAGGATTGTAGGCTTAGACCAGAGCACCAGAGGGACCTAGGCCACAATTAGCGTCAGAGTTACCATACAACTATCGGCAAATTTCTAATGGTTTTAGACCATCCACCAACGATGACAAATTTCAAGCGGATTTCAACAGAAAACAGGTCGCCTCTTTAAAAGATAAAGATTCCATTTTAAGAAAGGGGAGAGCACGTGTCTTGGAAAGATTTTTGAGTGCAAAACCTCTCAAAGAGACATAATTTTAATCCATTTGTCCTACTTTGACATTAATCAAAATTATGGAGTCTGTACTTTGACATGGGAAGGACTTAACATATTTTTACTTTACTTTTCCCTGAATTCTGTCTCTTTGTGATTACTAACTTTATTAACGAGTGCTTAGATCCTTTCTTTATATTCTACAGTAGTATAAAAACATGTTAAAAGTCCATTATAGAATAGTTCCTAGTAATACTATTTGTTTACAAACAACACCCCAAGCAGGTTTACATTTCTTAGCCTTAAAACCAGTCCTTTCTCTTTATAGAACCTTTTATCAACATAAATAGCTAAAAACTAAGAATTTCTTTCATATATCTACAAAATATTTACACAATTTCACTTAATACCTTTAGAAAATTAGATTAATCAAACATTTGCCTCTCGCCGCACCCGCACGGGTTGAGTTTCCAGTTCGTCTTTTTCTGTGTTGTTTTTTTCCACGCGGAAATTTTTTAATGGATTTGTTTGTTTGTTTGTTTGTTGAAGGAAATATTGATTTCCAATGTTTTTTTTTTAATTAATACTGTTCTTCACAATTTTCTCTGGTTGTCTGCTCTCTTGATTGTTACTCTCATTATCTTTATCTTATGTTTATCTTGTTACTAATATTGTCAGTATTATCATTATCATTACTATTATGGTTTTCATCATAAGTATCATCATAACTACCAATATCATTCTTAATAATATTATTACTCCTATTGTTAATAGTATTATCATTATCTTTATTATCATTATCTTTATTATCATTATCTTTATTATCATTATCTTTATTATCATTATCTTTATTATCATTATCTTTATTATCATTATCTTTATTATCATTATCTTTATTATCATTATCTTTATTATCATTATCTTTATTATCATTATCTTTATTATCATTATCTTTATTATCATTATCTTTATCATTATCTTTATTATCATTATCTTTATCATTATCTTTATTATCATTATCTTTATCATTATCTTTATTATCATTATCTTTATCATTATCTTTATTATCATTATCTTTATCATTATCTTTATTATCATTATCTTTATCATTATCTTTATTATCTTATCTTTATCTTCATTATCTTTATTATCATTATCTTTATCATCATTAGCTTTGTCATCGTTATCTTTATCAGCATTATCTTTAACATCATTATCTTTATCATCATTATCTTTAACATCATTATCTTTAACATCATTAGCTTTATTATCATTATCTTTAGCATCATTATCTTTATCATTATCTTTATCATTATCTTTATCATTATCTTTATCATTATCTTTATCATTATCTTTATCATTATCTTTATCATTATCTTTATTATCATTATCTTTATTATCATTATCTTTATTATCATTATCTTTATTATCATTATCTTTATTATCATTATCTTTATTATCATTATCTTTATTATCATTATCTTTATTATCATTATCTTTATTATCATTATCTTTATTATCATTATCTTTATTATCATTATCTTTATTATCATTATCTTTATTATCATTATCTTTATTATCATTATCTTTATTATCATTATCTTTAACATCATTATCTTTATTATCATTATCTTTATTATCATTATCTTTGTCATCATTATGTTTATCAGCATTATCTTTAACATCATTAGCTTTATTATCATTATCTTTATTATCATTATCTTTATTATCATTATCTTTATTATCATTATCTTTATTATCATTATCTTTATTATCATTATCTTTATTATCGTTATCTTTATTATCATTATCTTTATCATCGTTATCTTTATTATCATTATCTTTATTATCATCATTGTTATCATCATTACTATTATTACCATTAATATCATCATTGTTATCATCATTACTATTATTACCATTAATATCATCAATTCAATCATCATCATTATCACTGTCACTATCATTATCCTTATCATTATTACTATTATTATTATCATCATTATCATTACTATAACTGTTCTCATTTTCATCAGCAGTATCATCAGAAGTAGTATTATCATTATCATTATCAGTTATATTTGTACTGTTATCAGCAATATCATTGGTATTATTATTACTATTGTCATTATTAGTATCATTATTACTACCATTATCATTATTGTTATTATTACGATTATTAAGAGTACCATTACCATTATTTTTTCATAATCATTATCTATAATCATTATCATCCTCATAACGGTTAATTTTGTCATAATTATCATTATCATTATCATTGTCATTATCATTATTATCATCATTGTCATTATCATTATTATTATCATTGTCATTATCATTATTATCATTGTCATTATCATTATTACCATTGTCATTATCATTATCATTATTATCATTGTCATTATCATTATCATTATTATCATTGTCATTATCATTATTACTACCATTATCATTACCGTTATCATAATCATAATCATCATCACCATCATTATCATTATCATCACCTTATCATCATCCTTTTCATCACCATTATCATTATTATCATCATTATCATTATTATCATCATTATCATCATTGTCATCATTATCATCATTATCATCATCATTATCATCATTATCATCATCATCATTTTCATCATTATCATCATTAACATTTTTATCATCATCCCCATCATTATTATCGTTATCATCATTAGTATTAGTAGCATTATTAGAAGTATTGTCATTATCATTATTTATTAGTATCATTATTATTATAATCATTATCATTATTATTATCATTATTACCATAATTACTATCATTATTATAATTATTATCATTACTATTATCATTATTATTATCATTATTATCATTATTATTTTTATCATTATTATCATTATTATTATCATCATCATTATTATCATTATTATTATCATTATTATTATTATCATATTTATTATTATTATTATTATTGTTATTACTATCCTCATTATCATCACTAGTATTAGTAACATTAGAAGTATTGTCATTATCATTATTATTCATCATTATCATTATTTTTTATTATTATTATAATTTTCATTGTTAATATGATTATTATTTTCATAATAATTATTATCATTATAATCATTATCATCATCATCATCATTAATGTTATTGTTATCATCATTACTATTATCATTACTTTTATCATTACTATTATCATTACTATTATCATTACTATTATCATAACTATTATCCTTACTATTATCATCACTATTATCATTATCATTATCATCATCATCATCTTTATCATTAATGTTATTGTTATTATCATTACTATTATTATCAGCATCATTACTATTTCCATCATCATTATTAATATCATTATCCTAATTAATATAATTATCCTAATTAATATAATTATCCTAATTAATATTATTATCCTAATTAATATCATTATCCTAATTAATATAATTATTATCCTTATTAATATAATTATTATCCTTATTAATATAATTATTATCCTTATCATTATAATCATCCTTATTATTATAATTATCCTTATTATTATAATTATCCTTATTATTATAATTATCCTTATTATTATAATTATCCTTATTATTATAATTATCCTTATTATTATAATTATCCTTATTATTATAATTATCCTTCTTATTATAATTATCATTATTATTATAATTATCCTTATTATTATAATTATCATTATTATTATAATTTATTATTATAATTATCCTTATTATTATAACCTTATTATTATAATTATCCTTATTATTATAATTATCCTTATTATTATAATTATCCTTATTATTATAATTGTCCTTATTATTATAATTATCCTTATTATTATAATTATCCTTATTATTATAATTATCCTTATTATTATAATTATCCTTATTATTATAATTATCCTTATTATTATAATTATCCTTATTATTATAATTATCCTTATTATTATAATTATCCTTATTATTATAATTATCCTTATTATTATAATTATCCTTATTATAATTATCCTTATTATTATAATTATTATCCTTATTATTATAATTATCAATATCATTATTATCATTATCAATATTATTACTATCATTATCAATATTATTATTATCATTATCAATATTATCACTATCATTATCATTATCATCATTATCCTTATTATTATTATCAATATCATTTATATCATCATAGTTATCACCATTATCCTGATCCCTTTGGTTTCATGTTCCACCCCGTGCAGTCAAGAATATTGTGAATAGTCGAGCAAATGCTATTTTACTCTTGTTATTCTATTATCATAATTTGGCTGTAATTTTATTATCACCATTTTACTATTCTATTTTACTACTATTGTTAGTATTGTTAGTAGTTTTTGTATCATTGCAATTATCATTGTTATTATTATCATTATCATTATCATCATTATCACTATCATCATTATCACTATCATCATAAATATTGTTATTATTAACATCATTATAGTTATTATCATTATCATTATCAATATCATCATCATTATTATCATTATCATTTTCACTATCACTATCATCATTTATTGCTTATAACATAATTATTGCATTGTTATATTCATTCCTAGAATAATAAATGTGGTTGGGTCATTAGAAATCAAGGGAACGCAACCTATCCTAATTACTTCTTAGACCTGATTTTTCAGTGAATTCTTAATTACTCCAAAACCAATTATTTCGGTGACGAGGCTCCCTTCACCCCCTACCCCACTCCCCATACAGGTAGGGTGGGAGGAGGGGTACCCAGTCCTAATAGACTGGTTTGTGAGGGATTTTACTTAAATTTCACTTGTTTAAGCTTAAATTAAGGGTGTTATGGATAATCTTATTAGCGTGTTTTAATTTGGGTTTAAGTGGGTCACATTCACCTTAAATTTCGAGAGCTTATTAATGCGAAATTTGGTGATGATAGAATAGTATCCTGTTTGTTTGTATGTGTGTAATGTGTACGTATGGATATATGCAAAAACATGCATGAGTTCATTACATATATTACACTGTATCACGCGTGTGGACCTTCATCACTTGTACAGTATCAAAATGGTTATAGATACTGCTTTAATTATTACATCAATCGTATGATTTGAAAGCTTTATAATCCAAGAAATGAGCACATTATCGCTACCTCCCTATTGTTTCCTTGTCTCCTTCACTTGTTCCTTTGACCCTTGTGCCCTCCTCCTCCCCCTCTCGTTCCCTCCACCACACTTACCTTAGTTCCTTATCTCAATAAATATTTGCCTCTTCGTCTTCTACATGTATCTCCTCGTTTAGAGCTCCGCGTGTTTGACTCTTTGTGTTTGGTGTTCTTAATCGGTGTGTATCAGGTGGAACAAAAGACAAATATAGTTTGTTTATTTTCACGTTTCGGTCTACTAAGATATCAACATCTTTGTTCGTTTCGACTGAGAAGAAAAATTCCCTCCTGAAGATGCAGAATACGACGGCACTCCAGCTGTTTCCCTCACTGGAGTTCACGAAGCAGATCGCCTCTACTGTGTCGTCCATCTCGACCACGATGGACGACGAAACCACTTCTGCCGACGGCCTGACGACGTATCCTGGCTTGGAGAAGGGCGCGCAAGAGGGCGGCGATCTTTGGCCGACGTGGATCAATCTGATGCCCGGCGTGTTGCTTCTCTCTCTCACAGTGGGAGTCGTGTGCTTTATGGCCAGAAAGTCCAAAGAAATGTAAGTTGTTACTCTTTACCTCTTCTCTCTCCCTATTATGTTGGTTCTGTTTTGATAAAATACTACTATTTCTTTGAAGTATTTAATCAAAAGGTTGTTCGCAAGCTAAAATAATGTACTTACGGGGATTACCTGAGTCTAAAGCTACACATTTGATAACAAAGTTATTCGTCAAAATATTTACCTGCCTTGATAGCGTCTTATTTTCATTGTTATCTGTGAAAGGTCTGAAAGGTCTCTCTCTCTCTCTCACTCACTCTTCTGAGTGGCTTATTCTATCTATCTATCTGTCTTTGATACGAGTATGGTTTTAGTCGTAACGGTACATATCGGCCATCCAAGAACCACAAGTCCATCCCTTCCATTACACGAACATATCCGTTCAAAAGGGATCATAATACTACATGGATTCCAACTAATTATATGCATCTTCCACAGGCGTTCCCGTATTTATTATCGACCAGTAGAAGCCATTGCCTCCACCCCGCTCTTGCACCGTTGCAAACACACCACGGCTTGTGATTGCGAAGATGATCTCGTCAGGTACGGCAGGTGTCCCGTGTGAAGCTGGAAGTATCGCTTCTGTGGCTTGAGGGATTTAACGATATAGAGTAAGAGATATGTGTTGATAAAGCTCGATTATGGGTGTGGGTTATATGCAACTACCGGGAAAATACTGTTGAATTAAATGTTATATAAGTAAGATTAGATTCAATTTAAATATCACATAGGTATATGTATTATTAAGAAACCGGAATTTATATTTCATATTTATTTTCTGTACTTACACGTCACAAAATATCCCAAGTGTGGCACAACATAATACAAAACTTAGTTTTTGTTTTCACTCTAACGAGAAATCAGACTTGGTATATTTAGTTACCTATTGACAAGGATCTAAATAAGATATATAAAAAATATTTGTGACGATGTCTTGTGACATTACCGCAAAATTTTGCTATTTGTTTTGTATAGTTATGTATATAATACAACTGTCTTGCTTAAAATATTCACATCTGATATTCTTGTGATGTCCCAAACGCATATGTTTATAAGAAAGAAATATATGTGCTTATGTATACATTTTCTTTGTTTTTATCCTTTCACATTGTCTTTGGACCTTTTTATGCCTTTCGCAACTACAACGTTTTTTTTTAGACCATAAGAGCCAAAAAAATATTTCTAACATAGTAACCTCAGTGTGACCTCATATGACCTGAATCGTTCATTCTCGTCAACCGTGCGATCTGTTTTATGTGAAAATATCTGCTTTTCAGTTAACATCGCACGTTTTTTCATCCTATTTCGTTTTTAATATTACAATTACATTTATATATATAATATATCCATAAATTTCGATTGACCCCTAATAAAAGTGAATCAAATTATCATTTCAATGAGGACGAAAAGATGGAATGATGGGCCATAAGATAAAGTTGACATGTGACCAGGGGAAGAGAAGAGATTGGGCGGGACCCCTGGGTGGGAGAGGGGGGGTAGCTTGACCTTTGCTGGCAGTAGGCGCTGACCAAGCATCACGGAAGG
>NW_028234437.1:22252515-22257515 GCF_977035675.1 Penaeus japonicus | reverse complement strand
ATATATTATATTCTCTATAATTTACACTGTTATTATTAGATATTGTAGCACTGTTTTCACTTACATTATGTTAAAGTACTTTTGCTTCCATCGTGAAAGCATGGTACAGATGGTGTAGTGTGAAAATGGCTAAAGAACAAGGTATCATATCTTTGATACTGCACTGAATGTGTAGCTGCATATCATTTATGAAGTACTTTAATATTATTGCAGAAAGCAATAAGCACATGTTTAGCAAAAGAAAGTTGATCATATTAATCTTTAGGATAAAATGTGAACATTTCTTTTCACTGGTCACTATTGCTCAACAGATTTCAAACATATTTACTTTTTTTTTCAAATTGTGCAGTTTCCCTGTGCACATAGAAATGACTCACAGTATAAACCTTAATCAAGTTTTAGTAAGAACTATTGATATCATAAATGTATTATATAAGTATTGTAAAACACATAATTTTCACTGAGAACAAGAGTATTTTTAACGAATAACATGATTCAAGTATCCTTTTAATCAGAGTAAAAATACATAATGATATGAATCAAAGAGACTCTTATCAATTTAATAAATTATTTTCCATCTAATGTCCACCAAACCCCTGACAAATTCTATGTCAGAAAAGGATGAATTTGTGAGAATTCACTTTCTTTATATTTTACAACATCGTTACTTTATCACTTATAACACCATGTAGGATAAAGGTCATTTGTTTATATAATTAATGAAATTAATGGTAAATATCTTTCAAGTTGAGCAATGCACTATGAGATAAGTTGTGATAGCACTGAGCATTATCTTTATCTCCTTCATGTCTTACTGCAATGAGCTGCAACATATGTAATAGAGCATTCAAATAATTTAGCCGTCAATTAGGTTCTGTCTTTCTGGCCATGCTATCTAAAGCATGTTATTAATTCTTATTAATATTCTTATAACTATAACTATAACTATATGGATAAAGAGTAAGTAAAATGTAACTATAAACTTATCAAAAACACAATGCCATATGCATTTATCAATCTTATCTAGTATTCTAGTTCATATGATAAAATACATCATTATATTGAATTAAGTATTATATATAATTATTTACTGTTCAACAAAGCACTCTGGTATTTCTTAATACCAAGCCCTATTGCCTCTGTTGGCCAAAGAAATGACTAAAGACGAATATTGTTTTTTACCTGTTGCTTCTAAACCTAATACTAACTTGTTTCTTCTCTAACTAAAAGGACCTGAATATTGAGAAATAACACTCAAGAGTAAAAATGAAAATACAACAAAAGTTATCAGAATAGAAAGCTTTTGCTCAATATGGAATTCTACAAAAAGAAACTTTTTTTTACTTAAAAAACACATAACTGTCTGTTAATTAACTGATTCTATAATTGTTCCTGCTAAATGTATGATAGATTATTCTATCTTAAAATCAATTATTTTAAGTTAAAATATAAAATTCACAAATATAAAATATATCTTGTATCAGAATATCAATTCTGATATAAAATAATGAGATGTCTCTTTATATTTTAATCAACCAGTTATGCTGGACCAGACTGGATATCAATATATCATAAAAAAAAATATATAAATGACCTTAATTACACATTACATACTTAACTTAAGTTCAGGACACCCATCTGACTTTTTAAATGCTTAATTCTTGTACGGTATGTCTTAATTTCATACTATACCATACAAGGATATTTTCTACCAATATGTTCTTGCAGTAAATGCCACTGACATAATATATCAATATAAAATAACATACCATAATACTGAAGAACAACACCTTCCAGAAAAAGAACAAAATAAATCCTTTAAAGTATATTCCAAAGAGAAATTTTAAATATTTGATATGACTAACATTACATAGCATTTTATAGTAACTACTAAAATAAAACATGCAACTAAATACTAAAACCCCCAAAAGTATATAAACTGGTTGAGTTTTCTTAAATACCCAGTTACATAGAGTACCACAACAAATATATATATATACATTTTTTAACCAGCCATCATTACCTCGCCTTTTCCCGGAGCAGCTAACAAAAATGGAATGTTGTACTTTGACGCTATGACCAAAGGATACCGTTCTTGGGTCGTCGCTTTCCCAATGAGCTTCGACTCTCCGTTTTTCTTGTCAGTAAGCCAGTGGTGATTGGGTTCATTTTCCTTCAAGGTGCCATACACAAAGACAAGGTCGTTAGCCATTGTCCTAGAGGAAGAGAAGAATAACTGAAATAATGCGATATATTAGGAATTGATGTTACTGGGCTGTAGAGAATAAGATTGGGTGAAGGGGTTATCAAGAACATATATAAATTAATTCTTTAATGTTTAATCTATGGATAGGAGAACACTAATTCCTCCTAACTTTCCTATCATTGTAAATGTTACTAAATATATTACTTGCACAAAAGCTACATGAAATACTGTCAGATATAGCTGGACAACTATAATGACTTTATTCTAATAGAAACACAAATTAAACACAGAAAATCCTACCACCATCCTTTCCACTACCACTACTACTACTGCTGCTGCTACCACTACTACTACTACTACTACTACTACTACTACTACTACTACTACAACTACAACTACTACCTACCACTATTGCTACTACTACTCCTACTCCTCCTTCTACTACTACTACTACTACTACTACTACTATTACTACTACTATTACTACTACTACAACCTACCACTAATAATAATAATAATAATACTATTATTATCAATACTACTATTCCCACAACTACTATCATTAATGCTGATGCTATTATCATTTTTACTACTACTACCATATGATAATAATTATCATAATAATGATAACAATAACAACAACAACAACAACAATAATAATGATAACAATAATAATGAAGATAATGATAATAACTACTACTATACAACAAAAATAATTATTACTAATTCCACTACAATTACTATAACAACAAGAAAAATAATAATAAGATGAAGACAAAGAAGAAACATAAAAAGAACAATAACAGAAACAAACAAAAACAATAATAAAACTGTAATTTCACTATTACAATCCTCTGAACTAATAGCTCTACAACTACAATAATTATCATTATTGTTAAAACTACCATTAACACTTAATTAATACTATGTTGCTACCACTACAGCAGTTTATAATTTGTATATATGTACACCAACTAATTTAGAAGCACTTATACATACTAACTTCATCATATTCTAACTATCATACAGACAAGAAAGGCTTATAATAAACGAAATCAATTCAAGAGTAATACCACTGTAAAAGGATTCACGAAGAGAATTCCATCAGTCTGTGCGAACGAAAAAAAGGTAACCACGACAGGAAAACGGATATATAATGTAATTGGTGTGAATTGGTGTACCATACATCATTTACAAATCAAAATTAGTCTAAAAGTTACACAGATTTTTAAAAGAATATACCTACTGCAACGTAATAGAGTCAACTACACCCTGTAAGAGAGAGTAACTGTTGGAATTATCTTACTTATCATGGTGACTCGAGTAGGTTGACAGCCGTCCATTTTTTTTTTTTTTTTTACTTTGTAAATGATCTTTGGTAATCTTTGGTTGAAGTATATATAATTTTGAGTGTGTGTGTGTTTGTGCGAGTTAGGGATATATATGTGTGTGTGTGTGTGTGTGTGTGTGTGTGTGTGTGTGTTTGTGTGTGTGTGTGTGTGTGTTTCTTTCTTTCTTTTCCTGAGTATGTTTGCGTGCGTGTATCATCATGAAAACAAAGCGAATTCCTGATAATGATATCTTCATGGACACTGCATGGCAACCTCCTCTTTTATGAATGAGAGTTGAGGTTAATGCTCTGTATTACTTTCGTGCTTGGGAAGACCCAGGTGAGTGAGTGGCAGCTGGAGGAAAAACGTGACCTGACAATTTTCCTTGTTTGGACAGGAAATACTCACTCTTTTACACACAGTATTAATTTGTGTGTGTATGTCCGCGTAATTGTCTGTCACTCAGCTAGAGGCTGGAATTTGACAAACGGTGATTTACAAATTACAACATAACCCGTGTTCTTGTTTTGTAACCTGCAAAAGTACTTTTATTACAGAGTGGCATATTGCGCAATTACTTATATTTGTTGCTGTATATGCCCGTATGTACCAGAAATAAAATCATGAGAAATAATTGAGAAACTCTTTGGGAAAGGAAGCGAAGCTTGGACACTGAGTTTAGATGATCTTGAAAAGTTAATTGGCCTTATATATCTAATACTTATTATATTATTCAGTGTGACTTGAAAACTAATTTGCTCTATCAATCAAAAACTATATCCATATGCAGTATGCATCTACGATATCACTCCCTCTTTATTCTCTAGGACAGAGTAAGAGGTTGCGTGTGTGTGTGTGTGTGTGTGTGTGTGTGTGTGTGTGTGTGTGTGTGTGTGTGTGTGTGTGTGTGTGTGTGTGTGTGTGTGTGTGTGTGTGTATGCGTGTTTGCATATGAGCGGGCAAATTACTGAACGGGCATTGCACTGCAATTGCCCATTGGGATCCTACATAAAAGAAACTCCGAATTAAGAATAAAAAGCAAAGGGTCCCGCCTTTCACCCCCTCCCCTATTATCGCCCCCTTCTCCAAGAGCTCCCATCCTTCCTACACTGTGACTGTCATCCCTCTACCCGACTTGCCCCACCTAACCTGCCTTCCTACACTGTAACCTGCCAGGATCTCATTAGAAAAAACGTTTATTGTCTCCTACTGTACATTGCACCTCCCACTTCGATAGTTTACCACTCAGCGTTGCCAATTAGTGAACCGCCACTGTCGACTCCTGTATTTGAAACACTTGATTCCTAAATCACATGGGCATGAGTTTCGGAAACAATAATTAAAACTGGCAGTTCAGACATTGACAGCTCTGAGTGTTGAACTTGGAAGTGGAGGGGCTGTATTGCTTATAATTAGTATTGCAGTTGAGTTATTATTCATTAATTGCAATGAACCTATTTTAT
>NW_028234437.1:22182515-22187515 GCF_977035675.1 Penaeus japonicus | reverse complement strand
TCTCTATTTATCTATCTGTCTATCAATTCATTGATTCATTTATTCATCGATCTATCAACCATTTATCATTTCCCTTATTCATCACATCCGACTTCGCAGGTGGTGAATCCGCTGAATTCTGTGGACGGAGAGAACGAGGTCACCATGGCCGACCTCGACGCCCTCACGCCCACAACTCTTCCCCCTGACGTCGACAGGCAGTTCTACCTCGGCTTTGACTTCAGTCGAGTTAACGACTCGCTGCTTTATAACCCTGAGCTGTATCCTTACAATGGAGGTTTGGTTCATGGGCTTTGGTGCTGATGTGTGTGTGTGTGTGTGTGTGTGTGTGAGTGAGTGAGAGAGAAAGAGAGAGACAGAGAGAGAGAGTGAGAGAGAGAGTGTGTGATGGGTGTCTTAGTCTGTTGGAACTAATAACCCACCACAAATAAGGTAGTTGATACCATAACGCAGGTAGCCTGACGTTATGGTACACGATAGATAAATTCACTACAGCACAATAATCACAGTAACAAACACATCACAACACGTATAACAGGCGGAGAAATCAGGCGTGCGTGTGAGAGAGTGTGTGTTTGTAAGTACGTGTGTGTGTGTGTTTGTGTAAGAGAGAGAGAGAGAGAGAGAGAGAGAGAGAGAGAGAGAGAGAGAGAGATTTTATAAATCAAACATATTTTGCTTTATAAACACTACCAAATATAACATAAATACGATGCCCCCATGACTCATATTGTAATCAACATATCACGGTGCATAAATCGTTCAACACATTATTTCAATAAATATTTAACATCTGTTCACACCTCCTCAGATTGAACTTCGTGTTCCCTTCCGCCCCGCCCCTTTCTCAGCCCGATGACGTCATCCCCAAACTTTGCCGCTACGGAGAGGTGCGTTCGTCGTGTTCCTTAATTTGTTTATGTATAAAGATGTGTGAATATGAGTGTGTTTTATGTATAAAATGTTATGTGTGAAATGAATACTCAAATGGAAGGTGTATTATTCAGTGTGGCCCTTATGGCGACGGATTATTTTCTTTGTGTCTGCGTTTTTATTAATTTATTTATGTTATTTTTTATTTGTTTGTGGTGGTAAAGAGGGGGGGGAGGGGGAGTGAGACTTTCATTATTCCATTTATCACCAGATCTTGACATTTATTTCATTAGGAAATGTTATTGCGATTATACTTATTTAGTTTTTGTTTTTCATTTTTAGAAGAGGTTATAGAAGTCTCATTTTGAAATATGTTATCTATCAAATATTTTTTTTTTTACATATTTTTTGCGATTCGAACTATCCACTCTCCACAAATATCCAAGTTCTGATATCATACATGGTTACTTAGGACCCTTTCCTTTGCTCTTTTACTTACAAAAAATGTTCATCAAGAGTCGTTCGCCTCCCCAGGAGGTGTCTTCCTACTGCGAGAGCGACTTCTGCAGCTGCACGTACCTCCTGGAGGCGGCGCTGGGCGAGGCGGTGGAGATGGTGCTGGTCGCGGAGGGCCAGATCGGCGACGAGAACCACCCGTTCCACCTGCACGGCAACAAGTTCCGCGTGGTCGCCATGGGCAGGCTGGGCAGGTCAGCGTCAGGGAATTTATAAATGACACGCTGAATGTAAATACATATTTACCTTCTTTTTTTTTAATCAGGAAAAGGAATGTATCCCTTTAGTGAATTTCAGAAAGAGAAATGTGACCTTTCAGTCAAAATCAGGGAAAAAGCACCTTTCGTAAACGAAACCCCTACCGGATGCCACCGTGTTTTTTTCCTATTTTTTTCCATCTCCTAAAATCATTATGATATATAACCGATACACAATCCTATACCTTTCGCCCTTCCAGTTGGTAGTAATTACCGCCAGAAAATAATACCAAAGCGCCTCTTGTGGACGAAATGTCTTACTCCCTTTTAAGTCTCGTTAAGCCTTCCATGCCTCTCCGTCCAGTGCCACGACGGTGCAGGAAGTGATGGAGCTGGACGCTGCAGGAGGCATCCCGAGGAAGCTGCAGGACGCGGTGGAGAAGGACACCGTCACCATCCCCGACGGAGGCTTCACTGTCGTCAGGTTCACCGCCGACAACCCCGGTGAGATCCGGGACGCCCTCGGAGGAGGAGGATCATGATAACGAGGATGAGGATAATGATGGAGATAATGATGATTATATTGATATGGATTCTGACCATGATAATGATGATGATAAGAGTAAAAAAAAGTTATTACAGCAATGATAATGATGATGATAATAATGACATAATATCAGTAATGATAAAGCTATCAATAATGATAGTGATAATGATTAAAAATGATAATGATAAGGATTAAAAATGATAATGATACTGATAATAATAATAATTATCATTACTAATGATAATGATAATAAAAATAAAACCAATAATAGTAAAGATCATGATAATAATAACAGACAATGGTATTAAAGATAGGGATGATAATAATCCAGGTGAGATCGTGGGTGCCTTCAATAAGTTGCATCATGTTGCACTGGAGTTCCATGCGACGAATAATAGATTTGAAAAATAGCACATATGAAAATTAATTGATAGACGAAAATATAGATATATGAAGAAAATTGATAATTATATGAGTGAATGCAAGGATGATGATAACGACCATGATAATGTTAAATAAATGAATAAAATAACAATAATGGTAATGAAAATTATATTACTTAGAAGAAGAAAAAGGAAGAACAGTAACAATGATTATGATAGTAATATAATAACAATAACAACAACAACAACTATAATGACAGCGGTAATACTTACATATAATGAGCATTTCTCCTCTAACATTCCTATTATGCCTAGCCACGCCCCCGCGCTGACCCTCCCTCTCTCGCCCACAGGCTGGTGGCTGATGCACTGCCACTTGACCTTCCACTCCGAGGTAGGAATGGCAGCCCTCCTGCACGTCGGGGGGGCAGAGGACCTACCCCCCGTCCCCACAGGATTCCCCACCTGCGGACACTTCATGCCGGAGATTTAGGAGAGAAAAGTCCAGAGTAAAGGAGAAAATTGGATTTTTTCTTCCAGGTTTACTGAATCTCTCTCTCTCTCTCTCTCTCTCTCTCTCTCTCTCTCTCTCTCTCTCTCTATATATATATATATATATATATATATATATATATATATATATATATATATATATATATATATACACATGTATATAAATACATGTGTGTGTGTGTGTATGTGTATATATATATATATATATTATATATATATATATATATATATATATATATATATATATATATATATGTATATATATGTATATATATATATATATATATATATATATATATATATATATATATATATATATATATATTGTGAATATTTCCCTCTCCTTCTCCCATGCATCTCTCATTTCAGAACTGCATTGACCAGAGTATTTTTTCTAAAATATCTGCCTGAATATTTAGATTACAGAAGCACCATACTAGATTTCTGATAACATCCTTGCACGGTTCGCGAAATTCGCATATGTGTAATTAAAGAAAATGTTATGATAATGTGTGACAATAAAATACAGCTGATTTCGATAGTTTCCGTATTTTAGTAAACCAAAAGGATGAGAAGGAGGGAATGAGAGAAAGAGAGAGGAAGGAGGAGAGAGACAGAAGGAGAGAAGAGGGGAGAGAGAGAGAGAGAAAGAGAAAGAGGGAGAGAGAGAGAGAAGGGCAAGGGGAGAGAAGAGAGATAAGAGGGAGAGAGAAAGAAAGAATGAGGGAGAGAGGGGGGAGGGGGAGAAGAGAGAGAGAGGAAAAAAAAAGACAAGTTCATGAGTTTCTTTAACGATTTTTTTTTTTTTTTTTTTTTTTTTTCGTTTCGGAAATTCAAATAGGCATTCATTCCTTATAGCTATAATTGTCCAGAATTCGTGACAAATATAGATAAATGTATAAATGAGACTGAATAACCTTACAACGCAATTGTGTATAAATTCTTTCGGTTCTGGTCTGGTTGGTTGTAAGAACTTCATTGTTATTGTCGTTATTATTATTAATTATCATTATCATAATTATTATTGATGTTGTTATCATTATAATCATTATCATAATTATTACTCATTTTTTATCGTTATCATTATCATTATTATTGTTATTATCATTATTATCATTATTGCTAATATCATTATAATTTTTATTATTATTTTCATTATTATTACTATTATCATTATCCTTATCCTTATCATTACCATTATTATTTTATTGTTATCATTGTTATCATTATGATAATTGTTATTTTTATTATCATTATTAATATTATCGTCATTATTAATATTGCTAGTATCATTATGATTATGATTATCATTATCATTGTTATTATCATTATCATTATTATTTCTATTATTGTTGGTATTATTATTATCATTATTTTGTTGTTATCATTATCAACATCATTATTGTTATCATTATCCTTATGTTTGTTATTATCATTATTACTATTATTATAATTATTATCTATATCATCATTATCATTATTACTACTACTATTGTTATTGTCATTATTATCAGCATTATTATCATCATTAGTATTATTATCATTATCTTCACCATCCTCACCAACCACCAAACAATGTTACTAAACAAGAACACAATGTTTCATACCTTTATTTCGTAGTCAGAATATTCATCAGTATTTTGTATTATTTTACCAGCAGTTGTATCACAGACCAAGAAAATATTCATTATAACACATGTTTCCTAACTTTTTTTTTTGTGTGTGTGTGTGTGTCTGTGTGTTTGTTTATTTTTGATTCGCCTTTTATTTTCTCTATGGTAATTATATAATGCGTAGGCTATAATGCGCATTTTTTATTCTCCTCTCAGATGATGGATTGTATTTTATGGATTGTATTTTTTTTTTTTTTCTTCTTCTTCTCTTTTCTCAGGATATTCCATCATTACATTATACTCTACCCCGATTCTTTTTTATCGTCTTCCTCTTCTCACCCTCTCCCTCTCTCTCTCT
>NW_028234437.1:22172515-22177515 GCF_977035675.1 Penaeus japonicus | reverse complement strand
TATATTATATATACATATATATGCATATATATAATATATATATATATATATATATATATATATATACATATATGTATGATATATATATACATATATGTATGATATATATATATATATATATATATATATATATATATATATATATATATATATATATATATATATATATACATATACATATATATACATATACACACAGAAGGAAGTGACCTCTTTACCTGCAATTATAAACGCCGCAGTTTCTCTGCTTTAAAGATAGATATGACCAAAGTCCTAGAATTAATAATATCAGCCTTCCTGATAGGCTGTTTCTTGCCGGTAAACGCTTTTATTGAGAAAGGGCAAACCTAAGCTGTCTGTTCAAATCCCCTTGCACTTCAACGCTTTGAAGCTGCAGTATTTAAGCAGACCTGCCCACGTCAGCTCTCAAATACCCCATACCCAGTGCAAGACGTAGTCTCACTGAATCTTGAAAGGGTCTAGAGCTTAATATCCTCTCTCGAAGTGAAAACCACAACGGTTTTTGATTAGGAGAGGATGTAAACTGGGTAAAACTAAGGTGTCGGTCCAAATACCCTTGCACTTCATCGATTTGAAGCTGCAGTATTTAAGCAGACCTACCCACGTCAGCTCTCAAATACCCCATACACAATACATGACGCAGTCTAACTGAATATTAAACAGGGTTAGACAGGGGTCTCTGAGAACGGAAGGATGTCCACTTACCAGGCAGATATCAAAACCGAAATGAAACTCAACAATGTCGCAGAGTCCAAAACAGAAGTCGAAGATGTCGAGAAGAAAACGACAAGTCTCGCACTATGCGCAGAGTTCTCAGTAGAAGTCTCAGTGACCGAAGCAGAAGCCGGCGATTTCTTGAAGAAAACAACAGGGCTCCTGGAACAGGCCCTGACAGATTTGTTGCAAGGGAAACCTGTCTCCGATGACACAATCAGACAGTTGCAACGACTGATCAAGGGAGTAGAAGTCCAAGAGACCGAAGTAGAAGTCGATGAGACCGAAGTAGAAGTCCAAGAGACCGAAGTAGAAGTCCAAGAGACCGAAGTGGAAGTCGATGAGACCGAAGTGGAAGTCGATGAGACCGAAGTGGAAGTCGATGAGACCGAAGTGGAAGTCGATGAGACCGAAGTGGAAGTCGATGAGACCGAAGTGGAAGTCGATGAGACCGAAGTAGAAGTCGATGAGACCGAAGTGGAAGTCGATGAGACCGAAGTGGAAGTCGATGAGACCGAAGTGGAAGTCGATGAGACCGAAGTGGAAGTCGATGAGACCGAAGTAGAAGTCGATGAGACCGAAGTGGAAGTCGATGAGACCGAAGTAGAAGTCGATGAGACCGAAGTGGAAGTCGATGAGACCGAAGTGGAAGTCGATGAGACCGAAGTGGAAGTCCAAGAGACCGAAGTAGAAGTCGATGAGACCGAAGTGGAAGTCGATGAGACCGAAGTGGAAGTCGATGAGACCGAAGTGGAAGTCGATGAGACCGAAGTGGAAGTCGATGAGACCGAAGTGGAAGTCGATGAGACCGAAGTGGGAGTCGATGAGACCGAAGTGGAAGTCGATGAGACCGAAGTGGAAGTCGATGAGACCGAAGTAGAAGTCGATGAGACCGAAGTGGAAGTCGATGAGACCGAAGTGGAAGTCGATGAGACCGAAGTGGAAGTCGATGAGACCGAAGTGGAAGTCGATGAGACCGAAGTGGAAGTCGATGAGACCGAAGTGGAAGTCGATGAGACCGAAGTGGAAGTCGATGAGACCGAAGTAGAAGTCGATGAGACCGAAGTGGAAGTCGATGAGACCGAAGTGGAAGTCGATGAGACCGAAGTGGAAGTCGATGAGACCGAAGTAGAAGTCGATGAGACCGAAGTAGAAGTCGATGAGACCGAAGTGGAAGTCGATGAGACCGAAGTGGAAGTCGATGAGACCGAAGTAGAAGTCGATGAGACCGAAGTAGAAGTCGATGAGACCGAAGTAGAAGTCGATGAGACCGAAGTAGAAGTCGATGAGACCGAAGTAGAAGTCGATGAGACCGAAGTAGAAGTCGATGAGACCGAAGTAGAAGTCGATGAGACCGAAGTAGAAGTCGATGAGACCGAAGTAGAAGTCGATGAGACCGAAGTAGAAGTCGATGAGACCGATACAGAAGTCGATGAGACCGAAGTGGAAGTCGATGAGACCGAAGTTGAAGTCGATGAGACCGATACAGAAGTCGATGAGACCGATACAGAAGTCGATGAGACCGATACAGAAGTCGATGAGACCGATACAGAAGTCGATGAGACCGATACAGAAGTCGATGAGACCGATACAGAAGTCGATGAGACCGATACAGAAGTCGATGAGACCGATTCAGAAGTCGATGAGACCGATTCAGAAGTCGATGAGACCGATACAGAAGTCGATGAGACCGATACAGAAGTCGATGAGACCGATTCAGAAGTCGATGAGACCGATTCAGAAGTCGATGAGACCGATTCAGAAGTCGATGAGACCGATTCAGAAGTCGATGAGACCGATTCAGAAGTCGATGAGACCGATTCAGAAGTCGATGAGACCGATTCAGAAGTCGATGAGACCGATTCAGAAGTCGATGAGACCGATACAGAAGTCGATGAGACAGATACAGAAGTCGAATAGACCATAACAGAAGTCACAGAGACCGAAGTAGAAGTCGAATAGACCATAACAGAAGTCACAGAGACCGAAGTAGAAGTCGAATAGACCATAACAGAAGTCACAGAGACCGAAGTAGAAGTCGAATAGACCATAACAGAAGTCACAGAGACCGAAGTAGAAGTCGAATAGACCATAACAGAAGTCACAGAGACCGAAGTAGAAGTCGAATAGACCATAACAGAAGTCACAGAGACCGAAGTAGAAGTCGAATAGACCATAACAGAAGTCACAGAGACCGAAGTAGAAGTCGAATAGACCATAACAGAAGTCACAGAGACCGAAGTAGAAGTCGAATAGACCATAACAGAAGTCACAGAGACCGAAGTAGAAGTCGAATAGACCATAACAGAAGTCACAGAGACCGAAGTAGAAGTCGAATAGACCATAACAGAAGTCACAGAGACCGAAGTAGAAGACGAATAGACCATAACAGAAGTCGCAGAGACCGAAGTAGAAGGCGACGATGTCGAGAAGAAATCAAAAAGTCTCGATATAGTCGCAGATATCTAGGTAGAAGTCTCAGTGACCGAAGCAGAAGACGGCGATTTCTTGAAGAAAGCAACAGGTCTCTTGGAACAGGCCCTGACAGATTTGTTGCAAGGGAAACCTGTCTCCGATGACACAAACAGAATGTTGCAACGACTGATCACTGGACTCGTGGCACCCGTACTGCAGCGCTGACCCAACCGGTCAGCCGACAGGTGAGTTGACATCAGGTCAAGCTCCTTCAGTCGAAGGAGCATGAATATTACTACTGATGAAATATAAAATTGAGAATACTTATTATGTATGTATATACATACATACATACATACATACATACAAAAATATTATATATATATATATATATATATATATATATATATATATATATATATATATATATATATACAAATATATATATACATGCAAATATCTATATCTATCTATCCGATTCCTTGTTCTGCTGTTCTGCAGGAGGGTTCGATTCCTTGTTCTGCTGTTCTGCAGGAGGGTTCGATTCCTTGTTCTGCAGGAGGGTTCGATTCCTTGTTCTGCAGGAGGGTTCGATTCCTTGTTCTGCTGTTCTGCAGGAGGGTTCGATTCCTTGTTCTGCTGTTCTGCAGGAGGGTTCGATTCCTTGTTCTGCTGTTCTGCAGGAGGGTTCGATTCCTTGTTCTGCTGTTTTGTAGGAGGGTTCGATTCCTTGTTCTGCTGTTCTGCTTGAGGGTTCGATTCCTTGTTCTGCTGTTCTACAGGAGGGTTCGATTCCTTGTTCTGCTGTTCTGCAGGAGGGTTCGATTCCTTGTTCTGCAGGAGGGTTCGATTCCTTGTTCTGCTGTTCTGCAGGAGAGTTCGATTCCTTGTTTTGCTGTTCTGCAGGAGGGTTCGATTCCTTGTTCTGCTGTTCTGCAGGAGGGTTCGATTCCTTGTTCTGCTGTTCTGCAGGAGAGTTCGATTCCTTGTTCTGCTGTTCTGCAGGAGGGTTCGATTCCTTGTTCTGCTGTTCTGCAGGAGGGTTCGATTCCTTGTTCTGCTGTTCTACAGGAGGGTTCGATTCCTTGTTCTGCTGTTCTACAGGAGGGTTCGATTCCTTGTTCTGCTGTTCTACAGGAGGGTTCGATTCCTTGTTCTGCTGTTCTACAGGAGGGTTCGATTCCTTGTTCTGCTGTTCTACAGGAGGGTTCGATTCCTTGTTCTGCTGTTCTGCAGGAGGGTTCGATTCCTTGTTCTGCTGTTCTGCAGGAGGGTTCGATTCCTTGTTCTGCTGTTCTACAGGAGGGTTCGATTCCTTGTTCTGCAGGAGGGTTCGATTCCTTGATCTGCTGTTCTACAGGAGGGTTCGATTCCTTGTTCTGCTGTTCTGCAGGAGGGTTCGATTCCTTGTTCTGTTGTTCTACAGGAGGGTTCGATTCCTTGTTCTGCTGTTCTGCAGGAGAGTTCGATTCCTTGTTCTGCTGTTCTGCAGGAGGGTTCGATTCCTTGATCTGCTGTTCTGCAGGAGGGTTCGATTCCTTGTTCTGCTGTTCTGCAGGAGAGTTCGATTCCTTGTTCTGCTGTCCTGCAGGAGGGTTCGATTCCTTGTTCTGCTGTTCTGCAGGAGAGTTCGATTCCTTGTTCTGCAGGAGGGTTCGATTCCTTGTTCTGCTGTTCTGCAGGAGAGTTCGATTCCTTGTTCTGCTGTTCTGCAGGAGGGTTCGATTCCTTGTTCTGCTGTTCTACAGGAGGGTTCGATTCCTTGTTCTGCTGTTCTGCAGGAGAGTTCGATTCCTTGTTCTGCTGTTCTGCAGGAGGGTTCGATTCCTTGTTCTGCAGGAGAGTTCGAT
>NW_028234437.1:22155015-22160015 GCF_977035675.1 Penaeus japonicus | reverse complement strand
GAACCCTCCTGCAGAACAAGGAATCGAACCCTCCTGCAGAACAGCAGAACAAGGAATCGAACCCTCCTGCAGAACAAGGAATCGAACCCTCCTGCAGAACAGCAGAACAAGGAATCGAACCCTCCTGCAGAACAGCAGAACAAGGAATCGAACCCTCCTGCAGAACAAGGAATCGAACCCTCCTGCAGAACAGCAGAACAAGGAATCGAACCCTCCTGCAGAACAAGGAATCGAACCCTCCTGCAGAACAGCAGAACAAGGAATCGAACCCTCCTGCAGAACAGCAGAACAAGGAATCGAACCCTCCTGCAGAACAGCAGAACAAGGAATCGAACCCTCCTGCAGAACAAGGAATCGAACCCTCCTGCAGAACAGCAGAACAAGGAATCGAACCCTCCTGCAGAACAAGGAATCGAACCCTCCTGCAGAACAGCAGAACAAGGAATCGAACCCTCCTGCAGAACAGCAGAACAAGGAATCGAACCCTCCTGCAGAACAGCAGAACAAGGAATCGAACCCTCCTGCAGAACAACGAAACGAACACTCCTGCAGAACAGCAGAACAAGGAATCGAACCCTCCTGCAGAACAGCAGAACAAGGAATCGAACCCTCCTGCAGAACAGCAGAACAAGAATCGAACCCTCCTGTAGAACAGCAGAACAAGGGATCGAGCCGACCTGCAGAACAAGGAATCGAACCCTCCTGCAGAACAAGGAATCGAACCCTCCTGCAGAACAGCAGAACAAGGAATCGAACCCTCCTGCAGAACAGCAGAACAAGGAATCGAACCCTCCTGCAGAACAGCAGAACAAGGAATCGAACCCTCCTGCAGAACAGCAGAACAAGGAATCGAACCCTCCTGCAGAACAGCAGAACAAGGAATCGAACCCTCCTGCAGAACAGCAGAACAAGGAATCGAACCCTCCTGCAGAACAGCAGAACAAGGAATCGAACCCTCCTGCAGAACAGCAGATCAAGGAATCGAACCCTCCTGTAGAACAGCAGAACAAGGAATCGAACCCTCCTGCAGAACAGCAGAACAAGGAATCGAACCCTCCTGTAGAACAGCAGAACAAGGAATCGAACCCTCCTGCAGAACAGCAGAACAAGGAATCGAACCCTCCTGCAGAACAGCAGAACAAGGAATCGAACCCTCCTGCAGAACAGCAGAACAAGGAATCGAACCCTCCTGCAGAACAGCAGAACAAGGAATCGAACCCTCCTGTAGAACAGCAGAACAAGGAATCGAACCCTCCTGCAGAGCAGCAGAACAAGGAATCGAACCCTCCTGCAGAACAGCAGAACAAGGAATCGAACCCTCCTGCAGAACAGCAGAACAAGGAATCGAACCCTCCTGCAGAACAGCAGAACAAGGAATCGAACCCTCCTGCAGAACAGCAGAACAAGGAATCGAACCCTCCTGCAGAACAAGGAATCGAACCCTCCTGCAGAACAGCAGAACAAGGAATCGAACCCTCCTGCAGAACAGCAGAACAAGGAATCGAACCCTCCTGCAGAACAGCAGAACAAGGAATCGAACCCTCCTGCAGAACAGCAGAACAAGGAATCGGATAGATAGATAGATATTTGCATGTATATATATATTTGTATATATATATATATATATATATATATATATATATACATATATATAATATTTTTGTATGTATGTATGTATGTATGTATGTATGTATATACATACATAATAAGTATTCTCAATTTTATATTTCATCAGTAGTAATATTCATGCTCCTTCGACTGAAGGAGCTTGACCTGATGTCAACTCACCTGTCGGCTGACCGGTTGGGTCAGCGCTGCAGTACGGGTGCCACGAGTCCAGTGATCAGTCGTTGCAACTGTCTGTTTTTGTCATCGGAGACAGGTTTCCCTTGCAACAAATCTGTCAGGGCCTGTTCCAAGAGTCCTTTTGTTTTCTTCAAGAAATCGCCGTCTTCTGCTTCGGTCACTGAGACTTCTACCTAGATATCTGCGACTATATCGAGACTTATTGATTTCTTCTCGACATTGTCGCCTTCTACTTCGGTCTCTGCGACTTCTGTTACGGTCTATTCGACTTCTACTTCGGTCTCTGTGACTTCTGTTATGGTCTATTCGTCTTCTACTTCGGTCTCTGTGACTTCTGTTATTGTCTATTCGACTTCTACTTCGGTCTCTGTGACTTCTGTTATGGTCTATTCGACTTCTACTTCGGTCTCTGTGACTTCTGTTATGGTCTATTCGACTTCTACTTCGGTCTCTGTGACTTCTGTTATGGTCTATTCGACTTCTACTTCGGTCTCTGTGACTTCTGTTATGGTCTATTCGACTTCTACTTCGGTCTCTGTGACTTCTGTTATGGTCTATTCGACTTCTACTTCGGTCTCTGTGACTTCTGTTATGGTCTATTCGACTTCTACTTCGGTCTCTGTGACTTCTGTTATGGTCTATTCGACTTCTACTTCGGTCTCTGTGACTTCTGTTATGGTCTATTCGACTTCTACTTCGGTCTCTGTGACTTCTGTTATGGTCTATTCGACTTCTGAATCGGTCTCATCGACTTCTGTATCGGTCTCATCGACTTCTGTATCGGTCTCATCGACTTCTGTATCGGTCTCATCGACTTCTGAATCGGTCTCATCGACTTCTGAATCGGTCTCATCGACTTCTGAATCGGTCTCATCGACTTCTGAATCGGTCTCATCGACTTCTGTATCGGTCTCATCGACTTCTGTATCGGTCTCATCGACTTCTGTATCGGTCTCATCGACTTCTGAATCGGTCTCATCGACTTCTGAATCGGTCTCATCGACTTCTGTATCGGTCTCATCGACTTCTGAATCGGTCTCATCGACTTCTGAATCGGTCTCATCGACTTCTGTATCGGTCTCATCGACTTCTGTATCGGTCTCATCGACTTCTGAATCGGTCTCATCGACTTCTGTATCGGTCTCATCGACTTCTGTATCGGTCTCTTCGACTTCAACTTCGGTCTCTTCGACTTCAACTTCGGTCTCTTCGACTTCTACTTCGGTCTCATCGACTTCTACTTCGGTCTCATCGACTTCTACTTCGGTCTCATCGACTTCTACTTCGGTCTCATCGACTTCCACTTCGGTCTCATCGACTTCCACTTCGGTCTCATCGACTTCCACTTCGGTCTCATCGACTTCCACTTCGGTCTCATCGACTTCTACTTCGGTCTCATCGACTTCTACTTCGGTCTCATCGACTTCCACTTCGGTCTCATCGACTTCCACTTCGGTCTCATCGACTTCTACTTCGGTCTCTGCGACTTCTACTTCGGTCTCATCGACTTCTACTTCGGTCTCATCGACTTCTACTTCGGTCTCATCGACTTCCACTTCGGTCTCATCGACTTCTACTTCGGTCTCATCGACTTCCACTTCGGTCTCATCGACTTCTACTTCGGTCTCATCGACTTCTACTTCGGTCTCATCGACTTCCACTTCGGTCTCATCGACTTCCACTTCGGTCTCATCGACTTCCACTTCGGTCTCATCGACTTCCACTTCGGTCTCATCGACTTCCACTTCGGTCTCATCGACTTCCACTTCGGTCTCATCGACTTCCACTTCGGTCTCATCGACTTCTACTTCGGTCTCATCGACTTCTACTTCGGTCTCATCGACTTCTACTTCGGTCTCATCGACTTCCACTTCGGTCTCATCGACTTCCACTTCGGTCTCATCGACTTCCACTTCGGTCTCATCGACTTCCACTTCGGTCTCATCGACTTCCACTTCGGTCTCATCGACTTCCACTTCGGTCTCATCGACTTCCACTTCGGTCTCATCGACTTCTACTTCGGTCTCTTGGACTTCAACTTCGGTCTCTTGGACTTCAACTTCGGTCTCATCGACTTCTACTTCGGTCTCATCGACTTCCACTTCGGTCTCATCGACTTCCACTTCGGTCTCATCGACTTCCACTTCGGTCTCATCGACTTCCACTTCGGTCTCATCGACTTCCACTTCGGTCTCATCGACTTCTACTTCGGTCTCATCGACTTCCACTTCGGTCTCATCGACTTCCACTTCGGTCTCATCGACTTCCACTTCGGTCTCATCGACTTCTACTTCGGTCTCATCGACTTCCACTTCGGTCTCATCGACTTCTACTTCGGTCTCATCGACTTCCACTTCGGTCTCATCGACTTCCACTTCGGTCTCATCGACTTCCACTTCGGTCTCATCGACTTCCACTTCGGTCTCATCGACTTCTACTTCGGTCTCATCGACTTCCACTTCGGTCTCATCGACTTCCACTTCGGTCTCATCGACTTCCACTTCGGTCTCATCGACTTCCACTTCGGTCTCATCGACTTCCACTTCGGTCTCATCGACTTCTACTTCGGTCTCATCGACTTCCACTTCGGTCTCATCGACTTCCACTTCGGTCTCATCGACTTCCACTTCGGTCTCATCGACTTCCACTTCGGTCTCATCGACTTCTACTTCGGTCTCATCGACTTCCACTTCGGTCTCATCGACTTCCACTTCGGTCTCATCGACTTCCACTTCGGTCTCTTGGACTTCAACTTCGGTCTCTTGGACTTCAACTTCGGTCTCATCGACTTCTACTTCGGTCTCATCGACTTCTACTTCGGTCTCATCGACTTCTACTTCGGTCTCATCGACTTCCACTTCGGTCTCATCGACTTCTACTTCGGTCTCATCGACTTCCACTTCGGTCTCATCGACTTCCACTTCGGTCTCATCGACTTCCACTTCGGTCTCATCGACTTCCACTTCGGTCTCATCGACTTCCACTTCGGTCTCATCGACTTCTACTTCGGTCTCATCGACTTCCACTTCGGTCTCATCGACTTCCACTTCGGTCTCATCGACTTCCACTTCGGTCTCATCGACTTCCACTTCGGTCTCATCGACTTCCACTTCGGTCTCATCGACTTCCACTTCGGTCTCTTGGACTTCTACTTCGGTCTCATCGACTTCCACTTCGGTCTCATCGACTTCCAC
>NW_028234437.1:22142515-22145015 GCF_977035675.1 Penaeus japonicus | reverse complement strand
ATGCTTAAAGGGATAGCGACATGTGCTTTTTGATTAATGCTTGCAGGTGTAACGACTTTCTTGTGACTAATGCTTAGAGGGATAACGACATATGCTTTTTGATTAATGCTTACATTTGTAATGACTTTCTTGTGAGTAATGCTTATAGAGAGATAACATTTTTTTTTTTTTTTGTACTACTGTTTACAGATATAACGATATTCGTGTTACTGTACTAATGCTTACAGATATGACGGCATACTTTGTTTGGACTCATTAGTACTAACTTATCTTTGAGTCATCTTGGTTAATGAATTTCTGGTAGATTGCACTCACAATGAACTTCATTTTTTTCAATAAGATGAACATAATTATAGCAAGGAGCTTACCGTAGTGATTCATTTATTCATTGAAATATAATGTGAATGTTGAAAAAAAAAACATTCAAGATTAAGATGTTGGTGATAATGCATGTTATAAATTTGGTTGTTCTGAATCATGTGATGAATGCGACTGAAAAATGTTCATGTAACTTAAGCCATTAAGTATCCCGACTGCTTGAGAGACCTTTCGCGCGTGTGTGGCGGCGTCTTTGAGATTAGTAAGTCTTTAAAGAAAAAGTAGTTTTATAATCAGAGGCGAACCGTAAGCATTCTTTTCTATACTTATTCTCATTTCTATCTATAGCCTTTCTCGTATATATATACACGTATATATACACCACAATTTCCAAACAAGAAGAAAGACAATTTTGAAAAGGTAGCACAGTCGTATTCCTATTTACTCACACTCTTGCGAAACTTATTCTTCCAATGTATTCTTCACATCTTTTTCTTCGTCTTATTCCTCTTTATTTCTTTCATTTTCATTGCCATTATCACATAGTATTATTCCTACCATACGTCCATCACTCTCCTAGAAAAGAATGATAATTAAAAAATTAAAAATAAAATAAGGGAACGACATCCCTCCATCTCCGCCTCCCATCTTCTACCTCCAGCATCAGGGCCAGGAGGTAGCGGAGACGCCCTTCGAAGTCGTGCGTCTGTCACCGGGGTTGCGTCACCGCCTCCGCCTCGTCAGCGCCTCCAGCTACGTCTGCCCGATGATCGTCAGCGTTGACGGGCACCAGCTGACGGTCATCGCTTCTGACGGCGCTGAGGTCATCCCCCGCACTGTCGACTCTCTGGAACTCAGCTCGGGTCAGATTCCAACCCTTTCTCTTATCGCATTGCTATTGGCTTGGTCTTCTATCTGGCTATTATGAACTGCCTCTCAGGAGCGAACAAAATATTGGATTTATTGCAAAGCGGTGATGGGAAAGCTGGAAGAATATGTATCAGAATGTACCAAAATTAGATATGTCTAATTAGAGAAGATATATAATTGTTTAACTAAAGTAGAGATATATTGTTTTCATCACAGGAAACATGTAAAGCTTAAAAACAATAACATTAGTATAAACCAAAATCAGCGTACAATCATAAATGCACGAATCATTCAGTCAAAATGAACCACAATTGTTTAACCTATAAGAACTAAAATAAATGAAAAAATAGATGTATTCCTTTAATAAGTAAAAGCTTCCGCGCACATACAGGCGAGCGATTCGACATTGTTTTGGAGGCGAACCAGCCCATCGATAATTACTGGCTTCGAGTCAACGGGCTCATCGGATGCGCGTGAGTGTGCTTGTTTGGAGTATATTAATTGTGCACCTTTTTTAATCAAGTATTTAGGTTAACGTAGTCTAACTTAGTCTTAGTCTAACTTTGATTCGATAGGCTTACCTTATTCTGTTCTAAAATATACAGGGTTTCTCCTTTTAATCTGTCTGTCTGTCTGTCTGCTGTGTGTTCTATTCTAACAAAGTGTGCCTAACACGTACAGTGCACATAAATTTAATCTAGCATTTGCAGTGTTCAGTATACTAATGTGACATATACAATGCAAAATTTTCTAACTAGACATACACTAGACAGTTCACTTTAACTCAACGTAGTGAAAATTATACACTGCGCCCTTCTTTCTAATCTAAACACCATCATTATTCATAAAACTACATTGCATTTCATTCCATCCTACCATAGAGTGCGAACCATATCATAGATTCTAATACAAGCTATACACTACACCTTCTACAGTACACCCCTTTTCTCCTGACGAAGGAGTCCAGGCAATAACCCGCGCCCATCATCTCACCCTCTCAGTTCTCGGATGGCCTTCCAAGGTGTGATACTCCGGTACGAGGGCGCCCCTGAGGAGCTCCCTTCGTCAGAACTGAACTACAACCCTACTCCGCCAGGGACCGTGAGTACAACACTGAGCACGTATTCCTAGGGTTGTTTAAGGTAGAGTTCTTAGAGTATAGATATATATATATATATATATATATATATATATATATATATATATATATATATAAATATAGATAGATAGATAGATAGATAGATAGATAGATATAGATATAGATAGATACATAGATACATAGATACACAGACACACAGATACATACATATAT
>NW_028234437.1:22127515-22130015 GCF_977035675.1 Penaeus japonicus | reverse complement strand
ATTGCTGAATGTAGGTAAGTTATCTTGTTGACATGTAACTATCATTATTTATCTTTCTGGCTCTCTTCATTTTCTTCTTTTTCTAAGTTCTCCTTTTTTTCTTTTTTTTTTCTTCGTCTCATTCTACTGCCCAACGGAAGTCGTATATTTTCTTTCTCTCTCTCTCTCTCTCTCTCTCTCTCTCTCTCTCTCTCTCTCTCTCTCTCTCTCTCTCTCTCTCTCTCTCTCTCTCTCTCTCTCCGTCTCTCTTTCTTTCTCTTTCTCTTTTTCTTCCTCTTGAAGTCTAATCCTGAAATCCTTCCTTAGATCCTGAAATCCTTCACTAGATCATAATGGAGTAATTCAGAACAAATGTGCGTTTCCCTTTTCCCTTCTTCAGTACGAAACAGTGCATGCAGGGGGCGGTGCTACGCTACGAAGGCGCCCCAGACAGCGATCCTTCGGGAAACCTAGAATATAACCCCTTCCCTCCAGGTGCCGTATGTATTATATTGATCTACTAAATGCTACTAAATATTTTGAATTAGATTTCACAAAGCCATGACGTAGGGGACATCCTTTCCATGCAAATTACTCCAAAGGAAATGAATAGTTTTGAAAGTAACGAATACTTTCCACAGTTATGTAATTTTCCTGCATGCATTAATACACAATTCTGACAGCAGTATAGTTTTGCTCGTTCAGCATTTTACACCTCGTAATGTCACCTTGTAATAAAACAAGTTACGTGGGTTTTACAGCTACTTCATACAACCCACCATCTCCCACCAGGTCCTGAACCCGGTGTTCCCTTGGCTCTCGGAAGAAGTGGTGAATATCGTGGACTTAGACACCCTCGCTCCGTCGGTCCTTCCTGAGGAGGTCGACCAGCAATTCCACATCCTCTTCAGCATGAACGCCGTCAACAATTCCTTTTTCTTCAACCAGGAGCTCTATCCTTTTAATGGCGGTTAGTCCTGGTGCCGAAGTAGTTTAAGTGAAGAAAAAAAATAACGTTATCAGTGTCAGTAGCTATATTACTGAAAGTAGATTTATATCTATCATCCTCGTTAGAAATTATATTTGTGATACTGATACTCTCAGCTGATTAACACAAGCATAAAAGATACCAAATAAGAGTGTCATCTAAAAGCTTCTACATTTTTTCATCTATTCATATATCATCTATTTACTCGTTTATATTTGCAGTGCCGTTGGAGTGGCAGAGGGAGAGCCCTCAAGTCAATGACCTGACCTTCGAGTTCCCTCAGGCCCCGCCCCTTTCTCAGCCTCACGCCGACATGCCAAAACTCTGTCGTTACGGTCAAGTGAGTTTTTATGAGGCCTTGTTACTTCTTGCTAGATTTTGGAGGGTGGTTTAGTGTTATATGAGTATTACTAGCCTATTTTACTTTTAATAGTAGAATTATTCTAATACGTAATCTATTTTGCATAAAAACCGAAATAAATGAAAACCGAAGTTCAATCTTTGGATTAAGTAAGTCTTTAGTAACCATATCCGTGGCCATGATACGAAGTAAGTGTAACTCACAAGGACCAAGTGCCAGCGATTTTTCTCTCCTTCAGAACGTGTCCTCGTTTTGCGAAGGGGACTTTTGCCGATGTACTTACGTCATCGAGGTGGCTTTGGGAAACACGGTGGAGATGGTGCTTGTGTCCGAGGGGATTCATCCCTTCCACCTCCACGGATACAACTTCCATGTGGTGGCCATGGGAGTGATAGGCGTGTACGTAAGCCCCGCTTTTGATACAGATTCGTAGGTTTTCGCATGTGTGTTTGTGTGTGTGTGTGTGTGTGTGTGTGTGTGTGTGTGTGTGTGTGTGTGTGTGTGTGTGTGTGTGTGTGTGTGTGTGTGTGTGTGTGTGTGTGTGTGTGTGTGTGTGTGTGTGTGTGTGTGTGTGTGTGTGTGTGTGTGTGTGATTCTGAGTGAACGCAAAGGATGGTGAGTGTGAGTTGAAAGGGATCTTTGACTTCGGATCATTGTATTGGACAATCCTCTTGTGCTACTAACACCCAGTTAGTAGCACATAATCAATAATAATACATAATAATAAAAATACCTACCTGTATCTCTGTGTATCCCTCTCATCGCTCTTCGTTTCTCAATTTCTCTGCAGCGGCACGACCGTCCAGGACGTGATAGATCTGGACGCCGCAGGAGGCATCACGAGGAAGCTGCAGGACGCCCCGCTCAAGGATACTGTCATGGTGCCCAACGGAGGATACACCATCATCCGCTTCACGGCTGACAATCCAGGTAGGATCAGCATAGTGGGTTTCGTGAATTATTTCGAATTTATTGTTTGTGTTTAAAATATAATTATTATCATAATTAAACCAGAAGATGAAATCCAGGAGAATTCCGATGCTGTTTTTCAATAAACCTACTTGTGTAGAGTGTATTCTTTGGGCATCTTATCTGCACGGTAAAGTGCCTGTTATTACTAATCAATAGTAGTATTACCATTATCACTATCATCATAATTATAATGGCGATAG
>NW_028234437.1:22120015-22122515 GCF_977035675.1 Penaeus japonicus | reverse complement strand
AAGAACACTGTTACCGGCAATAGAGCCCATCTTACTGTAAGCTTTACTCGAAACCGAGTAAAGGGATGAGTGGAGGAGAAGAAGGCGATGTCTCTGGTGGTCCTTCCAGCTGAGCGTGTCCAGGAAGCCGGCGTCAATCAAATCACTTAACTTAAACGAATATTTCCCAAAACGTTTGCAAACGATTCCTTCACTCATCTACCTCCTCCTTGAAAACGTTTGCCTTCCAGCTGAGCGTGTTCAGAGGCCCGGCGTGGACGTGGGCGGAGGAGCGGCAGCAGTTCTACTTCCACCAGTTCTTGGACAAGCAGCCCGACCTGAACTACCGGAACCAGCGAGTGCGGGACGAGATGAAGGTAAGGGAAAAAGATAAGGGATGATAAACAGAAATAAAAAAAAAATAATAGATAAACAGAAATAAAAAATAATAATAATTAGCTAAGCCTGTTACGGAATCTTCTGTTCTGGCACTTACGTTTTCGGGAGGTTTTGCAACTGAGAAAAAATCAGTTTATTTTTTCATAAGACAAATAGGTACAGTTTCGATTTAACCATCTGAAACACTAACAACAAGAATTTATTCATATATACATTCATTTACTCCTCAAAAGATGATAATAAGATGTTTTGGTCTTCGTACAAAATGTCTTGATCCCTTGGTGAACTAATCTGAACATTTGCAGAACATATTCAAATTCTGGTTGGACAAAGGAGTGGATGGGTTCCGAATAGACGCCATCAAACACCTCTTCGAAGTAGAAGGTGAGTGAGGCGTATATTTTCTTTAATTTTCCTCCTTCCTTTTCTATAAAGTATTATCATCAGTTATTTGACAAGGACGAACTTCCTAAATTCTTTGTATTAGATAACTACGAACTTATTACTTGTTAGCATTTAATAACTAGGAACTTTCTATTGTCTTTGCATTTAATAATTACGTACTTTGTATTTTAGTGAGGTATATCAAAGATATACTTTCATCACTTATTTGACATCGAATTGTGTATTTTCTCTCCATTCCCTATTGCTCTGTTTTTCTTTTATCCATGATGTTTTGGAGTTACATAATCTTCCTATAGAGGCCTGTCTGCTGTAAGATCCTTTTCTGCGAAATACTGAAGTCTAGAACTTTTTTCCTTTGAATAGTATTATTTTTGAACAATGTAATAATTCATTTATCTATATAATCTATCTCCCTTCCAACTACCTTTTTTATATTTGTATCCTATCCAAAATTCGATGGTATTATCAATGGATCAGGTGAATAGTCCATGTATAAAACATATCCCTCTGTTAACCCACGGCCTCATCCCATCCCAGACTTGACCAAAGACGAACCAGTCGCGAAGAACTCCGGACTGGAAGACTCCCTGGACTACGGCTACCTGAGTCACCCGTTCACAGTCAACCAGCCAGAGACCTTCGAAGTGGTCAAGGAATGGAGGGACATCATGGACCAATACCCGGAAAAGTGAGTGGAAGGTCGTTGGTGGTGATGATGGTGATGATGAGAGTGGTGGGGATTTCTGTGGGAATGATGAGGGGTGATGATGATGATGATTGTTGTTACAATTATTGTGTAGCTTTAGTGGTAGGTGTCCTGCACTCATTTCGGAACACTGTTTTTGATTTTCCTGTGAGCTGTGGATCCCTCACTACGCGGGTCTGACTGCAGTAACTGGAAGTCATACATTTGCTTGGATGTATTACTTAATTGTTCGTAAATCCTGAGCGATTCACCATGGATTAATCAAGTGGATGGTTCATAAAAAATAACTTCCACAGACTGATGATGGTCGAGATGTGGGACGGAGACATCGACGAAGTGATGAAGTACTACGGCAACGACACCGTCCCCCTGGCGGACTTCCCCTTCAACTTCCTGCTGATCGACAGCTTCCGCAACCGGAGCGACCTGAGCGGCGTCGCCCTCAAGGACGCGCTCGACCTGTGGCTCGACAACCTGCCGGAGGGCAAGTGGCCCAACTGGGTGGTGGGTGTCGGGGGAAGGGATGGCCAATGCGCTGTCTGGGATTCTGTTAAAGGGTTGTCATGTCGGAGGGCCAGTGGCCCAGTTGGGTGGTGGGTGGCAGGGGAAGCATTGTATAGACCTTGTCGTTGTGGTGAACGCTTACACGATTGTGGTCCTGTAAAAAAAAATCCAAAAATACTTTTGCTATGCATATGCCTTTGATATATGTCGCATATGTGGCTCGACTGGATGTTAGGTGTCAGTTGAATAGGTCTCGCTATAGTGATGCATCCCTAGATGATTCCATGATCGTCCATGATGCTATTCAATATCTTCAGCTATACAGGTTGGAGGCCAGTGGGCCATCCTGGTGGTGGGCTTCATGGGGAGGATTGTGATGAGTGTAGTCTTGTAGGTTGTAGTATACGCCTAGAAGTCTGTAAAAAAAAGATCTTTAATTGCCTTTGATCTACATGCTGGAAGGAAAGGGGCTCTAAAGGGTCATAGGTCTATAGGAATTTCAGGATC
>NW_028234437.1:22092515-22112515 GCF_977035675.1 Penaeus japonicus | reverse complement strand
TCTTTTTTCGGTTGTTTGCGGGAGGTCTGAGCTCCCTGAATGTTTTCTAGATTTGTATTATTTTCTTAGATATCTTGCCACAGGTAAGATCATAGTACTGCATGTAATCATTTCCTAAGATTAGTTATTATTATTAAGGATATACTTTACAAATCAGTTTTTTGGCTTGAGATTTTCTATATGGCCGATAAAGCTATGTGATAAACATGAGCCATCTTTTACCA
The DNA here is from genome assembly GCF_977035675.1 of Penaeus japonicus. Taxonomy (NCBI): domain Eukaryota; kingdom Metazoa; phylum Arthropoda; class Malacostraca; order Decapoda; family Penaeidae; genus Penaeus; species Penaeus japonicus. The sequence goes on along the minus strand of NW_028234437.1, from coordinate 22,112,291 downwards.
CTGCTGTATAAACTTTATCTGTTACCAACAAAACACACAGACGTCGAGATAAAACACCAACAACAATAACAAAGGAAAAAATAGTTCTGTGAAGTTTCGAGTCGATGTGGACTTCTCAACAGATAGTGAGATCAAAATGGGTAATATCATTAATTTCGGCTTTCACATCAAATGAGAAGTTTAGTTCGACTAGTAATGCCGTGAACTTAGTGTCTCGTTTATCGGTGTTTCATATTATCTTTCAAGTTGGTTTTAACGATGATGGGTAGGAATTAGTTATGTTGAGTGAGACGAATGGTTGTCAGTTTTCGGTTGTTTGATTAAATGGTTTATATTGCTTGCGGTTCAGGTGGATTGTAAATTACTGATGGGAGGGCTGTCATGTCAAAATGACAAATTTACCGTTTGTGGGAGCGCTCTTTACACAGCAGAGGTTCTATCACAAGGAAGAACAAGTAAAAGCACCAAACGCGCGCACACACACACACACACACATACACTCACAGGTAGATAGATATATATACGCATCCGCCCATCTCTCTCCCAGGGATGGCGTTCTTTTAGATGGATATATAGATAGATAGATAGATAGATAGATAGATAGACAGATAGATAGATAGATAAATAGACAGACAGATAGATTGATAGATAGTTATACAGGTAGCTAAATAGATAGATATATTGATAGATAGATAAGTAGATAGAGACAGATAGGTAGGTAGATATACAGGTAGCTAAATAGACAGATAACTAGATAAATAGGTAGACAGATAGATAGGTAGGTTGATAGATAGAAAGATATGTATCTGCCTCACTCTCTCTCCAGGGATGGCGTCAAACACCACGAGAGCTTCCCGTTCTGGCAGCGAACCGTCGTGTATCAAGTGTACCCAAGGTCCTTCTGCGACGGCGACGGCGACGGCACCGGAGACCTTCAGGGTAAGGAAAGGCGGCGCGAAGGATCCTCGGTCGGGGATTAAGGAGCTGAATAAAAAAGAAGAAGGAAAAGTTGGTTAAAGATTAGGAAGATGTTTAGGATCGGGAGATCGCGAAAGGTATGATGAGTGTGGGGATCCTGCTTAGGTATATTTCGCTTCTCTTTTTTTCTTCTTCTTTGTTTAGTTTGCTTGTAAATTTGTTTCGGTTATACGCATATGTTCTTAGGATAGGAATTCATACGATAAATTTCTATGCTGTACGATGAGCTGTTTATCGGCGCATCTTAGTTTTTGTAGCCCAAATACGACTCCATTTACGCCGCAAACTCCTACTTCCAGGCATCCTCAGCAAGGCGGACTACCTGAAGGAGCTGGGCGTGGGGACGGTGTGGCTGAGTCCGATCTTCGCGTCGCCGATGGCTGACTTCGGCTACGACGTCTCCGACTTCACCGCCGTCGAGCCGCTCTTCGGGACCATGGACGACTTCGACGCCCTCCGGGGGGCGCTGCATGACAGAGGCGAGTCAATAACAGCAATTACAAGATATTGATAAAAGAAATCATTAGATTTTCGTTTCACAGCATATTTACCCATTGCCTTATTTGAAAATGTAAATCTGGTGTTGATAAGAAGGGGTATATTTTACGTCAACGTATTTGCTATTTAAACCCATTTCCGACGAAGTCGTCCTCGACAATGAAGCCTGTAATTGAAGATTATTCAAACTTTTGTTAATAGAAAAATAACAAATCAAACTAACACAAATCCGAAGTTCTAATCCCACATCTAACGAAGTCTCCCTCGCCACCGAAGGCCTGAAGCTGGTGCTGGACTTCGTGCCGAACCACAGCAGCGACGAGCACGAGTGGTTCGTCAGGTCCAAGCGGAAGGAGGAACCATACACGGACTACTACATCTGGGCGGACCCCAAGGGATTCGACAAGGCCGGCCAACCCATCCCGCCCAATAATTGGGTGAGTTGTGAAATCAGAAACCAGAGGGATTATTAGCATGTTCCTGAATGATTCTTTTGGTGTTACACCCGTTCAAATGTGAATCGTTATCCGAAAGTTTCCGAATGAATCCTTTTGGTGTTACATATCCTCCGAAATTAGAAGGAAAATACTTACTAAAACGCTGAATTACAAAACCAAAAATAACAACCAAAAGTTCTCCGAATTATTCCTATGTTACTACATTCCAATGTAAACGGAATGAGACCAGAACGCTGAGAGCCAATCAGAACGTTTCAGAATCATTTTGATAACATTAAACCTCGTCGATGTGAATGAAGTCAGAGAAATATACGAAACATTTTCCAAAACGTTCCAGAATTATTCCTCAAGTACTCCTCAGCGTGTGAGCGTGTTCGGGGGGGGGGGTGATAAACCAAATCACTTAATATGAATCATTCCCGAAACGTTTGCAAAAGATTCCCTCGCTATTCTGCCTCCTCCATGTAAACGTTTGCCTTCCAGCTGAGCGTGTTCGGGGGCCCGGCGTGGGCGTGGGCGGAGGAGCGGCAGCAGTTCTACTTCCACCAGTTCTTGGACAAGCAGCCCGACCTGAACTACCGGAACGAGCGAGTGCGGGAGGAGATGAAGGTGATAAAAAAAATGATAATTAAAACTGATGATTAAAGATGATGATATTTGAAAAAATGGATAATGATGTGATAGTTATAAAGATCATCATGATTAGTAATGATTGACAATGCTGATAAAGATGATAATGATGCTGAATAATATAATGACATCAAAAGTAATGGAATACACAGGCACACACATACATACACATAGACACACACACACACACACATGTACATATGTGTGTATGTATGTATGTATATATATATATATATATATATATATATATATATATATATATATATATATATATATATATATATATATATATGTATAATATATTATATTATATATATCTATCTATCTAATATATCTATCTATTATATATATCTATTATATTATATATATAATATATATATATATATATATATATATATATATATATATATATATATATATATATATATATATATATATATATATATATATATACAAAAAATTATATATATATATATATATATATATATATATATATATATATATATATATATATATGTGTGTATATATATATAATATATATACATATACATATAGATATACATGTATATACGTATAAAGAGAGATAGAAAAATAAGTAGATCGGTGTGTGTGTTTGACTTTTATATTGCAACACTGATATCTCCCATTGCAAACCCCAGCAAGTGTTGCGCTTCTGGCTGGACCGCGGCGCCGATGGCTTCCGCGTGGATGCCGTTAAATTCTTGTTCGAAGTGGAAGGTAGGATATTTTTCACAACATAATTAAATATGTAATGATATGCATATTCACCGAAAATCAGTTTAATGAATATCACTTAAGTAAATTAGACGTCCTTCCTTTGCAAAAGAAATATTATTTCCTTTATATCACGTTGTTGTGCAACTCTCGTTAGCTATCCTTTCATTCTCACAAGATTATCCAATGTTGCATTTTGCAGAATAGGTATGAATGAGAATGAACACTCCCACAATGAAAGATAAGTAACAGACACTTTGATATTACGCATTCAACACTACTGCGTAATCCTAAAGATCTGTTATCAAACTGCCAATCTTGGACCGTGGAATTATTCATTTTCATTCATCATATTACTCTACATTTTTATCACAATTAGCTCCATTGTATTCACTTCTTGCAAGACATCAACCAAAACGAAGCTGTTGCAAACGACCCGGAGATAGACGACCCCCAGGACTACTATTACCTCAACCACACGCTCACGACCAACCAGCCAGAAACCTTAGATGTGGTTAAAGAATGGAGGGATGTCGTGGACCAGTACCCAGACAGGTCAGTTGAACGAAATAAAGGCATTGGACCTGTATGTAGAGAGGTCAGTGGAAAGAAATAAAGGTCAGACAGGACAGCTGAACGAAATAAAAGCATTGCGCCTGTATCTAGAGAGGTCAGTGGAAAGAACAGGTCAGCTGAACGAAATAAAGGTCTTGTATTCAGATAGGTCTGGTTGGTCGAAATAGATAAAGGTAGATAGGTTAGTTTTACGAAGTAAAGGCCTTGGACTAGTATTCACACAGGTCAGTTGAAAAAAGGAAAAGAAAAAAGAAAGGTTTTGGATCAGTATTTGGATAGGTAAAAAGCATTGGGCTGGAATTCAGATGGACCAATTGAAACAAAAGGGGAACGAAAATAGATATCTACGCGCAAGGTATTTGTGAATACTTGAAAAGCAAGATTATTTGATTATCTAGAAAGATGAAATTTCTATTTTGAGAGAAAAAATCTATTTGGCGTCCGTTACATGTGTTTGAATTACGAAGTGGTTTCTCCTCCTCTTTTGAAATGAGCACTGGATAAGCATGATCCCAAATTATGATCCCAAATTTTTACGCATTTTTAAAGGCATGGATCTGTGCCTTTCCCTCAACACTGACCCTTCATCACCCCAACCCTTATCATATTTTAGAGAATAAATCTGAAAAATCAGCTGTTTTCCCTGCAGAGTGATGATGGTGGAGGTATATGACGACAACATCGACGAAGTGATGAAGTACTACGGCAACGACAGCGTCCCCCTGGCGGACTTCCCCTTCAACTTCCTGCTGATCGACAGCTTCCGCAACCGGAGCGACCTGAGCGGCGTCGCCCTCAAGGACGCGCTCGACCTGTGGCTCGACAACCTGCCGGAGGGCAAGTGGCCCAACTGGGTGGTGGGTGTCGGGGGAAGGGATGGCCATGTCGGAGGGCCAGTGGCCCAACTGGGTGGTGGGTGTCAGGGGAATGGTATGTCTGTGTGTGTGTGTGTGTGTGTGTGTATGTATGTATGTATATATACATGTATATACATGTATGTATGTATGAATGTATAAGTTATATACAGTATTTTTTTTTTCCTTTATTTTTTGGGGGGACATAGCTTGGTAACCATGACAACGGACGCGTCGGCTCGCGCTTCGGAGTGGACCTGATAGACGCGCTCAACATGCTCATCCTTCTGCTTCCTGGGACGCCCGTCACTTACTACGGGGAGGAGATCGGTAAGGAGAGGATGCACTCTGTTCCTTTTTATGTGAGTGCGTGTGTATTTCAGGTACAATTAACGTACACACGGGAAAGTAGTTATGATTTTTTTCTTCTTCTTCTTTTCTTTTCTTTTTTTTTTGCATATCCATATAACTTGTAGTATAAGTCACGTGTTTTTATACTTCATTTTTATTTTTCCTTAAAATGTTAGCCAGGGACTATTATGCTTTTATTATTCAGCAAAGTGCCTAAGAACAGATTAATTCATTGTAATATCATTTTTGTCATGTATCACGTGAAACAATTAGCATTCATTAATAGTATTTTATTTACTATGTTATTATGATTATTAATGGATATTTGTTTACAATCTAAAACATTAAACATATATCATTCAGACTTAAATATTCACTTAACAATATACCAGATAAAGTAAATACCATAAAGTTACTAAAACTATATTACATGCAACATAAGCTCAATATTCATATCCCTTCATGTCGATTGCTTTCATAACCACAATAATAGGATGCAACTGCTATGCACCTGTTCCCCCAGGTATGCTGAACACCTTCATATCGTGGGAGGACACCCAGGATCCTCAGGCATGCAATAACGACCCCGACAGATACGAGGACTTGAGCAGAGACCCCGAGAGAACACCCATGCAGTGGGACAACACCTCCTTTGCGGGTCTGTTTGGATTCCGATTGTCCGTCTGTTTTTAGCGTGTGTGTGTGTATGTGTGTGTGTATTTATATATGTATGTATATGTATATATATATATATATATATATATATATATATATATATATATATATATATATATATATGTGTGTGTGTGTGTGTGTGTGTGTGTGTGTGTGTGTGTGTGTGTTATATATATGTTTGTATATATATATATATATATATATATATATATATATATATATATATATATGATTCACATATATATATAAATGTGTATATATATATATATATATATATATATATATAGAGAGAGAGAGAGAGAGAGAGAGAGAGAGAGAGAGAGAGAGAGAGAGAGAGAGAGAGAGAGAGAGAGAGAGATCACAAACACACACTTATATATACCCAAATGATACCGACTTTCCGTGTTCGTACTCCTGATGGCACAGACTTCAAACCTTAATGGATGCTTGACACAAATAACCCCAATCATGACCAATCATGATAAAAAGATATTCTTATCTTATCAAATTTAAAACCTTTGCTTCAAAAAAACTCTCGTATTACCCTGTTAGGAAAGTTCATACTGATAGCACACTCTATAATATAACAATATCTATTTTTCAGGTTTTACGACAGGCAACAGTACATGGCTGCCTGTTAATGATAATTATAAGGAGGTCAATGTTGAGGCGCAGCAACACGCAGAAGAGAGTCACTTAAAGATTTACGAAGAAGTTGCTCGTCTACGCGGGGAAGAAACATTTACGAAAGGTCACACTGCCTACCCTGTGATCAATAACCAGATTTTCTCTCTCCTGAGGTATTTAATTGCAAGATGATACACCGTGTGCATCTTAGTCGTGTGTGTGTGTTTTTTTTTTTTCTTCTTCTTCTTCTTCTTCTTTTTGTGAGATATCCGCGATTATCGTAGCGGGAATCGAACAGAAATATCCGAAAATCGATTTTGATAACACGCCTAACTTCATTTTTTTATCGTCTCCCTAGATACCTTGAAGGATACGAGAGCTACCTGCTGGTGATCAACACGTCGGAGGAGGAAACGGAGGTCGACCTGCACCACCACGCCAGCATGGAGCTTCCGCCGACGGCCGAGGTCGTCCTGCGCTCCGTCTCGGACACGGCGGAGGCGACCGCCCCGGGGTGAGGACGCGGGTCGTGCCTTTCGGAGAGGGCGCAGGAGGGGATGGGGGTTCATGCACACTATTTTTTTCCCTTATAAAATTTTGATTTTGATTTCATTATTTATTATTTTCATAAACGTTATTATGTAAAAAAGGGAAAAAAAAAACGTTTTTCCTTTTATTTATTTTGCATTTTGAACATTAGGGTTACCTTTCATTTTTCAATTTTACTGCGCGAACATGTAAAGTCATTAGTGGCCCGGGGTGAAAGGTTAGGTCGTGCGTGAAAGGTTACAATTTCATGCATTTTTATATATTTATTTATATATATATATATATATATATATATATATATATATATGTATATATATATATATTTTATATATATATATATATATATATTATATATAATATATATATTGTATATATATATATTATTTTGCATTTCCAAATTCTGACGTCTTGTCTAGAAAAGTATTTGTCTTGAAAAGGAGTGAGATTTCATGCAAATTATGGTCTTTATAGACATTGTACTATTGTTGGATTTTTATAATCCTATGAGAAATTGCATTACTGTTGCATCATACTAATAATATATTGATGGCATTTTTTTCAGGTCCGAAATACATTTAGGCGAAGTAAAGCTTCTGGCAGGAGAAGCATTATTATTAACATTTACAGAATAAGGTAAATATATTCTATATTTGATTCCGTGTTAATTAATGTTGTCACTGTGTTTTGTGAAGACCTAGAAAATAAAATGTATTTAGCAGCGGTTTTTTAGTCGTTCCCACGTATTTGAAGTATTGATATTATAAATTGTTATTACCTGTTATCCTTATTGCTTTTATCCTCTCAATATATTTGTTACCATTACCATTACATTATTATTACTGACATTTTATTGCACAGTATATCAGTTCTATCATTATAAATATATCTAACATCTGTTTTCCTCGTTACACTATTATCAGAAGAGGAAAATGTAGAGGATGAGAGATGAGAGAAAAGACAAGAGGGAGGATGGAAAGAGGAAAGGAGGAAAGAGGGAAAAATAAGAGAGGGGAGATATAGGGAAAAATAAGAGAAAGAGAAAGTCAGAAATGTAATCTGAGCTAGTAACTCGGTTGACATCGAACCAAAAGTAAGCTTTGTGGTTGGGTCCCGAGAGGAAACATCGTTTGCTCCCAACTTGAACTTGGTGGAAAAAAAAAACATAATACAATTGCCTCCAGCCGGCGAGACTGGAGGAGGGGCCCTTCAAAGTCAAGGCACTGAGATGATCTGTCGGGATCTGCCTTCGTCTGCCTCGTTTATATATTTATATTTATATTTATATATATTTATATATATATATATATATTTTTTTTTTTTTTTTTTTTTTTTTTTTTTTTTTTTCTTTTTTTTCTTATTATTATTATTATTATTATCATTAACCGTTTCTATAGTGACACTGGCAACCATTGGGAAAAACTCTCTGCCCCACGGCACCTGGACTGATAAACTCAGCTGCTATATCGGATGTGAACAAATGCAAGTCACATAGCGAGTGAGATGACAGTCTGATGGGATGATCAGCCGTATTCCATGAAGTTTTCTGTGTGGTGGGGCAATGTTTTGTCCATGTTGTGTCCATGTCGTGTTCATGTCACGAAAGTGGTATTCCTGAACGCAATAGAGGGGCGCGTCTGTGTCAGCTGCTTCATGTTTACCAACCGTTCCAAAGTTGATATGTTTCGAATGAATGACATTATCCAAACGACAAATTCATAAGAGAAACTACGTTTATAGGTAGCACTAACAAAAGATATTTAGATTTTGGTATGAATCAGTTGTTTTGAAAGAACTGACAACCATTTCACGAACGCACGGTTGGTAATTCTGTCTACGCTCCATCAAAACAATCGGGATCAGAGGGAGCGTGTATTTATGTACTTATTTATTTGAGTATTTATTTATTTATGTATTATCTATTTATTTATGTATTTGTTTATTTATTTATCTATTCATTTATTTATTTATGCCCACCCCCATGTCACGGAGTTTCCACGATTGTTCCAATACTTTCCACGACTTGCCACGACTTTGCCACTTTTTTGACACGAACTCCCGCTTCTAGAATGCCAATCGCGGCATGTTTATGTCATGTAGTCGGCGCGCTAGGGACTTACAATACGGCTGGATAAGAGATGAGGTGAAGAGTGGCGTGGACGGATGCCCTCGCCTGTGGCAGTCTCAGACCGGGAGTGCGAATTCGTAACACCGCTTTAAGGATAACAAATCTGAGAGAGAGAGAGGGAGAGGGAGAGGGAGAGGGAGAGGGAGAGGGAGAGGGAGAGGGAGAGGGAGAGGGAGAGGGAGAGGGAGAGGGAGAGGGAGAGGGAGAGGGAGAGGGAGAGGGAGAGGGGGAGGGGGAGGGGGAGGGGGAGAGGGAGAGGGAGAGGGAGAGGGAGAGGGAGAGGGAGAGGGAGAGGGGGAGGGGGAGGGGAGGGGGAGAGGGAGAGGGAGGGGAGGGAGAGGGGAGGGAGAGGGAGAGGGAGAGGGAGAGGGAGAGGGAGGGGAGGGAGAGGGAGAGGGAGGGAGGGAGAGGGGAGAGGGAGAGGGAGAGGGAGAGGGGAGAGGGAGAGGGAGAGGGAGGGGGAGGGGGGGAGGGAGGGGGAGAGGGGAGAGGGAGAGGGAGAGGGAGAGGGAGAGGGAGAGGGAGAGGGAGAGGGAGGGAGAGGGAGGGGGGGGAGAGGGAGAGGGAGAGGGAGAGGGAGAGGGAGAGGGAGAGGGAGGAGGGGGAGGGGGGGAGGGGGAGGGGGAGGGAGAGGGAGGAGAGGGAGGGGGAGTTGGAGAGGGAGAGGGAGTTGGAGAGGGAGAGGGAGAGGGAGTTGGAGAGGGAGAGGGAGAGGGAGAGAAAGAGAGAGAGGGGGAGGGAGGGAGGGAGGGAGGGAGGGAATGAATGAATGAAGGAAGGGCAGGAGGGAAGGAAGGAAAGAAAGAAAAAGAAAAAAAGAGAACAAGAACGAATAATAATAATATGCATCTCACACCACCATGATAGAGACATAAATTAAATAAAAAGTTTGTCTAATGGCCCAACCTTGAGACATTTTAATACTTGAAAATACTTAAAATATATATATATATATATATATATATATATATATATACATATATATATATATATATATATATATACATATATATATATATATATGCCCATGATAAGAACAAAGAAAACAATTTATCTCAAGTATAGTGACGAGAGTATTCTATGAGTCAGTTAGCAAGACATTTAGATAAGAAAAAAAGCCTCTAACAAGCATGATGTGGATATGGCAAGTTAAGCAATAAAACATGCGGAAATGATAAAGGGGGGCTAAACTGTTTTATTGTCTATATAATAAAACAACCTAGCTTTATATAAAACCAATAATATACATACACACATGCACTCTCACCCACACAAAAACACACGCAAGCACGCACATTCATCTCTTAATCTATATATCAATTCTACACCATAAAAAGGTTACATTAAAATTCACTCTTTTAAGTGCAAGGCTTTATTTCCTAGTGTCACATAAATGAACAATTAATATGAAGAACTGGTTACTAAATATTCACTAAAACTCACAGGTTTCAATAAGTATCTTTTTTTTTGGTGGGGATCATTTCAGTCTATACCAGTTATGATTATGGATGTGGAATCATGAATTTTATATAAATCATAAAGTGAACAATCATTTCTAAAAAAGTGCTGAAGAAAAAACAAGTCAAATACATTCTCATGATAATACAAAAATCAAAGACAATAATATCACTTTGATTATGAGGAAAATGGGATATGCTTAAAAAGAAGTGTAAACAACTCGTTTTGTTTACATTTTCATAATTTAAATAAATAAATGTAGAATCTGCAGTCATTACCTTTCTTTCTCCTTTACTTTTTCTTATGTATAAAGTACACTACTGTTCTAAAACAAAAATTAAACAAAATAATAGCATAAACTTAAATTAACACTATACAATGGAATGTTTACAGTAAAAACTCATTATAATGATGAACACAGTATTTACACTCACCAGATTCACATTATGGAAATATCTGAGATCAGGATGCTATACAATAATGATCAAGTCCATTTATCACTTAGGAAAAAAAATATAAAGCTTACATTGGTTATTTCCTTAGAAAAAGATAAATTCTCAGAAGCTATCTGTGGAGTACAAAACTTATATGCTGAAAATTATAAAAGAAACAGCGGCTATGCAACACAATAATACATTATTATCTAAAATAACCATTTTCTCTATATAACAAATAACTGGTGTTATGCTGCTTCGGATAGCTTTATGAGCAACTCTAAAGATCGTGAAATTTATCCATTATCTAATAAAAAAGAAAAGAAATGCAACTTCATAACACTGGGGCCAAAAATAATGCAAACCAATAATGATAAAATACAATCTGTTGGTGCCCTTGTCTTTTATCTACGTAATTTCCCAGCATATACATCTATAAGTTGCTAGTACATTATCTAGTCACATACACAAGTTAGCATGGATTAAATCTCATCCTCAAAGAGTATTTTCACTGGCTCAATATAAAATGTATCTAGAGACTCACAATTCTCAGGCGTCTAATGTTCATGACTATCATAGCATGTACATAATCATTTTCACTTCTCAATACCAGATAAACAACAAACATCTTGTATAGTTCTAGACACTAAGTTCCTTGTGATATCCCAAGGTCTTGAAACACGGCACAGAGGCATCAAGAGCAAAAATCTACAGTGAGGGACTGTGCTGCTGTTCACCATCACAATTCAACACAAATTTGAGGATGATTTACAACAAACTTTAGTCTCCATTTCTAAGCAGGTGAGAGTAATTTTATGGAGTCCAACATCATGCACTTCTACATCTTACATTGTGAAATTGTCAAAGCACAATCTGGTACGTCTCTCCTTATTCATATACAAAAAGAACACGAAAAGTACCCTGCTTTGATGTACGGGTCAAATTTCTTGAGTGTAATTTCCATGATAGAACAACTATGACCATAAATAAGTTTACTGACCATCAAAGATAAAATCTAACATCAGAGAGCAGCCTTATTAATATCCTAAGCTTTTGGCTGACTTGAAACAGTGATACAATCTTGATTTAAATTGCAGACCTTTTTATGCATGAGTGCAGAGGCAGAAATCGTCTTTCATTTCATTATTCAGAACACATTCTAGCAACTGTATTCTTATCAGCTAACCACAACCTAACTCAAGGGGAAGGGGCAATAATAGGACTTTTCAAACATCATACAAAAATAAACATTCTCAAAACCATCAACTTTTTAAAACACCATGAAATGACTATATAAAATAATGATACTAACAAGATCTTTAGCCATCATTCTCAAATCAAGCGTAAGATATTCTCCATAATTCATTTGTAAAAAAAGAGCAATAAAATAAGAATCATGAATAAGGTTTATGCAAATGACAAAGAGGGAGGTTCACAAACCATGCATGTTCTCTCTTATCTACATTACCTTTCATCACTGAGTTTTTCTTAAAGGTCTTCCTCTATTACAGAATAAAGCTTCAACTCATTCACACTATACACAACAAAGCCTTATCAAATTATATATTCAATATTTTAATGGCCATAGGCCATAAAGTAATCAATGTAACAAGCTACTATGACCAAGCATACATTCCAAGATTTAAAAATTCCTTTAGTCAGTACCTAGGTGAAATCTGGAAATTCTGGCCTTGCAAAAATCCTTCCTGTGCAAGGCTTTGGGCCTTTTACATGCAAATGATACAGTTGAATAGAAAGAGCTTTAGGCTTCAAATCAAACAGATCTTGCAACAATATACATCTATAAATCTAAATCACATCCACAAGTGAAGCACTTCCTATATATTCAATAACTTTAAAGGAACTGGAATCCCATATAGTTTTTATTTTATATTGTGTATGATACTCTCATGGTCTGAGATGTGACACACCATTAAATATCAGCAATATGCAAAAAGACAAAAAAAAGAAGAAGAAAAAAACACAAACAAATATTGTGACTGGCCATGGAAGCAGCTGCCTTATTTCAAAGCTACTTCTCAAAGAAGCTGTAAAACACAAAAAAATAATGCAAAGAATGAATTATGTCTATATAGATACAAAAAGACACTAACAGATGATAAAGCCTAAAGAATCAGAAAGCAGTTAATAGTTACAGGTCGAACAATACAAGAGAAAAAAACATAAATAACCATGGATTTATGAGAACATCTCCCCTCCCTTCACTTCCAAATTTACCATTCAAGGATTAAGTAAATAAAAAAAAAAGGTAAAAATAACAATAAAGATGAGCTCTCAAACTGATAACGACCAATTCTAAAATACAAGTAGCTATCAGAGGGTTACCCAAATAACATTTCAATGCTACCCTACAGTACTGCTTCAAAGGGGGTAAAATAGAAAAATAATGACAAATCACCTAAAATACAAAAATAGCTTTCTCTTCCTTCCTGTTTCTATTCCTTTATTTGTATGCTTTGAGGATAGTAGGCAAAAAAACAAAAAAGAAAAAAAAAATGCATACACATGGCTGTTGACACAATATTCAATGGAAGCACAGAGTTGGGACAAAGCCTACAGCACAAATCTTTACTCCACTTCAACAATCAAGGTATGAAGTACAGGACGTTGCTCCATTTGTCATGAGACACTGATGGACGATACGGTGAAAATTTGCTCCGAGAGCTGATGCAAAATTCCAAGTAACTCATTACCTTTTCAAAAAAAAATACATAAATAAAGATAAAAATAACTATAATAACAATAATAATAATAATCCCATAACACTCACTTAACTGCCATTCCTTAACTTTGGAAGTGATGGATGCCAATACTTTTTTTTTCCCCAAATTTTTTTACAAAGTCAATTATATTCCTGTTTTAGTATAACATATATGATTTAACATTTGATTACTTTTTAAACATGACCTCAACTTACATTATTTGATTACAAAAGTAATGCTAACAATTGAAACATTCTGCAATAGATATATTCATTTCATAAAACTTATTAGAGAATCTTAAATTACAAGATTTAATACAAAGATCATAATGGCTAGGAAAAAAAATCTGTTTCAATATGACCCAATATGCTATTTTAAAATCCATTACTGTATATTATGATATTATTATTATATACATGATTTTAAATCATTTTTTTTAGACTTTTATATAATTCATTTTTCTTTAGTAATACCTAAATGTACTCCTGCATAATATATTCAATAAATATGGATGTCAATGACTCACTATGAACAAAATACATTAAAATCCAGTAATGCATATTATTTTTCTCAGTCTTAAATGCATCACTGATTCTGGAGGTAAAACTCTGTTAACAAAACAAAGGCATCTATAAATGCAATATGCAGATCAAATCATTGCTTCCTAAAAACTCTAGTCCCCTTCATACTAAATATATATGACATTATACATACGCACGTGTATATATATGTGTGTATGTGTGCATTTGAGTGGCACGCACACATATATATTTACACATTATATAGAGACAATGGTTTTTTTTTTCTTGTTGTATGTAATATTTTAAATTCTTTTCTCAAACACAATTCCAGAAATACTAACCTAAATCACTTACACACACAATTACAGTAAAAGATCTTTCTTTACTTTCTAGTTGAATATAAATTTCCAGTTAACAAATTTCTTAAAATCTCAACATTTAAGTATGCATTATCTGTACAGAAGTAACATCAGCCATTTTTTTTTTCTTTCTTTCTTTCTTTTTCATCATCAAATTGTTCTAATTTCAATCTGCAAAATACAAGTTTTCTAATAAGATATGTTTATGGACCATATATCTTAAGACAAAATAGACAGTCAATGTATACCTTTCTCGCATAAAAAGAAAAAGAAAAAAGTCAAATCAGTAGTGATTACGAATGAATAAATCAAACTGAATAAAGGTACCTGCTTCGGCTTTCTTCCTGACAATGATCGAACAGAAAGACGCTATGAGGTCCATTATTTCACAAATATACAAATGCATAATATAACTAAATAGATTCTTGCATAGGGAATTTTCTCAACAAAATCAGTTTCTATCTCTGCTACTCAAGAATAAAATGTTCAAATTGAAGATCCAGATTAGCTTTAAAACCTAATGGTTATAAGTCAGATTAAAGATCTTAATAGTATTGAAACCAGCATTAAGAACTAAAATAGATCTCTCTCCCTGACACCTTTGAGATAAAGGAAAATTACCATTTTTTTCTTGGATCAGAAGATCATCAAAACAAACACGCTATGGACACAGAAATATTGATATCGGTAAAAAAAAAAAATCTAGAAGAGGCTTAAAAAAATTATAATAATAATTCAATGAGTAGGAACTTGGGCACTTTGCTGGAATACGTACCTATATAACTGGAAAGTTAATTGAAAACAAATACTCCTAAATCTCATTTTTTACATAAAACTGATAACCAATCAGTATTTCTAATTTCCTTAGCATAATGCTTACACTCACATACAAATTTCAGCACCTCTAATAACTGTATCATACATACAGTATTTTCTAATATGCATGAATAATTATTTACATACATACATAAAAGCATGCATACATACATACATACATACATACATACATACATACATACAACATACATACATACATACATAACATACTTCCATTCTATTTGTGTAAGTATAAGTGTCCCTTTGCATATAAGTGTCTAAGAGTATGCATGTGTAATTCTGTTTGCATGTAGTTACATGTGTTTTCATAAGCTTATGATCTGTTTTGTGTTTGCAATTATTTTTATGTTCATAAACAACTTGTCTTATTCTCCATGTATCAGTCAGAAAATTCACCAAAATATAGACTCTCACATCAACTCATCCAATCCAAATTAATATAGAAACACACAGTTCCTTATATATATTTTCAAGAGCTCTGTTAAGGACTACTTTACAATCCATTGTTAATTAACAACTATAACTGTCTCTGATGTTTCTACAAAATTTAATTGAAAGCATCACAGCTATAGCGATGAAGTGGCTATGTGGACTTTTACTATACTCATTATCTATTCCTTACATTAAACTTCTGCCTACAGGTCTTATTTTCACATATAATGCCTCTCTCAATAATATCCATAAAAGGGAAAATCTTCAACTTCTTACATATACACAGAGTAAAAAAAAAATCAATGCTTATATTTATTCTTCTGCAATTGGAATTTTTTACCCCCTTCATGGAATAGGTTACCGATATCTACAACAAATAATACTGAAATCCCAAAATATGCCATGCCAATGCAATCTTTTCATAATATTACAATTAGAGTATTTTCTTCATTTATTCATTCATCACTTTGAAAAAAGAGAAACAACATACAAGCAACTCATAATGAATCCTCAATACTCAAGTGATCATGTTCAAATTTGTAAAAGATTTTGGTAAGCCAACAGAATACTGACTAATAACAAGTTTATGTTTGAATATTCTTTCTCAAAATAGAAAAAGACAGCTCAAACTTCTGGGATATTCTGGCACCCATTGCACACAGCTGCTAGTGCAATCCCTCATTTCATACTTAATTCAAATCTGTCCATCCCTCGATATGTACCTTCCACCCAGGAGGCGAGACTTGCCTATGGGTGCAACCACAACTCGTTCCTCCTGGTCCTAGGATATCTAGAAAGCTAATACAGTCTATACTAGATTCAGTAATTGGAAGCTTCTTTCCTTGAAAATATTTCTCCTCCACAACAGGACACAATTACATCTTTGCCAGAAACAGTGTAAGACCTAGAGAACACAAGTGGTAACTTTCTGAGACTGAACCAAAAGGTAATCCATATGAGGGTTAAAAAGGAAAAAAACAAAGAAAAAAATTGAACCCTGACAAAAAAAAAAAAAAAATGGATTACAATTTGGCTGAAAACTATGTCTACACAAATTTTAATAATGTACTTAAGGGAAAGATATCCTATTCAAAAACAAAATTAAGTAAATGGAAGAAAAGTACCAGATCAAATAATAGAAAGAGAGGAGAAAAAAAATTATAAATGTTATAAATGCAAGCATGTTTTCAAAAAATGAAAAAAAATCATAGAATGAGAAAAATGTCTGCTACATATGCAAAATGAGGGTTTATATACATCATGAGTTTTCCAAATGATTTTTAAGAATCTTACCTCTATTCCGGAGAGGGGAAGGAGTGGGAGGGTATGCGGTCATAAACATTAATTTTTGTACCTAATTTTATTTTTCTTTCAGTTTTTGAACCCTCAGAGAATCTTAAAACCAAAAAGAAATATTAGTAAAAATGATAAGTAATGTTAATAAAGATAAAAATGGGAAAGGAAAGAGGCATCTGATATCACATATAAAGCATAACCGTTTGGATCTGTCACACACTGTAACTTCCTGGTGATTCCATCAGTATCGTCCCATAATCTAAAAAAAATATACATATATATATATATATATAAAACAAAAATGCTTCTTTCCAGGGTATACCATTTTCTAACATTATCTAACAATTCCTCTACTTGAACATCTGCTGCTGATTGGGATCATTTTCAAATTCTGAATAAGCATCATTAAGTTCCATAAAGATGAGTTTTGCGAGAGATTCGTGCTCACTTCCAGTAAGCTGAAAAGAAAAGGAAATCCATTTAAAAGATGCCTTACCATAGATTATCATGCTATAAACCCTCCTTCTAAATTGGGACTCGTAAACCAGAAAACTAAAAGGTTGTAGTAATCACATTATTGCAGCATAAAAAAAAATCAAAATAATAATACAATATTAAAAGCTAAACAAATGCAAAACATACCTTATCTGGATGCACTGCCAGACAGGCTTTGCGATACATCTTCTTCACGTCATTGTGTTGCACTAGCTGGTGCATGCCACATTCGTTCCATTTGGAACCTTCCCAAAGGATATTATGCAAGGAGCAGAGAAGTGCTCGAATATTCTTCTTCTTCCCTTCCGTCCACTCCATGACCTGGAATTAAAAAAGACAGGAGATTTAGCATGGGTAAAGGAGGTATTTTAGAAATTAACTCACATCAGCACAAGGGGAAATACTAATGCGAGGCCTACATTTACGCACAGCAAATAATACTATTACATAAAAAATAAAAATAATATGAATCTTATTGTAGTTTCTATGGGTGTCTCTTATAATAATGATATCAATACACATCTTATACGTAACATATAATAGTCAAGTTTTCATAATTAATTCTGTTCTCATACCTTAAGCTTCTCTGGATCCATGGTCTTGGCAAGTTCAACTTTCTTCATCTGAGCCATGGTTTTCGGGCCTGAATCTTTGCCACTGCTAAAAGTGAACCCTTGAGAACCAAGTAGATCCTCAAAGGTATCTACTCCAACTTTTCCCTTTGTTCCTCCAGCATTCTTATCTGGAAGAGGTGCATGAAGCCGTAAGCTTTCCAGTTCTAACACTTCTAAAACTTTTATTCCTATCCTCTTACCTTTCTCGATCACCATAGTCCAGAAGGTATAAATAAATTTGATGTAAACAATAAAGTTTAATATTCATTCACAAGAAGTCCATGTTTTGCCTAGCTTATCCTTGTCATTACTCCGAAACCACTCATCTTATAAACAAGGTATAATTCTAAAGTATTATCCCTCTGGTTGAGAGGCAATAGACTGTTGAGTGAAGGTGGTTAAAAACACTCTTGCCTTGATCTGGACTGGCCCAGGATAGCCCAAAACTCAATCATTATAAATGCCATATATGTAATCAAACAAAACTGACTTGCGCCATCGAAATTAGCTCTCCCGTAGTTAGGTTGTGAGGGTGACTTCATCTGGTGGTGGGGAGTTCCAGCTGGGGTCTTGGCGGCAGCTGGCTGTTGGGGCATCTGTTGCGGCATCTGCTGTGGCATCTGCTGAGTCTGCTGTGGCATCTGCTGAGTCTGCTGTGGTCTGGGGCCTTGCTGCCAACCACCCATCATACCTATGCATAGTGATGATTTGGTATGATGAACAAAGACAAAAAAAATTATCTTCTCAATAGTATAAAATTATATCTAAGTAAAAGTAACGTTTCCTAAAAGCAATATAGAATAAAGACAAAATAAAACAAAATGGAAAAAAAAAAAAGAAGTAAAGTATGAGGTAAAGTTGACTATACAGACAAAGGTATATTTGAAGATAGAAATAGAAAAGCAACTCACCTGGAGCCTGACCTTGCCAACCACCAGCCATCTGTGGACGATGCTGAGGAGAGCCCATCACAGGTGTGCTTCCCCCCATGGGAGTCCCACCCAGGGGAGTGCCTCCCATGGGTGTCGTGGGCTTGGAACCTCCCCATCCACCCATTCCAGCTAGATTACCTGCAATTATAATAAAAAAATCAAGAATAACAATAATTATAATTATAATAATAATAATAATAATAATAATAAAAATAATAATAATAATAATAATAATCATAATAATAATAATGATGATAATAACAATAATAATAATAATAATAATAATAATTATAATAATAATAATAATAATAATAATAATAATAATAATAATAATAATAACAAGAACAAGAATAGGAATAGGAATAAGAATAAGAATAAGAATAGGAATAGGAATAGGAATAATAGATGGAATAGGAATAGGAATAGGAATAGGAATAAGAATAAGAATAAGAATAGGAATAGGAATAGGAATAATAGATGGAATAGGAATAGGAATAGGAATAGGAATAAGAATAAGAATAAATCTTTATCATCATCATTATATACACTGAAAAACAATGAAATACATAAAACAAAAATAAATGCAATTGATAAAGAAAATATAAAACAGAAAATTAAA
>NW_028234437.1:22087515-22090015 GCF_977035675.1 Penaeus japonicus | reverse complement strand
GACATGAAAAAAAAATGTTTGAAAGAGGTTTTCTCATGGAGTTTTTCTGGTTCAAACCACTATTTCATCGATACTTTTAATGCAATTGTCTATTGCTTAGTACCATATTTTTTGGCTAGATGATTTTTTTCTTCTTAATAATGGAAGAACTAAAAGCTGAAAATTGAAAGTGTATTTTTTTCCTCAGAAACAAAGCAAGAAAAAGCAATTTCCTGTGGCAATTATTCAAACATATGAGAGAGATAGCTATTGATTTTTTTCAAAGCAATTGATTGAAAATTATAGGTTGCATTAAATTTCAAAACTTTTCAAAATTTGCAAAATAAATCATACATAAAAAAGTTATACACTAAACCACGAAATTCACATGACATCATAAGGCTATAGCTCTCCAGAAAAAAAACACCCAAATGCTCCATTAAACAATTTTAAGAGAAACACAGACCAACAGTTACAAGCACACCATGGAAACACCCAAAGAACAGGAATCAAGATGTTAAAAATCCTGCTAACTCTATGGCCTTGCATTCTATTTATTTTTCATGTGTGCATTAGTGAGAGTGTGAGTGAGTGTGTGTGTGTGTGTGTGTGTGTGTGTGTGTGTGTGTGTGTGTGTGTGTGTGTGTGTGTGTGTGTGTGTGTGTGTAATTGTGTGTGATTGTGTGTGTGTGTGTGTGATTGTGTGTGTGTCTGATTGTATGTGTGTGTCTGATTGTATGTCTGTGTGTGTCTGATTGTATGTCTGTGTGTCTGATTGTGTGTATGTGTGTCTGATTGTGTGTGTGTGTGTCTGATTGTGTGTGTGTGTGTGTCTGATTGTGTGTGTGTGTCTAATTGTGTGAGTGTCTGATTGTGTGTGTGTGTCTGATTGTGTGTGTGTGTCTGATTGTGTGTGTCTGATTGTGTGTGTGTCTGATTGTATGAGTGTCTGATTGTGTGTGTGTGTCTGATTGTGTGTGTGTGTGTCTGATTGTGTGTGTGTGTGTCTGATTGTGTGTGTGTGTCTGATTGTGTGTGTGTCTGATTGTGTGTGTGTGTCTGATTGTGTGTGTGTGTGTCTGATTGTGTGTGTGTGTCTGATTGTGTGTGTGTCTGATTGTGTGTGTGTGTGTTTGATTGTGTGTGTGTGTGTCTGATTGTGTGTGTGTGTCTGAATGTGTGTGTGTCTGATTGTGTGTGTGTGTGTCTGATTGTGTGTGTGTGTCTGATTGTGTGTGTGAGTGTCTGATTGTGTGTATGTGTTTGATTGAGTGTGTTTGTCTGATTGTGTGTGTGTGTGTGATTGTGTATGTGTCTGATTGTGTGTCTGATTGTGTGTGTTTGATTGAGTGTGATTGTCTGATTGTGTGTGTGTGTGTGTGTGTGTGTGTGTGTGTGTGTGTGTGTGTGTGTGTGTGTGTGTGTGTGTGTGTGTGTGTGTGTGTGTGTGTGTGTGTGTGTGTGTGTGTCTGTGTGTGTGTATGTGTGTGTGTCTGATTGTGTGTGTGTCTGTGTGTGTCTGATTGTGTGTGTCTGATTGTGTGTGTGTGTCTGATTGTGTGTGTGTGTCTGATTGTGTGTGTGTCTGATTGTGTGTGTGTCTGATTGTGTGTGTGTCTGATTGTGTGTGTGTCTGATTGTGTGTGTGCCTGATTGTGTGTGTCTGTCTGATTGTGTGTGTCTGTCTGATTGTGTGTCTGTCTGATTGTGTGTCTGTCTGATTGTGTGTCTGTCTGATTGTGTGTGTGTCTGATTGTGTGTGTGTGTCTGATTGTGTGTGTGTCTGATTGTGTGTGTGTGTCTGATTGTGTGTGTGTGTGTGTGTGTGTGTGTGTGTGTGTGTGTGTGTGTGTGTGTGTGTGTGTGTGTGTGTGTGTGTGTGTGTGTGTGTGTCTGATTGTGTGTGTGTCTGTCTGATTGTGTGTGTGTGTCTGATTGTGCGTGTGTGTGTCTGATTGTGTGTGTGTGTGTGTGTCTGATTGTGTGTGTGTGTGTCTGATTGTGTGTGTGTGTGTCTGATTGTGTATGTGTGTGTCTGATTGTGTGTGTGTGTGTGTGTGTGTCTGATTGTGTGTGTGTGTGTCTGATTGTGTGTGTGTGTTTATGTAGTACACTCAGCTGATGAAGAGTGGCATGAGAGCATCCTATTAGCTGATAATGAATGATGCCAAAGATTCCCATTAGCTGACTGCTAACACTTGATCAATAAATTTAATCTTTCTCATTCCCATGAAATATCTTTCACTAAGTGATGAAAAAGAAAAACTATTCATTTATAGTTTGTATGAAATGAAAGACGAGAAGCATGTGATTATTAGGACAACAAAAATGAATTTTTCAGACCCATCGCATACCCATCGTCACCAAAAATTAATATATAATTTAATGTTGATAGGACATGGTTTGAGATGATTGCCAGTGTCTTCTCATTCTTTTTGTGATTCACAATTTTATAATAAAATAAATGATACATGAAAAATGAATATATCAGAAAGAGTATAGACATTCATCATAAGAACAC
>NW_028234437.1:22075015-22082515 GCF_977035675.1 Penaeus japonicus | reverse complement strand
TGGACCAAACACAAAAATTCAACCTCTCTAAATTATCTTTTAAAAATTATTCAATAATAAACACAATTTACAATTTACTGAGAAATAAGCTACAACTTGTATTCACATAATATGAACACACAAATAGTCATCAGATCCCTTTTACTTACCATGCAGTGTACAGCAACAATATTTTTGGGATCCTTCATCAAGTAATCATAAATACTACAAGCGAGGTTGTAGAGTGCCCCTAGGGTTGGTGACTTCTTGCTTGACCAGTTGCCTTCCACGACTCTTGCGCTGAACTTGGTTGAGTGGTACTGTCGCCCAGAGACATTATAGATCACATAGTGGCCTATGTGACGCCCATCTAAAACAGCTGGGGTGAAATGGAATAAAGATCCATTAACAGAGAAGGCAAATAAAAAGTCAAATATCTACAAGACAAACAGGTAACAAAAAAGTTATACAATACAATAGAAGAAAAAGTCTACCACTTAATAATAAAAGGTTTAACAGACTTAAACAAAAAAAGATACACGGCTGAAGTCATGAGGAAAAAAGAGTAAACAGCTTAACAGCTATTCAATTTAACTTTTTTCTGACAATGTATCTTCCTTTTATCATTCAACTATTACTACAATGGTAAATTAATGATATCGACCAATTACCTTTAACATCTTCAACATGGTTTCTGTAGGCTGACTCTAGACCTTCAGCAGGATAGGACATTGCTATGACACGTGATGTTACATGTGACAAGTCCAGGTCTGTTCGAGTGATAGATCTGCAGAAAGCGAAAAATAGAGGAATGGTACAATCTAGCTGCACAATCAAATACCAACTGTACTGCATCTTTTCAAATAATTGATTGAGAAATTTTTAAAACATTACCAATACAAAAACATAACCAACACAGCTACATGACGTAAGAGTCTTCCATGATTTCTCAATATAAACACTAACAATATTCAGCTGTTCCTAATGTCTTTCCAAGATATTTTCTGATGGAAGTTAAACGATAACCAAAACAGAGAAGTTTTCTGGAGGAAAGAAATACAACATACTGGCTCACTGTCTGCATGACTTTGCTTGAGGTATCCTTGATGTTCTTAAATATACTTCCTGAATAGCCCTTAATGGATGAAAACAAGCCACCTCCACCTGCAGATGCCTGCTGCTGAGACTGGCCAACCATTCCTGCAATGATTCATGATAATGAAATAAGTGTCTGTTTCATAATCTTATATAAAGCTAAAGTATACACGATGGATATTAGAATTTAATCTATATGAGGTAAAATACAACTCTATATTTTGAAAGCATTTCTTCTCTAAATAAGCAAGTGCCAATTGAGGATCTATGATAAACATACATTTTTTTCATGGTTGGCCAAAAAAAGTACTAATAATCTATCATCTCCTACAAGGTACTGGTCCAAATAGAGATCAAAGTATCTATTACCTAAGAAAAAAAACAGACTACAACCAATATCAGAAAAAATAACATTTAATTTGCACAATCATAAACCCATTGCATCCTATGGAAACAAACAACACAAAACCTTTTATCATTAAGCCAATATAATTGGTCTACAAACAGATACTATGATGTTACTTCCCACTTCCTGTCATTTTAGTACAAACCATCAGATTCATTTACATTACAAAACTAAATTTCCTCTTCCTAAAGTTTGGTTTCCATCATTAGTCCAGTCTCTTATCATTATGTATTCTAACACTATTTCACTAAACCATACAAAAGCAAGCAACACTTAACACACTAACATCATTATACAACAGCACTGCAACTGACTGTGAGCCACAAGGAGACTGACTCAGCTGTCTACAATGCTGTAAGTAAGAGCCTGCACAGCATGGCAGTTGCCAACTATGTACATGTTTGCTAAACTGTATGCCAAAAATTCTATTAAGCTAAAATATTGTGCCAACACTTATTTCCTCATTACAATATATGTTGTAAACATATCACTGTCAGCCCTCCCCTTCCCCATGAATCAAGGCAGAAAAAAATGAAGTTGCAACTTATGATTTATCTAGCTTGGTATGCTTTAAAATGATATCTGATTTTTTTGTCTTTAACAAAAAAATGAAATTATTGCCAATCAACTGGATACATTTTAAACACTTGTTTTTACTATAAATCATTTTCACATAAAATCACTGTAGAGGTAATACCTATGGGCCATGGCACAATTCTTTAGTGATCCACAAACAGTAGGTTAGATATTGGACAACAACAACAACAAAAAAAAAAAAAGTCCTCAATATTATCAAATGCCAACTTCAACATTCAACCTTCTTGTTAATGAAATTAATACAGATAACTGGCTTACGTATAGTAAAATATCATGAACAGAATTATTTTTAAATTAGCTAAATAAATCTCTAAATCTGACTGGCAGTAGGCCAAGGTCTTAAACCCTTCAATAACAATTCTATTTGGACAATGCTAAGCACACCAAATAAGTCAACAAAATTCAATACTACATAGCTTTAATAATGCCTTTTAGGTCATGAATAACTTATATTAGCTTTATAAGACCAAGACTAATGTTTATCAAATCACAGAAAAAAGGAACAGATTTTCTAATTCATTTCATATAAATCTCAAAACATAGAAATATGACCATATTGCTAAATGCTTGAAATACTGATTTTAAGATAATGAACCCAAATCCCCATAAAATAGGATATTTCACCTCATTCCATAATTTTCCAATTAATAAATGGGATTCCTTCACAATCACTCTTTGTAAAATAAAATAAAAACTCATCCTCTATGTGCAATTCAACAGAGTGCTTACTGTCTGCTGCTGGTTATCAAATTCAGAATTCTTATTTGAAATCAGCTTTGTGAAGTAATAATAATGGTATTAGGAAACTACTGTCTAGATAGGCAGTCAAGTCTGTCAGCACTGTATGCAGTGAGATGTTCTAACATCTGTTGTGGTATACAGTAAAATAGTAGTCAACCTGCTGCAAAGTCTAAAGCCTGATATCAAACACTTGAGTAAAAGCATGATCAATATGAACTCTTTTAAAATGTCTGTGTATGTGAACTGGAAACTTACTGCCTGCATTAACTGAAAGTTCTGATTTGACACAATTAATTAACTGTTAATCATATGTACTGCCCACATTTTCATTTTGTAAGAAATAAAGATTATCAATATCATAATTCATTACTAATGAAAAGATCATGACAGAAAGAGGGGGAGAATAAAAAGGTATACATACCATGTTGAGGATGAGACACGGGGGGCGGAGGCCTCTGAGGCTGAGGGGGTCTTTGAGGTACAGGAGATCGCGGGGCTGGGGGTCTGGCAGGAGGCCGATCTGGCGCACCCGAGCGTCTCTCACCAAGTCTTCCATTACTCTCAGGCTGATGGACTGGAAAATAAATGTTCCAATGGTATTGCACTTTCAACTACCCATTTCAGACTATTTGTTAAAGCGTGATTGGTGGAACGTTCCATGGGGTCTACAAGCAACACGTTTATAGTTTTAAATCATGAAAAATGCAAATATTATGATATAGCTCAGTTAGATTTTTTTCCTCTTGTAGAAAGTTTCGTGCTCCATAAATGGTTCATTTCAGGTAATACAATGACAAGGTTCTCAAAAATACATATAAATATCACAAAACAATCAATAACATTCAATTTGAATGATTCTGAAAAAAAAAAATGAGTTTTCATAGGATTTATCCCATAAAAAGGAAACACTGGTCCAAACCTTTGTAAAACTGGGAAACAAACATATTTTTCTGAAAATCAAAATCCAACTCCTTTACAAATTCACATGATAAAAGAGTATACACACACACACATGAAAAACAACTTTTACTATTTTAAGATAGATGACAGCATTACACGTTGCAACCAAAATAAAGTCTGAGCTTGAAATAATACCACTGATATTTCTAATGATCTGTGTATTAAAAGTATATACACACCTTCCAA
Organism: Penaeus japonicus; assembly: GCF_977035675.1. NCBI lineage: Eukaryota > Metazoa > Arthropoda > Malacostraca > Decapoda > Penaeidae > Penaeus > Penaeus japonicus. The sequence goes on along the minus strand of NW_028234437.1, from coordinate 22,078,551 downwards.
CAACTGACATAATTAAAAACCTGTAGTGCACAGCAGGTACACCATTAACAATATTCCATAAAAAATTCAAAATTTGTGAGTACAGCGAAGCCTTTACCTGGGGTTGTTAAATCAATCTTCTTGCAGTCAATCTGGATGGGAGCTTTCATACTAAATCCTTTAGTTTCACCAATAGCTGCCAGTCTCTCCAAGACATCAGACACCTTAAATCTTTCACTTGGGTCAACTTTCAGGGTACCTCTAATGAGCTCGTGGAAACACTCATACTTGCCATCACCGGCTGGTATTGCGTAATTTCCATTTATAATTCTGGAGAAAATGGGGGAATTGTTAGACATCAAGATAGGTGCAAAGAATAGGAAGGTTGTTTATAGGTTTGCTGAAAATTAGTGAGAAAAAGACAAGAACAAAATGTTTCAGTATATGCTTAACTCTACTATAGCTTGGCTACAATATATTACAATCTGCATTAAATACTGAGTCCTAAAATTGATTAACACCTCCCTCCATTATACTTATATAGGGCTAAGTGGCCTCTAAAATAAATATCAGTAACTTTGAAACATCCATAAAACCATGCCATCACTCCAGCCACAATTAAATCAGGGTTCAAAAATAAATTTTATTATAGAGCTAAACTAGCTTTCAATCAATGATTTGGATAATTTACTTTAATTCATGGCAGAGAATGTAAAGGCTCATTGGCACCAAATTTCCTTCTTAAGCAGTTCCCTGTCAAGAAGATCTGAAACTTCTTGCAATGGATATAAAAATATCTTAGTATCAAGAGTACTGGTTGAAGAATGACAAAAAAAAGAGGATCAATAACAAACTCTAAAATCATCCAAAAGTCACCACTAACCAACTGGTAAATCCAATAAAAAAAACACAATTTACCTATCTCTTATACAAATCACTCAAATCTATGAAAATGTTAATACAAAAACGCTACCTTAACTTAGCGAAATCTTCAAAGGGCTCTTATACAAATCACTCAAATCTATGAAAATGTTAATACAAAAACGCTACCTTAACTTAGCGGAATCTTCAAAGGGATGTTTAAGGTAACAGAGATAGTACAAGATACATCCCAGGGCCCACACATCTGCCTGGCCATTGATCGGGTAATTACTCCACGTGTCCAGCATCTCTGGGGCACGGTACATTGGCGTTGTGTGCTGCGCCATCTGGAAATGGTTGAGGTTATTAGTGACTCCATTACTTGGCACTGCATCGCGGCTCAAGAAATGTGGAATGAATACTGCTATCATATTTAAATATCATAGCTATTTTTATTTCTATTTCAAACTAGAAGAGTAATTTTGTAATGTGCACTTAAATATCCATAAAAATCTATAATAAATGCTGTTCAAAAATCACATCCAAGCATTTATAACTTTTTACATATTTAGAAAACCGAGCTATTCTGAAATTCTTACAAAAACGGACTGTGCAGTACCTATATCTGGCCCAACTTACCTCTTCTTCTAGTAAGCCTCGTTGGTTTGCACTCCAGCCAAGATCAACTTCATAAATTTTTGTCATCGCAGATCCAAAGTCACATAATTTGATATGACCAGATTCACTTATCAGAAGGTTTTCTACTTTTAGATCACGGTGAGTTATGGGTGGGTTTTGCGCCTGTCAAACAAAAAAGTTTGCCATTCATTAGGCAAGGCTTATAACAACACAATCACAGATGTTAGTGTACATAATTAAACAACGCATCACTACAGTTATCCAACGTTTGTACTATAGCAATTTAGAAACCCTTCTGTGTCAAGAACTTCAGAAATAGGGTCAAATTTATTTAAGAAAAAAAAATCTAATCTACACTTAAAAGAAGCAATCCTTCAATTTTTGTACAATAAGCCAAAACAAAGTTGTATTAAAACAACTTTCATGCTTCTCTTTAAAATGTCTTAAATTACATTGTCAAAGCTAAGCATTATGTCATCAGTAATCAGTCTTAGAACATTCTGCGTACACTACATGCTACTTTAAGTACGCTGCCATGAGATAAAATATCATGGTGAAAAACTCAGCACATACCTGCATGTGCTGGACTGCTCTGGTGGTCTGGTACATAATGGTGGCCACCTGTGGCACTGACAACTGCTTGCCATTCAGAAGGCGAAGAGCATCCACAAGAGATCCTCCTGTTTTAGTTAAGAAAACTGAGTAAAGCCTATGCATATTTTTATGAGACCAATGAAATATAATTTGTGCTCTCTAGGACAGGCAACATCCTGAGATGTCACCATCTTAAGATGTGTGTTTTCTATTATTCATTAGACTTCTGGTATGATATATGAGTAATATACATGGTACTAATTAGTGTTTGGTATGATGACCTAATTACACATGAAGGAATAAAGTGATGTTACTCCATGAAACTTGTCCATCATGGTGGGGTGAACAAGGACTTCTGGCCAACTTTAAACTATACGGATGAAATACATATCTTGGCACAATCATTCCCGCCTCAAATACTTTCCTATATATTCTAAGATATAACAACATACCTGTACAAAGTTCACTGAGCAAAAGGAACTCATTACGATTTTCTTTACTCTGGGTCTTGTCAATGGCTGCAGCAGCAATGAAATCAACAATGTGTGGGTGCCCCGAAAGCTGTTTTGATATTGTTATTTCTTGCCGAATCGCATCGCAGGCAACCTGATCTGCACCAAGCAGTCGCTGAAAAAGGTGTGAAAAGTAAGAGAACAATGCAGTATCCTAATCATCAATCCTCATCTCCAGATATTCAAAAGATAAACAAGAGTTAAAGTTTATAGACTATATCATATGTTTTTTTATATACAATGTGATCCAGATGTAATCTTTGGGAATTTTCATAAAATAATAATATAATTAATATGTCTCTGAAGTGTTTTACACTTTCATTAGATTAAAAATATGGGACATATCTAACCATATAAAGGGAATAACTAATCACACTAATCAAAACACCAATATGCAAATGGAACATCACTATCTTACCTTCAAGGCATAGGTTTTGCCATTGCTGAGATCTTGTGCAACATACACAAATGCAAAACCACCTGTAAATAAAGATACATTAGATTATATGGTTCTATCCCTATTTCTGATTCCCTCTTCTTACCACTAATCATTATAAAGACAAATAGGATTGTGATAATCAACACTACCCAAGACTATGGCTGTTCAGAATACAATACCGGTTGGTTTATACAAATCTTCTGTTATATCAACATGGCGGCAAGAAAGGTGACTGTAATTGTATACATTATTTTCCTCCAATGAATATTTAAAAAGTATCATCTAATATAAAATTGGATGTGATCTGACACAGCCTTAAATATTGAAATACTAAAATTATATAATGTCCAGATCAAAAGGAAAGGTAATATTAACAGTTACAATTTTGTGAAGTTCAAACACATACAGACAGACAATCATTTGTTAATATTTTCAAACTTCAATTCATAAGACAGATGTTGAAACAAGAGGTACGATGTGTAATCAATGTTTCAATAATCTAATCTTTATGA
>NW_028234437.1:22027515-22032515 GCF_977035675.1 Penaeus japonicus | reverse complement strand
AAGGGATAAGCAAAGAACGGATAGGGTTAAGTGGGATAAGTGGCACAAGGGATAGAAGAGGTGAGGGTGATAGCAAGTGGCATATCTGTCCCTGGATACTACGCACTTCGTCATCCGCGCTGCTTGGCTGGGCAGCAACTGATAAGAGCGGCTGTTATCATTCATTCATCACTCTTATCAGCAGTCTTATTTCAAGGGGAGAAAACTGAAGGTGTACCGTCATCACCATCATTTTCGTCATAGCCATAGAAATAATCATCACCATAATCATCATCGCCATTGAAATTGAAGTCAATACAAGCTATTTGGTTTAATGTTTAAACATCTACGGTTGTTATTGAATGACCTTGCAAATAGTCTATAAGAATTTTCCCCTTTGGTAATGATTACTATGTATGTTGTAGCATTGTGTTATTTACATAAGGAATGATAACGGGTGCATGGTTAACGAGGAAAAAATACATTAGATAAGATTTAATGTAGATTTTCCTTGTAAAATCATCCACCACCCATCCGGTATGATTCCGAATGTAAACAACGTAATATTATTAACTGTCCAAATGTCTAATTAAATCCTTTGTGTCTTTTCAGGTAAACATTCCTTTGAGAGGGAGAGCTCGAGCAAGAAAACGTGAGTTAAGGTAACACATGAGTTTCTTTGTGTGTGTATACAGATTACTGTACTGGAGGAAGAGGGAGAGGGAAAAGGAGAAGGAGAAGGAGAAGCTGAAGCAGAAGGCGAGGAGTAGGAGAGGGAGAGGGAAGGGGAAAGGGAGAGTGAAAGAAATAGTGTGTGTGCGTGAGAGAGAGAGAGAGAGATAAGAGAGAAGGGATAGGAGACAAGAGACAAGAAACACACACACACACACACACAGGCACACAGAACGAAAAAGAGAGAGAAAAAAATACCCGTGAAACAGCAATCGAATTACAACCAGAAAAACAAACGAGTAGGCGAGTTTAGCTCCGTCCACCTAAAGGGCTGATCTAAGGGTGACAGCTGAATGGAAATGTTGTAAGCGGCTATTTCGGGCCGGAAGTGGGTAATAGGACCAATAAAAAAGAATAGGAAAAAGGTTCGGAACTAAGAGGCGACTTTGATGGCACTGATTGCCTTTTGTGGGGGTAGGTGGGTGATGGCGGGGGGGATGGAGAGGGGGGTAGTGGGGGAGCTTGAAGGGAGGCTTGAAGGAGGGGGAGGATGGAGAGGGGAGGGGGGTGGAAAGATGGGGAAGAGAAAGGAGTTAAAGGAGGAGGAAGAGAGGGGAGGGGATTGAAAGAGGGAGAAGAGAGGGGGGATGAAGAAGGGAGAGGGATTGGGGTTTAAAAAGGGGGAAGAGAGGAGGGGAGGGGGGTTGAAGGAGGGGTAAGAAAGGGGAAGGGGTTAAATGAAAAGGAAAAAGGAGTTAGAAGCGTTGGAGGTAGAGAGGGGGGCTTGAAGGACGGGAAGATAGTGTGGAAGGGGAAATGAGAGGATAGAAGTAAAGGGGAAGAGAGAAGGAGTGTAGGGGAGATGGAGGGGGAGGGGGAGAGAAGGGGAATGGGGGAGGGAGGGAGAGAGGGTAGAGGACGGGAAAGGAGAGGTGTATGTTAAGGGAGAGATGGGGTTTGCAGCCCCTCCCCCCCACTTTCCCTCCCCCACTTTTGTGTGCTGGTGTGTGTGTGTGTGTGTGTGTGTGTGTGTGTGTGTGTGTGTGTGTGTGTGTGTGTGTGTGTGTGTGTGTGTGTGTGTGTGTGTGTATTTATATGTATATATATTATATATATATACATATATATATCAATATATATATATATATATATATATATATACATATATACATACATACACACACGCACACACACACACACACACACACACACACACACACACACACACACACACACACAAACACAAACACAAACACACACACACACACACAGCACACAAAAGGGGGGAAGGGAAAGTGGGGGGAGGGTCTGCAAACCCCAATCAAACTATGAGGAAACGAGCGAGGGAAAGGGAATGGGGGAAGGGGGGCGAGGAAAGACAAGCAAGCAGGAATGTAGACAAGTCGGACTCGTGAGTTGGCGTGCGTGAGGACCAAAACGTAAACACGGATTCCCTGTTTGAACGAGGGGCTTGGTGGGACAACAGCTGAGACGGGGGGAGGGTGGAGGGGGCAGAGGATGGACGGGGAGTAGGAGTAGGAAAAGGGGAAGGGGTGTTGGGGAGGGTGGAGGGGGTGTTTGGAGAAGGTGGAGGGGATGTTGGGAGAGGATGGGGGAGTAGGAGAGGGGGAGGGGATGTTGGGAGAGGATGGAGGTGGTATTAGGAGAGGGTAGGGGATGGGGAGGGGGCTTTGGGAGAGGAGGGGGGTTGAGAGAGGGTAGAGGGGGAGTTGGGAGAGGAGGTGGAGGAGTTGGGAGAGGGGGATAGGGGAGTTGGGAGAGGATGGAGGGGATTGGGAAATGGGGAGAAGGTAGTGGTAGAATTAGGGTGGCAAGGAAGGAGAGAGGGAAAGTGGGAGAAGGTGAGAAAATAATGGAAGGGAAGTGAGATGAGAAAGAGAAGGGGGAAGGAAAGGGTGGGGTGGAGGGGTGGAGAGGGTGGAGGAGATCCTTCTCCGTCTGCAACGCTCCCATAACACATTTTTCGTCTCTGGCCTCACTTCTTCTTCTTTGGATGCTGCGTAGTTGAGGAGGAGGTTGAGATGGCCAGACGGCGAGAGATAAAAATCGGGGGAGAGGAGGGGAAAGGAAACGGGGGATGCGGGTGGGGGATAGAGGACTGGGTAGAGGGAAGGAGGAGGAAAGGGGGTGAGGGTAGGATAGGAAGAGGGGAGAGAGAGGGAGAAGGGTGAGGGTAGGATAGGTTAGGAAGAGAGGGAGAGGGGTGAGGGTAGGATAGGTTAGGAAAAGAGGGAGAGGGGTGAGGGTAGGATAAGAAGAGGGAGAGAGAGGGAAGGGAGAGTGAGAGAGGGGAGAGAAATATAGCAAAGAGAGGGGGGATAGAGAGAGCAGAACGGAGGGGATAGGACAGGAAGAGAGTAGGGATGGTAGAAGGAAAGGGGACGGGGATGGGTCAATATGCAACTCTGGTCAAGATGTGCCGTTCGGTCGTTAAGAGAGAGGGGGGGGGGGGAACGAGATATGAAATTATTTAGTGGTGAGACAGGCATAAAAAAGCTGTGATGGGAACAACGAGACAGGATGAGGATGAAAAGGGGGTAGAATGATGAAGAGAGGGAGAGTCAGAGGGAGTGGGAACGAAAATGAGAGTGAGAATGAGAATGACAGAGAATGAGAATGAGAGTGAGAATGAAGATGAGAGAGAGATAGTGAGAGCGAAGAGAGAGAAAAAAGTAGAAAGAGAAAGGGAAAGAGGGAAAGAAAAAAAAAGTGAGAATGAGTGAGAGAGAGAAAAAAAGGAGAAAATGCAAACGCCGAAAATATGAAATTGAATCTGAAAACAAGAGTAACTCCACAACAACAGAAAAACGCCCATAAACTCATTTGGAAAAAAAACTAAATGGGGCTAGATAGGGGGAAGAGACAAACGGTATGGGAGGGTTAAATGAGTATGGGACGTGGGGGAGAGATGAGAGTGGGAAAGGGGTGAGGGGATAAAAGTGGGGAGGGGGAGTGATAAGAGTGGGAAGGAGGAATAAGAGTGGGAAGGGGGGAGGGGATTAGAGTAGGAAGGGGGAGGGGAGTAGAGTAGGGAGGGGGTGGACTATGATTCAGGAGTGTGTGAGTAGGAAAGAATGATATAAGGGGGGAGAAGAGTGAGAGAAAGGGGGAAGAATGAAGAAGAGAAGGAAGGGGGGAGAAGAAGAGAGGGAAAGAGAAGCGTAGGAAGGGGGAGAAGGGGTGGAAAGTGGACAGGATGGAAAGGAAAAGAGCGAGGAAAAAAGGAAGAAGAGTGAGAAGAGGAAAGGGAAGGAGGAGAGAAAAGTGGGAAGAGTTGGACGGGAGAAGACGGGAGAGGAGTGGGAAAATGGCGAGGGTGGTGGGAGAAACGTGGGGAGGGGAGGGACGATGGAGAGAAAGTAAGTGAAGGGGAGGGGAGAGGGGTCATGTTACATAGGCACCTTGTAGGGGGGGAGGGGAGTCAAATCCCTAGTGGCACCGCATGTCTTTACTTACTGGCGCGGGGATTTGGGGAAAGGGCGTTGATTGGCGAGCAGTTGGGGCAGAGGTTGGGGTGGGGGAGGGGAGAAGACACACACACACACACACACACACACACACACACACACACACACACACACACACACACACACACACACACACACACACACACACACACACACACACACACACACACACACTCGCGCGCGAGCATCTGAAATGCCGTGTTGCAAAAAGAGATATATATTTGACGGTGACGATAGTGATAATAGGCATGATGATACGGATAATAGCAATTATGATTACAATATTTATGATACCAGAGCTGAACACAGCAATGATAAAGATAACAATGCTAATACTGATAAAAGTAGCCACAATAAAGATTATAGTACCAGTGCAAAAGACGATGACACTGGTAACTCTAACACTAGAACCAAGGCAACAATAACAATGATAATAACAAGCCCCCCCCCCCGACCCCAATGACCCCCCTCCTCCTCCCTCCCACATCGAACCGGCTTCAGTGAGACCGTCAACCGATCGGCGGGATCGTGTGTCCGAATCGCGTCACTTGTGATGTTTCCTCGAGGCAGCGATTGAGGAGTGAGGGGGAGGGGAAGGGGCAGGGGGAGGGGGAGGGGGGAGGGGGGTTATCTGCTGTCGCTACTTCTTTTGTCGAGAACGGTCTCGTCTCGGTCGGGTGTCAAGCTACGTTCGCCTGTCCCTAATTTAACCTCTTCTGTGCTTTCTTATCCTATCTTATCTTACCCTTCCCTGAACTAACCTATCGTGCGTTATCTTATCTTTCCTTAACTTATCATATGGTTTCTTTTTCTTCCCTAACCTAACCTATCCTATGTTTTTTTTTTACCCAACCCTAGCCT
>NW_028234437.1:22017515-22022515 GCF_977035675.1 Penaeus japonicus | reverse complement strand
TTTTATGTTAATTTTTCCTCGCGTTCTTGTTTTATATTTTTTTTATTCAGGTTTTGGAAAAAAAAACGTTTCCCTCGTGCAAGTTATGTATGATATTTATCTGTGTCATTCAGGCTGTTTTTATGATTGACATCAATAAAAAAATAATAATATAAAAAATAAAAACAATGGTGCTAAAGAGGGAAGGGATAACAACAACCGGTAGGAATGAAGAGAGGAAAAAAATGATAAACAGACAGATGAAGACAAGACAACAAAGAGAATAAATTTAAGATTCCGAGAGATCTGCAAACGTTGCCAAATGTACATTTATTTACTTATTTACATATTCGCTCTAAGGAAATATTGGTGTTCTTCAGTTACTCATTAATTAACAGCGGTGTTTGCCGTCGAAAATCCTTATGATTTCTGAAGGAATTTATAGATTTAGTTATGTTTTTCTGATTAATTTATCATTAATCTATCTGTCTATCTCAATTTATCTATTTATCTGTCTGTCTAAACATCTGTATACTTGGCTATCTATCTTTGCATATGCATGAATCTTTATTTATATACATATTTATCTATTTATCTGTTCTTCTATCTGTCCATCTATCTACCAAAATATACACATCTCTATACATCTATCTATCTATCCCTTTGCCACTTATCTATACAAACACGTATACATCTATGTATTCTCTCTTTTTTGTTACGCCTCATTTTTTTGTGCGTGCGTGTGTTTGCGAACAAGGACAGGGCTGGAGACAGGATACGCCGCCGGCAGTCGAATGTGAACGTGTTGCCCCGCCCTCCGTGACGAGGATCATTATGCAGGGAGGTGGAGGGAGGAGCGGCGCGAAGGAGGGAAGAAGGGAGGGAGAGAAGAGAGAAGAGAGAGATGGGAGGGAGAGGAGGAAGAGGGGAGGGAGTGGAGGAAGAGGAGAGAGAGAGAGGAGGAAGTGCAGAAAGAGAGGAGGGAGAAGAGGAAGAGGGGAGGAAGGGATGAAAGAGGAAAGCTAGGGAGGAGGAAGGAGGGGTGCGGAGGGAGAAGAGGAAGAGGGGAAGGAGGGGAGAGGGAGAGGAGGAATAGGGGAGGGAGAGGAGAGAGAGAGATGGAAGCGGAGAGAGAGAGGAGGGAGAAAAGGGAGAGGGAAGGAAGAAGAGGTAAAGGGGAGGAAGAGAAGAAAGAAGAAAAGGAGGGAGGAGGAAGGAGGAGAGGGAGAAGTGGAAGAGGATAGGGAGGGAAGAGGAGAGGGAGTGAAATGGAGGAGAGAGAATGAAGAGACGATTAAGAGAAGAGAGGTAGAAGGGAAGAGAGAGAAATGGGAGACAATGGGAGGGAGAAAGGGAAGGGTATTAAAAGAGAAAAATAAGGAAGGAGGAATAATAAAGGATATGCAAGGGGGAAAGATGCGAGATGGAAGGAAGAAAGAGAGAGTGAGCGAAGGAGGGAAAATTAGGAAAAAGATGGATAAAAGGGAGGAAGGGAGGGGCGGAGTACAAGGGGAGGTGGGGGGGGGGGCAGAAGGAGAGATCATTATGCATGGAGATAGTGGGAGAGGATACGCGAATGGGGGAGGCGAGAGAGAGGGAAGAAAAAGGAGAAGAACGGAAGAGCCGAGTACAAAGGGAATATGAAGCAAAGGCAGAGATCTTGATAGCGGGAGGACTCGCGCGAAGGAGAGAGAGCGAGCGACAGAGATGGAGATGGAGAGAGAAAGGAAAAGAAGAAGAAAGAGAAAGAGAAAGAGAGAGGGGGGAGTGTGTGTGTGTGTGTGTGTGTGTGTGTGTGTGTGTGTGTGTGTGTGTGTGTGTGTGTGTGTGTGTGTGTGTGTGTGTGTGTGTGTGTGTGTGTGTATGTGTATGTGTGTGTGTGTGTGTGTGTGTGTGTGCATGTGCGTGTGCGTGTGTGTGTGTGTGTGTGTGTGTGTGTGTGTGTGTGTGTGTGTGTGTGTGTGTGTGTGTGAGTGTATACTTCGATCGTTAGATAAGAAAATGTATGCGTAACACATCCCAATCTTATCATAGAGCAATTACGCTTTATGGGAGGTATATCGATCTGTATATTTTTTAGATATTTGTGATCTTTGTTATTCATGGCGTTGTTCTTGTCGTTATGTCTAATGGCTATCATTTTGATTATTTCTTTTATCCCCAAAGGAGAGAGGGGGAGAGGGGGAGAAGGGATAAGGGATAGGAGAGAGGGAGAGGGAGAAGGGATAGGAGAGGGGGAGAGGGAGAAGGGATAGGAGAGGGAGACGGAGGCAGAGGCAGAGGTAGAGACGGAGACGGAGACGGAGACACTAAACAAACAAACAAACAAACAAAAAACAGAAAGGAGGCGCTAAACACTCTCTGTAAATACACGACCTGATCTTATCGTGTACACAGGAAATTACCCTTTGTTTGTCTTGCTTTTTATCTACGTGCATAGTTTAGCATTTAAGACAATGTAGTACCGAGGAGTCTTATGGAACGAGTCTGAGTCCCACCCTCTTGGAGCCTTTGTTGTTCTTGTTGTCGATCTTTTTTTCTGCTTCTTTTTGAGATATTACTGATGGGTCTCGTATTTTTTTCTGGTTGTTTTGGGTTGTGATTTCTTTTTCATCGTGGTGTTCGGTTTACTTTCTTATTCTTGGATTTTCCTTTGCTATCTCTTTGTTTTGTCTTCTTCGTCTTGTTGTTTTCGTCGTCGTCGGCCTCCTCCTTCTCCTTTTCCTTCTCCTTCTCCTTCTCCTTCTCCTTCTCCTTCTCCTTCTCCTTCTCCTTCTCCTTCTCCTCCTCCTCCTCCTCCTCCTCCTCCTCCTCCTCCTCCTCCTTTTCCTCTTCTCTCCGTTCTCCTTTCTCTCCCCGTCATACTGTCCCTTCTTTTCCTTGCAGACAAAAGATACATTGTAGATAATTGTTAACGTGACTCATGACAAGATACTATAATCTCCGGTACTTATTCTCTCTCTCTCTCTCTCTCTCTCTCTCTCTCTCTCTCTCTCTCTCTCTCTCTCTCTCTCTCTCTCTCTCTCTCTCTCTCTCTCTCTCTCTCAAGAGAAGAAAAAGCAAAGAAGAATGGAACGGAATAGAAGAAAATGAAAGATAAAAAACTATATATATATATATATATATATATATATATATATATATATATATATATGTGTGTGTGTGTGTGTGTGTGTGTGTGTGTGTGTGTGTGTGTGTGTGTGTGTGTGTGTGTGTGTAAAATGGAATAAAAGAAGTAGAATTAAGGAAATCAAGGAAAAGTCGATAGACGTAGAAATAGATAATAAATGAAAGCGGAAAGATGAATATTCAGGAAAATAGAAAATGAAAGGAAAAGTAAAGGACGAAATTTAGTGTACATATAATTGCTGGTCTTGGAGAGAAAGAAAAAAAGAGAAAGTAAATAAATAATTAGATAAAAAAGGGAAAGAAGCGAATAGAAAAGGAGAAGAAAAAATATAAAAGAAAAATGAAAATAGGAAAGGGAGAAAGAGAAAGGAAACAGATTGGCAGGCTAGTGTAGGCCGTGTTACAGGCAGTTATAAATTCTCTTTCAAAGTGACCTACTGCAGTTTACTCATGCGTGAAATTGCGTCATCTGTTTGGGAATATCGGCTTAGGAGGCGAAATTGGGTGTAATTGGATAAGGAAAAGGACGGTATTGATGGAGAAATGACGGTAATGATGGAGAGATAGGGATAATGATGGAGAGATAGGGATAATGATGGAGAGATGGTGATAGTGACGGAGAGATAGGGATAGTGACGGAGAGATGGTGATAGTGACGGAGATGGTTATAATGATGGAGAGATGGTGATAATGATGGAGAGATGGCGGTATTGATGGAGAAATGGTGGTAATGATGGAGATATAGGGATAATGATGGAGAGATAGGGATAATGATGGTGAGATGGTGATAGTGACGGAGAGATGGTGATAATGATGGAGAGATAGGGATAATGATGGAGAGATAGGGATAATGATGGAGAGATGGTGATAATGATGGAGAGATGGTGATAATGATGGGGTGATGGTGATAGTGATGGAGAGATGGTGATAATGATGGAGAGATGGTGATAGTGATGGAGAGATGATAATGATGGAGAGATGGTGATAGTGATGGCGAGATGGTGATATTGACGGAGAGATGGTGATTGTGATAGTGATACTGATAATGATGGAGAAATCAGGGATGATGATCGAGAATTAGTGATAGTGATGGAGAAGAGAAAACATTAGCAGTGAAGAAGAAGAAGAGAAACATGAAAAAGAAGAAGAAGAAGAAGAAGAAGAGAAACAAGAATAGGAATAATAAGAAGAAAAACAAGAAAAGGAAGAAGAAGAGAAACAAGAAAAGGAAGAAGAAGAAATGGAAATAGAAATAGAAAACACAAAGAAAAAGAAAGTGAAAAGAAGAAGACGAAAACCCGAAAAAGAAACAGAAGGAAAGAGAGAGAAAAAAAAGAAAAGAAAAGAAAAAAAGCCTCGAAGAACAAGAAAGGAAAACGAATAAAGAGGCAAGGAAAACTCACCATCCGCTTATCCTTCCTCTGCCAATGATACCTCTTTCCTTCACGGATCAAAAAAGAAGAGAAAAAAAAAGAGATAAATACACCGGCATGATTTTATGGGCAATAGAAATAATAGCCAATATCTCGAGCGGAAAATGGTCGGGGTCTTATCTTCCGCAGATACTAATACTATTACTATTACTATTACTATTTTTATTATTATTATTATTATTATTATTATTATTATTATTACTATTGCTATTGCTATTGCTATTACGCTCCTATTACTATTGCTATTGTTATGAATCGCTATGCTGATGTTTCTCATTCCGTTCGCCGATATTTTTTTTTATCTCTTCGGATACGTGTCCAAAACTGCCCTGCAACTTGGGGGCTTCGTGCGTGTCCCGTGTACAGTGTTGCAGCGGATTGGAATGTCTTGGCACGTGCAGGGCGACTAATTACATTCCCGAGTGTGGATTTTTTTTCTTCTTAGGGGACGGAAAGAGG
>NW_028234437.1:22007515-22010015 GCF_977035675.1 Penaeus japonicus | reverse complement strand
TTGTAGTAGAAGTAAGAGTAGTAGTTGCAGAAGTAGCAGCAGCAGCAGCATTAGTAGTAATAGTAGTAATAGTATTGTTAGTAGTAGTATAAGTAGTAATTGCAGTAGTAATATTAGTAGTAAAAGTAATGGTAGTAATAATAGTAGCAGTAGTAATATGTAATATTTGTATTTGTAATAGTTATAGTAACAGTAGCAGTAGCTTTGGTTGTTTTTATACTGCAGTTACGACACTAGTTTGGTAGAATTGCTTGTGCTGCCTTGAATGTTGATAATAACAGTGATAATGATTGTGATGATATGATATTGACAATGATACTGGTCAAGAGAAAAGAGAGAAAGAGAGAGCGAGAGAGAGGGGAAAAAGAGAAAATTCACTCTCTCTCCCAAAGAGCCCGAGGCTGGAAGGCACTAAGCATACCCATAATTAATATTTCATCTAACGGAGACGAATGGTTGTTGTTTGCCCCCAGGGGGAGTGGGAGGGGGGGGGGGGCGCCGAGACAGTATGGCGGCGGCCCATGTGTTTGTAATGACGCTCCGGCGTAAATAACAGCGGAAGGGAAAGGGGCTGAGGGTGGGCTGGGGGTGGGCTGGGGTGTTTGATCGGCAGATTGGCTTGTGGGATGCGGTAGTTGGGGTGGGGGTGGGGGTGGGACTGGGGGAGGAGGAAGGAATATGATTTGTTACTGTCGTTGTTATTTTTTATACTGGTGGCGGTGGTGCTAATGCTATTGCTACTACTTTTACTGTTACAATTACTTTTACTACTACTACTATTACTATTACTACTGTTATAAAGATGATTATTGCTATTGTTATGATCATCATCATCATCATCATCGTTATTATTATTCAATATTACTATCACGATTGCTCTTCATCAAATCAATCAATCATTCAATCAATTAAAAAAACAGTCCCACATTACAAAAATAATGACAATGAAAAATAATGATAATGATAATAATGATTAAAACATAATAGTGTTGATAGTAATGATTATGATAATAAAAGGATCATTATTATTGTTATTATTACATTTTTATTGTCTTTTTTTTGTTTAATGATAGTTTTTAAATATTTTTTCTCTGATCATTTATTCACCTGTCTATTTGAAGTAATTAATTTCTATGGTGATATAGATATTCCGACGGTATATGGAAATGCTGATGTATTTCGATGACATGTGCTAAATGTGTTTCATGCTTTAAAAACATGACATTTCTAGTACTGTTTTTACCCCCTTTGTGCCTTATAGCCCAGCTTTTCCGTTATTGTTAGTGAAACTGCCTTTCGGTTCTATTCTCACTCCCACACCCACGCCCACGCCCACGCCCACTTCATACTTTCCACTCCTTTTCCTACTCCTACTCCTACACCCACTCCTGCCCACGCTGCAACGTCTCACTCTTTTTCCGACGCCCGCTTTCCTAATCCCCCGCCCACTCACCCACTCACTCACTCCTACCCCGATAGTACACCGGTTTTCCCCACTTCTCACGCCCAAATCCAAATTCCCACGCCCACATACCGATCAACCTCCGCCCCGCCTCCGCCCGCAGACGTTAACCCGCCCCTCCCTCCCTCCCCTCCCCTCTCCTCCCCGCCCTCCGCCCCTTCCGCCAGTGCCCGAGGCGAGGGGCCCGGGGCTGGGCGGGATCATGAACGCTGCCGGATTTGTGTCGAGGAGAGGGGAGGGAAGGGAGGAAGGTAGAGGGGAGGAGATAGTTGGGAAAGGAGGGATGAGAGGGGAAATGAAGGAAAGGAAGGGGAGGGGAGAGGGAGACGGTGGGGTAGGGAGGAATGGCGGGGAAGGGAGATGGAGGGAGGGAGGTAGGGAGCGTTCGGTGGGGTAGGGGTGACGGGGGTTGAGAGGAAGGGGAGGAGAGGGGAAAGGTGGGTAGGGAAGAGGGCATAAAGAATGAAAGGAAAACAAAGGGGGGAGACAATCAAATGCAGGATAATAAGAGAAAAGATAAACACAAAGAAAAAAAGGTAAAGATTTGGAACAGGAGAAAAAAAGCAAGCAGGCCGAGGGGGGTGGGGAGGGGAGGGGAGGGGGGTAATGAGAGAATTGAAGGGGGGGAGGAGAGAAGAATAGAGGTCCCACCAATTAGCAAGATGATTGACATCTCACACGGCGATCGGAGGAAGGATATCAAGGAGTTGCAGGGACAAAGGATGCCATTATAGAGATTTTTATTTGGGGGGGAGGGGGAGGGGGCGGCGGGAAGATGGAAATGGCTCTGAGGATGATGGTGATGGTGTTGGTGATGATGGTGTGGATTGTGGTGGTGATGATGGTTATGATGGTGAGGATGATGATTATGGTGGCGATTGATGGTTATAATGGTGGTGATGATGATGGCGGTGATTATAGTAATGATAGTGGTAGTGATGATTTTGGTGATGAAGAAGAAGAAGAAGAAGAAGAAGAAGAAGAAGAAGAAGAAGAAGAAGAAGAAGAAGAAGAAGAAGAAGAAGAAGAAGAAGAAAA
>NW_028234437.1:21987515-21990015 GCF_977035675.1 Penaeus japonicus | reverse complement strand
TAGTTGGCTCTTATTGTGAGAAGGAGAGGGAGAGGGGAGGGAGGGAGAGGGAGAGGGAGGGGGAAAGGGAGGGAGGGAGGGAGAGAAAGAGAGAGAGAGAGAGACAGAAAGAAAGAAAGTATATACTGAGGTGGCGTTAGATAAAATCAACGGAAAAGAAAATGGATGTGACTTTGGATTGAATTTGGTGTCACCTTCCCCCCAGCCCCCCCCCAAAAAAAAAGGAGAAAAAAAATGACAGTATTTAGTATTTTGCAACTTATGATATCCCTAATGTATGGATTTTGATGGAATTAGTCTTCAGTTATTGATAATATCCAACTGTTATTTCCACCCCCCTCACCCCACCAAAAACGTTTTTTTTTAATGGGGTCAATGTTATCCAATTATCAATATCAATTCTCCCTCAAAACCTAGTATTAACCCCTTACTTCTCTCCCTCCCCCCCCCCCCCTTTCTTCTCCTTCTCCCCCCCCCCCCTCTCTCTCTCTCTCCCCTCCTCCCTCCCCCTCCCCTCTCCCTCCTCCCCCTCTCATCTCTCTCTCTCTCTCCTCTCTCTTCCAAGCTCTCTCTCTCTCTCTCCTCTCGTCTCTCGCTTCTCTCCCCCCACCCCCCCTCCCTCCCTCTCCCCCCCCTTTTCTCTCTTCTCCCCCCCTTTTCTTTCACTCCCTCCCCCCCCCCCTCCCCTCTCCCCCCCCACCCACCCCCCCCCCATTCCTCCTCCCCCCCCCCTCTCTCTCCCTCCTCTCCTCTCTCCTCCCTCTCTCCTCCTCCACTTCCGCCCCGTCTCTCTCATTCTCCTCACTCACCCTTCTCTCTCCCACTCTCCTCTCACTCCATCTCTCTCCCGTTCCTCGTCCTCCCCTCACAAGGAAATAAACATATAAAAAGAATCTCCATAAATAGAAAGCCAAGCATAGCCTTTCGCCTTCGGCCCCCATACCCCCACCACACCCCCACCTCACTTCACCCTAACCCAACCCACCCCACCCCACCCCACCCCACCCCTCTCTATTGAGATTGGAATACCCCGAAACCCGCAATTAACATGGAGCTTAATTGAGGGGGGTTCCGCTTCCATTAAGCCAGAGAGTGGGCGTGAATGAAATCGCTTGACTTGTTGGTGGGCGGTGCGGGTGGTGCGGGCGGGCGGGCGGGCTGGTGGGCGGGCTTCTTGGGAAGGGGGTATTTGGGGTTAGGGTAGGGGGTCGGGAGGGGTAGAGGGTATGTGAAGTTGGGGAAGGGATCAGGAGAGGAAAGGTGGGGGGTTATGGGGTTCGTTGGGGGGGGGGGGGCTTGGAGGAGGAGGTCGATATGCCGGGGATTGTGCTTTTGGTGATGAAGTCTGTGTTGTGGTGATGGGGATATAAGGATTTGGTGTTGATGATGATGATCATGCTGGTGATGATAGTGTTGAGTATGAGCTTGATGTGATGATGATGGTGATAAGGATATGGATGGAATCGATGTGGTGCTCGTGCTGAAGATGAGTGTTTGTGATGAGATCGATGTTGTGATGATGGGGATTGGGATGAGGATCAGATCCATGTGGTGTTTTGGTGATGATCATGATGGTGATGATGGCGCTGATGAAGCCTAAAAAGGGAGTATCCGATCGATGTGGTGGTGATGATAATCTTGGTTGTGGTGATGTTTCTTTTATTAAAAGGTGATGCGTTTGAGAATAGAATCGAGGATAAGGCTTCGTTCTTCACCTCCATCATCATTCTTTTCTCTTCCTTTCCTTTCCTTTCATTTCCTCACCATTTCTTCCTTATTCCCTTTCTCGCCACAAGAGGAAAGAAGTGGTAAGAGGAAGATGGATTAAGCATAAGACTTGGATAATGATGTCGATGATGTCCCAGAAGCACTCCTCCCTCTACTCAAATCGTCACCTTAGTCCCTACAACCCACTTCGTCTCCCACTTACTTTTCCCTCTACCCTCTCCCCTCTCCCTCTCCCTCTCCCTCTCCCATCTCCTCGTCCCTCTCCCTCTCCCTCCTCCTCTCATATCTCCCTCGCCTCCTCCTCCCCCCTTCCCCCCCTCCCCCCTTCACCATCGTCGCCCCCTCTCCCTCACGATCTTTATCTTCTCCTCTCTCCTCTCCCACTCCTCTCCCTCGTCCCCTCGATCCTCACTTCTCTCCCTCTCCATCTCCCTCTCCCTCCCCTCCTCATCCCTCGTCCCCCCTCTCTCCCTCCCCCCCCGCCTCCATCCCCCCTATCTCCCTCCTCCTTATCCTCCTTACCCTCCCTTTCCTTCCCCCCTCCTCTCTCCCCTCCTCCCCCCCCTTCTCCGTTGATGAAAAATGAAAATATAAAAAAATAGAAATGACTCTCCTTTACCAAGAGTTAAATACGATACTTAGAGTGATATAAAACGGCAAATTAGATATGAAAAAAGGGCAAATAAATAAGATGTGTTTCAGAAATAAAGAAATCTGACAAAGTCCTTATTATCTTTTTGTTTCGTGTCGCTGTGCTATATTCCTCCCATTC
>NW_028234437.1:21981201-21983701 GCF_977035675.1 Penaeus japonicus | reverse complement strand
ATTGGGTCTAGTTGCGTTCGTTTCGGGGAGTAGGTTCTGATGAGGCCTAATTAGCTTTTGTTTGATGGTTTTGATTTCGCGCGTCAGGCTTTTCTGCTATACTTTCTCTCTGTCTCTGTCTGTCTGTCTCCTGCCATTTCTTCCTCCCTCCCTCCCTCTCTTCCTCCCTCACCCCCCCCTCTCTCTCTCTCTCTCTCTCTCTCTCTCTCTCTCTCTCTCTCTCTCTCTCTCTCTCTCTCTCTCTCTCTCTCTCTCTCTCTCTCTCTTACTCTCTTTCTCTTTCTCCCATTCCTTCCTTCCTCCCTCCCTCCCTTCCTTCCCTTTTCCCTCCTTCATTCCCTCCCTCCCTTCCTCCCTTCCCCACTCTTATTTTTTCCCGTGTCTTAGGCGATGACCTCACCCAGGCAGGGGCGAGTGGGCGGCGTCGGGGTGTCCTCCTCCCTGTGGGCGGCGAGGCGAAAGGGGCAATTACCGGGAAAGGGCTCGAGTGGGGGAGGGGGGCAGGGGGGGTTATACTCGCGAATTTCGATCAAATGGCAGGGCCTTTTGCGAGCTATTGTGTTCGCGCGACTGTACCGGTATGTAGCCTGTCTCTGTGTGTGCGTATTTTCTTGGCCGCGTGCGTATGTGAGTGTTGCCGGGTGTTTTTTTTTGAGTGTGTGCGCATCCTTGACTATGTGTATGTTGCAGTGTGCGTATTTTTGTATGCATATTTTTGATTATGTACGAAATGTATGGGTTTATCCATGTATAGCTGACCTCCCTGGAAAGGATTCAACCTATACCGCTCTAAGGAATGCAATTCAAAAGGATACATTTATATCAATGCGTTACTACATTATTTCATGTGGCATTGACACGTTCAAAGCCGCTCATGTCTGAGTGTGTAAATTCATGACCGCATGCGCGCGCGTGCGAACGTATACACGTGCGGACCGTCGCTAATCCGTCAATAATCGGCGAGCGCCTCACACCTCGAAAGCAGCGATCGAAGCCGCGATGCAAAAAGCCCTTAATATAATCCAATGTTGACTGAACGGATGCTCGAAAATCCTGGCCGCGGTCGTGTAAACAGGGCTTACTCTGACCCCTCGTTTATCGACCACAAGGCCCACGCCGCTGCCCTCACTCGACGGGGTTATTGATCAATGGGGAAGGGGAAGGGTCCTCGGCCCAGACAGACAGGCAGACAGGCGAGGCGAGGGAGGAGGCAGTATAGGGTTAAAAAGGGTTGCCATACTAAGTAGACAGGCAGATAGAAGAGGGAAGATGGAGTAAAGGGATTGCACGGGCCCCTCGGATTAGACAGACAGACAGACAGTCAGGAAGGAAGAAGAGAGAAGATGGAGTAAAGTGTTCAAAAATGGTCCTCTGGTCAGAGAGACAGATAGTCATACAGACAGACAGACAAAGAAAAAAAGACAGAAAAAGAGTTTGGAGGAAAAGGTTAAGAAAAAGGTCATTGGGCTAAACAGACAGGAGAGGAAGGATGGAATAAGAAGGAAAGGGTCGAAAGACAGACAGAAACAAAAGAATATCGTAAAGGGTTAAAAGGGTTGCCAGACAAACAGAAAAGGAGGAATGGAGTAAAAGGTTAAAAGAGGATGTAGGTAGACTGATAGACGGACGAGGAGCCTGGGAAACAGTTGCGATTGTTAAGGCGAGTGGCGGGGAGGAGGAAGCGAGGGGAAGAGAGCGGGAATGAAAGGGGAAAAGGGAAGGGGAATTTGGAAAGGGAAGAGGAGAGAAAGAGTGATGTGCAGAAATTGAGGGAGAGGAAGAGGAAGAGGGGACGGGAGAGGGGAGAGGGGAGGGGAGGAGAGGAGAGGGGAGGGGACGGGAGAAGGGAGGGGAGGGGAGGGTGAGATAGAGAGGGAGAGAGAGGGAGAAAAAGAGAGGTGATAGGAGAGAGAGAGAGAGACGGAGATAGAAAGGGAGAGAGAAAAGGAGATATAAAGAGAGAGATAGAGAAAGAGAGATAGTACGGGAGATTGAGAGATGAAAAGAAATAGAGAGAAAAAGATCAAGCAATAGAGGAAGATAAACCCCGTGAGAGCACAGAGGGAGACGGAGAAAGGGTTCGGAATTACCCGAGCGGGCGAACAAGAGAAGGAGAAAATAAGCACGATTGTTCCCCCAGAACGCAATCGCTCCGGCGTTATCCCGCGGGGGAGAGGAAACAACAATAACTACCCATCACATGTAATTACGGCTGTTTTCATCTCTGTCTCTGTCTCTCTCTCTCTCTCTCTCTCTCTCTCTCTCTCTCTCTCTCTCTCTCTCTCTCTCTCTCTCTCTCTCTCTCTCTCTCTCTCTCTCTCTCTCTCTCTCTCTCTCTCTCTCTCTCTCTCTCTCTCTCTCTCTCTCTTTCTCCCTCTCTCCCTCCCTCTCTCTCTCTCTCTCTCTCTCTCTCTCTCTCTCTCTCTCTCTCTCTCTCTCTCTCTCTCTCTCTCTCTCTCTCTCTCTCTCTCTCTCTCTCTCTCTATCTCTATCTCAAACA
>NW_028234437.1:21966201-21976201 GCF_977035675.1 Penaeus japonicus | reverse complement strand
ATATCAAAACTAAGATAATTAAAATCTCACAATAACTTTGGATCAGAAGAAATGCTCTACACACTAGAGCAAATAAATCATTCTAACTTACGAAAAAAAGCCACACGCATCAACATGTGTTAGAATTCTGTACTTGTTGAGTAAGCGATTCCATATTTTTTTTGTTTTCTTGTGTACATTTCCCGTGTGATTGTATGATCCATATGTTATGTGTGTTCGCAACATGCTGTTTCTGTGTACGGACTCTGTGGAATGTATCCATGTGGTATGTGAGATGTGCCTTATGTCGTGGGTTTTCCTTTTTCTTGTGTTTGTTTTTTGTGCATATAATCTTATGGCAATATATTTACTGTTTTATGTTTTGCATGTGTGTTTGTCTCTGTGATCCCGCTAACGTATGTAGCATGTGTGACAAACGAGACTAACAATTCATTTGAAATTTACGATTATCTGTGTGTGATCAGTTGATTAATAATCAACAGTTAGTTAGCAATTAACTAAGTAATTGATATAATTGGTTAGTTGATTAAATTAATCGTTAATGTAACTAATTGTTATCTAATTCTAAACTAATCACGGAGCGTGTCGGACTCATCTGATGCTCATCTCGATTGTGAGAGCCTCGCCCATCCGTTATCTTTTTTGTCTTCGTCAGTCTTTCGTGTCTTTCCATCTGTCAGTCATTCCATTCCTTTTCCCTGTCCTTTCCAATCGCTGCCAAATTATTTTCTAGTAATTCCTCCCATTGACTCCTAGGCCTTTTCCAATCCGCTCCCACTCCCCACTTGTCACTCCCACTCCATTTCGATCTCTCGCAGTCCCGTCCAATTATTCTGATCCCTCTCTCCATCGAGTCGTCCTCCATCGAGTCGTCCTCTTTCGAGTCATCCTCTCTCGAATCGCCCCTCTCAATTCAAAGGAGTCGATCCTCTCGGAGGCGTCGTCTACGAGTCGCTCCTCTCCGAGTCGTCCCTCGCGGAATGTTTGTCGTTTTCGGAGTCGGACCTCCAAGTTTCTCTTCTTTGTGTCTTTCCTCTAAGTCATCTTCCCCTTAGTTGTTCCTCTGAGTCGTTCTTCACCGAGTCGTTCCTCCAAGTCGTCTTTCTCTGAGTCATTCCTTCGAGTCGTCCATCTCTGAGTCATTCCTTCGAGTCGTCCATCTCTGAGTCATTCCTTCGAGTCGTCCATCTCTGAGTCGTTCCTCCAAGTTGTCCTTCTCGGAGTCATTCCTTCGAGTCGTCCATCTCTGAGTCGTTCCTCCAAGTCGTCCTTTGAGTCGTTCCTCCCAGTCGTTTTTTTTCTGAGTCGTTCCTCCAAGTCGTCCTTCTCTGAGTCTTTCCTCCAAGTTGTCCTTCTCGGAGTCATTGTCGTCCTTCTCAGAGTCATTCCTTCGAGTCGTCCATCTCTTGAGTCATTCCTTCGAGTCGTCCATCTCTGAGTCATTCCTTCGAGTCGTCCATCTCTGAGTCATTCCTTCGAGTCGTCCATCTCTGAGTCGTTCCTCCAAGTCGTCCTTTTCTGAGTCATTCCTTCGAGTCGTCCATCTCTGAGTCATTCCTTCGAGTCGTCCATCTCTGAGTCGTTCCTCCAAGTCGTCCTTTTCTGAGTCATTCCTTCGAATCGTCTATCTCTGAGTCATTCCTTCGAGTCGTCCATCTCTGAGTCATTCCTTCGAGTCGTCCATCTCTGTCATTCCTCGCCTGTTATGAGAAGTTATGTGAAGGCGCTGTTGCATCTGAGACTGACCCAACTGCGGGTGTTTTGTTCCACGTCTTGCCCTCCGTGCGTGCAGGAAGGAGATGTTGCATGCTGTCCTTTCTCCTCCTCCCTTCCCCCAAAACATTACCCTCCCTCTTCCTCCCAGACCTTTCCCTCCCTATAGGCTTCTCTCCCCCCGAAAAATTTCCCCTCCCCCTATACTTCCCTCTTTCCCTCAATCTTTCTCTTACCCCCAAACTTTCCCCTCTCCTGCTCTTTCCCACTCAAGCACACCCCTCCCTCTCTTCTTCCCCTCTCGAAGGGAGCTCCAAGGGATGGTGCTGCGGTAGATTCCCCTTCCACCCCCTATTCCCGGTCTCTCTCTCTCTCTCTCTCTCTCTCTCTCTCTCTCTCTCTCTCTCTCTCTCTCTCTCTCTCTCTCTCTCTCTCTCTCTTTCTCTTTCTCTCTCTCTCTCTCTCTTTATCTTTATCTTTATCTCTCTCTCTCTCTCTCTCTCTCTCTCTCTCTCTCTCTCTCTCTCTCTCTCTCTCTCTCTCTCTCTCTCTCTCTCTCTCTCTCTCTTTCTCTACGTCTTCCGCGATAACATATTGCAGGAAGACAGGGTCAAAGGTCAGAGGGGAGGTTGGGAGGGGGGGGAGTGGCTAGGTGTAGACACAAGGAACAGGGTTAGATGCATTGGGGGTAGGAACATGGGTGGGTGGGGGTTGAGTAAGGAATGATGATGGGGTGGGGTGGGGGGTAGTTGCGACCGGGTAAAGGAAGTGTGTGTGTTTGTGTGGGAGGGGGAGGGGGAGGGGAGGGGAGGAGGAGGGGAGGAAGAGCAGGAGGAGGGGGGGTTATGAAGGCAAAGTATCGTAGGAAGAACAAGATAAATCACGGCTTGGGTAGTGAATCATCATCCGTTTTCTTTAGCTCGACCCTCCCCCCACTCCCATTCGCCCGCCCCCCTCTGTATAGAAAATGGAATCTGAGGTTCATCGTTTATCTTTAAGGAAGAAGAATGATTTCCATTCGAATTTCTCAAGATCCAAAAGGAGACAGAAGCTTTCGACATCTTGCTATTCTCAACCGGAAGCGGGCGGGGTGGGTAGGGGTGGGGGGGTTGTAGTGTGGGGGGGGGGAGGCGGGGGTTTCACGCGTTTCTCTGGCCATCTAAACATCAACCACGATTATGTAAACGTTTATAACATCTGTTACTCGGGGGTGCCAACATTTTGCAGAAATTAAATGTTTGGGACACTTCCTTCAAAGATCTGAGGTTCACGGATATAAATACTCGCGTTCTAGGAGGGGTGTGGGAGGGGGGGCCGGGGGGTTGCAGCCGTGCCAGCCCGCGTTGGGTTCTGCGGTTTCTTTTTCTTCTATGGCTTTCTTCTTCTCTTTTTTTTCTTTTTTGGGGGGTTATTCTTTTTTTTCTCTCTTATTTTATCCCTTTTCTTTCTTCTTTGCCTTTTTTTTCTTCCTGATCGTATTTTCCTTCACCTTCTTTTTTCAGCCTCCTGCTCCTCCGTCTTCTCATCCCACTCCTCTTCCTCCTCCTCCTCCTCCTCCTCCTCCTCCTCCTCCTCCTCCTCCTCCTCCTCCTCCTCCTCCTCCTCCTCCTCCTCCTCCTTTTTCTCATCCCACTCCTCTTCCTCCTACTCTCCCTTCTCCTTCTCTTCTTCATCATCTTCGTCTTCTTTTTCTCCTCTTCCTCTTCCTTCTCCTCATCTTCCTCTTCCTCCTCCTTCTCCTTCTTCTTCTTCTCCTCCTCCTCCTCCTCCTCCTCCTCCTCCTCCTACTACTACTACTACTACTACTACTACTACTACTACTACTACTACTCCTTCTTCTTCTTCTTCTTCTTCTTCTTCTTCTAAGTTTCGTGATTGAAGGAAACAAAATCGCAATACTTAGCACAATGATTATGAGAAATGAAAGATAAAAGCCAAAACATTCTCTGATTTTACTCGAGTCAGTTGATATATGATTTAATCCTTTGACATATCTTAAATATTTCTCTACAATTATATCATCATTCATTTAAACAAATGTATTAGCAGTTGTTTAAATGTACATTACATAAACACATAAAAACACTCTTACCGCCTCCAACATGAGTCTCCTGGTGTTCTCGCAGAGGCTAAAACTGCCCTCCTTTTGGGATGGACTGGGATTCTACTTCCGTCCCTGTCTGCCGGATGTGTCATGTCTCGGAGGGTGACGTCAGGGTAGGGGGGAGTGGAGGGGAGGGGGGGAAGGGGAGGGTAAGATAAGAGGGGAAGGGGAGGGGAGGGGATGGGAGGATAGGAGGGGAAGGGAAGGGGATGGGAGGATAGGAGGGGAAGGGGAAGGGAGAGAAAGGGAGGGGAGGGGAGGGGAGGGGAGGGGAGGGGAAAGGATAAGATAGGATAGGAGCAATTGGAGGGGAAGTGGAAAGGGATAGGGGAGGAAAGGGATTGAGAGAGGGGGAATGGAAGAAGGGAGGGAAGGAATAGGGTTAGGGGAAAGGATAGGGGAAGGGGTGGGAACGGAAGGGAAGTATGGCACGGGGAGGGAGAGTGGGAATGGGAATGAAAATGGGATTGTTAGAGGGGAAGGTGAGGAGGGAAGAAGTCTATTTATTCGGTTCAATGTGTGAGAGTATATTGTTTACAGATGTGTTTATTAGCATATCTGAGTAGATATTTTGCGGGCGTGAGTAAGGGCGTGGGTGGTTAGTGACAGATGGCTGATGGTTGCACGATGCCGAGCACTGACAGTGGCGACATTTCGTCTTAATTTCCTTACTAATCGAGGCATTTTTCACGCGGTGACTAACGGCGGCTGTGCCAGACGAAGCAAAATAACCGGGAATGAGTTCGATAGAGTGACGATAACTGTAACGCTATTTTTCATGTTTCGCCGCTCATGACAGTCATGGTGTCACTCGCGTAATGAGGAGAACCGTAATGTACTGTAGTGAGTCGTAGTGTGTGTGTGTGTGTGTGTGTGTGTGTGTGTGTGTGTGTGTGTGTGTGTGTGTGTGTGTGTGTGTGTGTGTGTGTGTGTGTGTGTGTGTGTGTATATGCTTGTTCGTGTTATGACATAACAAGAAACACCTAACACTCATTTTGCACGTGATTTGTCAAATAATGATAAAAATTAGAATAAAAACGTATCTCTGAAGACCTGGAAACGTTTCTGAAGACTCGGTATATGCAGAACATGCATCTCCTTCTCTCTTACTACCAGCATGTCGAGGTTCCATCTCGTTTTTTTCTTTTTCTTTTTCTCCTTTTTTCCCCCCTGTTCTCCTCTCCTCTTCGTGTCTGATGAAAGAAGCAGAGACAGATCCGAGAGACGCGAGGAGACAGCAAGGTCGGCGCCTGAATGGTGCCTCTCATCGGTGCCACGAGGGCGCCTCTGCTGGCTCCCCGGGCGGATTCAAAGGGCCCTTGGCATGGCATTACACTAAACCCTCTTTGAAACGTCTGTCACGGGGAGGGAAACACGTGGAAGTATTGAGGACTAATTAGTGCATGGTTTTTATAACAATATATTAGAAGAACCCGTTTTCCTTTTTTTTTTTTTTTTTTTTTTTGTCTGTAAAAGGAATCGGTGGCTTGCGTGAGCTTGCGTGTGTTTATTTTTTCATGTTGTCAGAATGTAGCGGACAGCATCCTTGACGCCTGTGACGTGTTTTCCCGCTTCTTGCCTGATGGCGAACTCTTACTGCCATGACTTGCATTAGTTGCTCCCTCAGGAAATAATAATAATTCTAATAAAAGTATTTTAATTTATATATCCCAATCCCCCCCCCCACCAAAAAAAGAGAATATGTTAATTAACTCTCTTGGTATTTATCATCCATGTATTGATATAATGAAAAAGTTTTTATTTTTCTTGTTTCCATAATTGCATTGTTGTTGTTGTTCCAAATATTACCCCAACAAACACCGAAGTTCTACCCAGCATTGTTACCAGAACAACTCCCCTGTCATATACGTGCCCCCCCCCCCCCTTCATTAGTCCCTACAATGTAACCCCCCCCCTATGGAAACCCCCTACTTCCCCCCACCCCCCCATACTTTGACCTTGACCCTGGCCGTAGGATGACGCTGCTGACCTCTGACCAACAGGGCTCGAGGGGGCGGTTTTTGAAGAGGATGTGGGCATTTGAAGTCACGTGACGTCACACTCCAACCGCCAAACTGACGCCCCACACCAACGCGGAGTCTGAGGTTAGTATGAGGTAGTATGAGGGCGGGAAAGGGCGGCCTCGGCGGTAGGTATATATACAAAGTGCATTATGTAAATATATACGTAGGAATATGATATGAAATGAAGATTGATTAATATAACTAGGGAGAGATAGGAAAAGTGAGAGTAAGAGAAAGAATGAGAGTTAGAGTGAGAGTAAGAGTAGGAGAAAGAGTAAGAGGAAGAGTGAGAGTTAAAGTAAGTGTGAAGATATGAGTAAAAGTGAGAGAAAGAGAAGGTGAAGGAGAAGAAGGAGAAGGAGAAGGAGAAGGAGAAGGAGAAGGAGAAGGAGAAGGAGAAGGAGAAGGAGAAAGAAAGAGAAAGAGAAAGAGAAAGAGAAAGAGAGAGAGAGAGAGAGAGAGAGAGAGAGAGAGAGAGAGAGAGAGAGAGAGAGAGAGAGAGAGAGAGAGAGAGAGAGAGAGACAGACAGAGAGAAAGAGAAGGAGAGAGAGAGACAGAATGAGGATGAGAAATAGAGAGAAAGAAAAAGAAAGAAAGAAAGAAAGAAAAAGAAAGAAAGAGAGAAAGAAATAAAGAAAAAAAGAGAACTAGATCCATATAGAGTCAAAGAATTAACCAAATGGCAAAGATTAACCAAGAAGATACATTCGCACACAACCACACCCTCGCACGCACGTCCACACACACCCACATGCACCCAGATACACCCACCCTTTCCATCATGTTTGTGTGTGTCCGAAGGCAACATGCCTACGAAGTACCTCCTTTAACTCATTCCTTTTATGGTTCATGTTTTTTTTTCATTCTTCTCTTCTGTTTCTTATTGTTTTCTTTTTCTTCATCTTCTTGATTTTCGTCTTCTTTTTCATTTTCTTCTTCTTCTTCCTCTTTTTCCTCTTCTTCTTCTTCCTCTTTTTTTCTTCATCTTCCTCTTCTTCTTCCTCTTCTTCATTTTCTTCATCTTCCTCTTTTTCTTCTTATTTTTCTTCTTCCTCCTCTTCTTCTTGTTCTTCTTGATCATCTTCCTCTTCTTCTTTTTTTCTTCTTCCTCTTCTTCTTTTTTTTCTTCTTCCTCTTCTTCTTTTTTTTCTTCTTCCTCTTCTTCTTTCTTTTCTTCTTCCTCTTCTTCTTCGTCTTCTTCCTCTTTTTCTTCTTCTTCCTCTTCTACTTCTTCGTCTTCTTCTTCCTCTTCGTCTTCTTCTTCTTCGTCTTCTTCCTCTTTTTCTTCTTCCTCTTCTACTTCGTCTTCTTCTTCCTCTTCGTCTTCTTGTTCTTCTTCTTCTTTTTCTTTTTCTTCTTCTTCTTCTTTCTCATTTTCTTTTTCCTCGACCTTCCCCGGCAAGGCTCTGAGGACGCTAGACGTTTATTGCATTTCTTGGGAACTAATTTTATCTTGTGGACTATTTAT
This sequence comes from Penaeus japonicus, assembly GCF_977035675.1. Taxonomy (NCBI): domain Eukaryota; kingdom Metazoa; phylum Arthropoda; class Malacostraca; order Decapoda; family Penaeidae; genus Penaeus; species Penaeus japonicus. Next base: position 21,968,891 of record NW_028234437.1, on the reverse strand, counting down.
ATATCTTTTTTTTATTTCTTATTTGATTCAAGTTATTTTTTTTATTTTCATTATATCCATGTTGCTTTTATTTGTGTTTTTTTCCAAGTTATTTTTTATTTTCATTTGATTGAAGTTGTTTTTTATATTCTATTTTATTTTAGTTTATATTTATGGTTTATATATTTATTTGTAATTATTCATGTATGTTATGCGGATATTATGTCATTATTATTTTTCTCTCTCTATATATTTTTTGCCTTAGGCTGGGTGGAGAGTTTTTTTTTTTTTTGGAGGGGGAGGGGGTGATGTTGTTTGCCTTTCTCGGATATTGTTTGGAGCTGTTGCTGATGTCTAATATTTTTTTATTATTATTATAGTTATTCGTTTTTATTGTTAGCATTATTGTTGTTTTTGTGATGATGTGGTTTTGATGATTATGATAATGATAGTGATAAGTATTATTACTAGTGTTTGTATTATCATTATTATTATCATTATTGTTATTATTATTGTCGTTATTATTATTGTTATTATTATTATTATTGTTATTATTATTATTATCTTTATTATCATTATTATTATTACCATCACTATTTTCATTATTGTTATGATGCTTTTTATGTACTATCATTATTATTACGTTTTCTTTCTTTAATAAAGTGTCTTTGCTAAGTATTGAGTTCAGGTGAACTGTTTCCCCTGAGATGACGCAGGCTATTAATTGTCTTTGAATATAATGGAATATTTGCCTTCATGATTTGCTTAATTTATTTTTGTTTTTCTTTTTTACTAATTCGGACAACTGAATCTGTCTGTCTATCTGCCCCTTTTTCTCTCTTTCTCTCTCCTTCTCTCTCTCTCTCCCTCTCTCTCTCCCTATTCCTCTCTCTTTTTCCCTTTCTCTTTCTATTTATTTCCCACTACCTCTTCTTCTCCCTCTCCCTCTCCCTCTCCTTCCCCGACTCCCACTCCTTTCTTTCCTTATCTCTGTTCATGCACTTGTCTGTTCACATCCTCTCCCCCCTCTTCCTGCATTCACTGGTCTAATGGTCTTGCACAGCCATTCGTATTCTGTGAAATTATAACATCCTTCGTGATATGAATAGAGGAAAAAGGTGTATATCTACTTAAAAACATATATATATATATATATATATATATATATATATATATATATATATATATATATATATATATATCACACACCTGTGTGTGCGCACCTGTGTGTGTCTCTGTGTGTGTGTGTGTCTGTGTGAGTGTGTGTGCGTGTGTGTGTGTGTATGTATATATGTGTGTGTCTGTCTGTGTGTATGTGTGTGTGTATGTGTCTGTGTGTTTATGTGTCTATGTGCGTCGGTGTGCATGCGGATGTAAATGTGCATGCGCATGTGTACGTTTGAGGCGGTTTGTGCCGGAATGCATTTATATAGTTGACGTCCATGTTGCAAATTTAAAATCAACGAACCCCACGCTCCCTTGATTTTATCTCTCATAATTGCTGTTATTTTGTTTTTTAACGAACATAAATTTACGCTCAGTATTTTTTTCATGTCATAGTCTTTTATTTTTATTTTTTATATATATATACACACTGCTTGATGTGTTTAATATGCCAGAGTGTGTGTGGTTTACCTCGGCGTTGTTATCATATTAAAATCGGGTTGTCTTGCTCCATTACGGTGATTGGCTGATCTTGCGCGTCATGAGGTGGAGGGAAAGGGGAGGGAGGGGGGATGAGGGGAGGGAGGGAGGGAGAAGGATGACGAGGGGAATAAGGGGAGAAGGGAGAAGGATAAGAGAGAGAGAGGGAAAGGGAGAGGGAAAGGGGAAGGGAAAGGGAAAGGGAAAGGGAAAGGGAAAGGGAAAGGGAATGAGAGAGAGGGGGGGAGAGGGAGGGAGAGAGGAAGGGAAAGAGAGAAGAAGGGAAAGAGAGAGGAAGGGAGAGATAGAGGGAGAGAGGGAAGGAGGGAGAGAGGGAAGGAGGGAGAGAGGGAGGGAGGGAGGGAGGGAGAGAGGGAGAGGGAGGGAGGGAGGGAGAGAGGGGGAGAAGGAGAGAGGGAGAGAGGGAGAGAGAGAGAGAGGGAGTGAGGGAGAGAGAGAGAGAGGGAGTGAGGGAGAGAGGGAGGGAGGGAGGGAGGGAGGGAGGGAGGGAGAAAGGGAGAGAGGGAGGGAGAAAGGGAGAGAGGGTGGGAGGGAGGGAGGGAGGGAGAGAGGAAGAGAGGAAGAGAGGAAGAGAGGAAGAGAGAGAGAGAGAGAGAGAGAGAGAGAGAGAGAGAGAGAGAGAGAGAGAGAGAGAGAGAGAGAGAGAGAGTGAGTGAGTGAGTGAGTGAGAGAGTGAGTGAGTGAGAGTGAGTGAGAGAGAGAGAGAGAGAGAGAGAGAGAGAGAGAGAGAGAGAGAGAGAGAGAGAGATGGAGATAGAGATAGAGATAGAGATAGAGATAGAGATAGAGATAGAGATAGATAGAGAGATAGAGATAGAAAGATAAAAAGAAAGAAAGAAAGAAAGAAAGAGATAGATAATACTAAGAGATTGAAAGGGTCTGCCAATGTACAGCCCCATAAATTTGGAAAGTCTACCTCATTCCCTCAACGGGAGCAGACCAGTCCCGGATTCGGGGCTCAGCGACGTATGAGCCCCCGACGATAGCATCTCGTCTGGGTTGGAGATCGGATGGGAGATCGAGTGAGATCGGGCGGGCGAGGTTCG
>NW_028234437.1:21948701-21961201 GCF_977035675.1 Penaeus japonicus | reverse complement strand
GAGGATTACGAGAAGGAGGGATTCAAAGACTGAGGTTGTATGAGGGGTTACGGTGAAGGAAATGAATAATGATGAGAAGGGTGTGATGTTTCACTTCCTCGGGGGCTTTTCCCAAGAGCCGAATCCTGAAAGCTGCAACTGTGCTAAGCGCAGATGCGGTGGGCGTTGTAGCGCGGTGACTTATGAAAGTACCCCCATAAAATGTGATGGCCTGTTCCATTTTCTGTGAATTCATCGGCTGTGCACAGTGTGATGTTGCGATCTGAACGCTCTTTTTGATAATGCATCATTCCGTTTTGGAAAAATGATGGTTATGCTATGTGAACGAATGCCGATGTGATGCGTGGGACGTAAACACAATTACCACTTCTGCAACAAGCTGTTCTGAAAACGTGATTTTCCAAATGTTTCTGTACGAAACAACATGTATGTCTACGCGTCCGTTCAAGTAACACCTGAACGCAAACATGTGATAAAAAAGAACTCCCGACTGGCTGGCTGTTCTTTGTGCATTCTACTCGGAATCGGTTTCTCTGTTGACTCCTTTCAAAAAAGTCGGCCGTAGGAGCGAGTTTGGCTTTCGGGAAGGATGAAAATGCGGTCTCTATGGCGTGGCGGGGAGCTCCTTTGCATAGCCCTGTCTTGCCCCGGATCCCATGTGTTATGGCGTTCTGTTGTTACTATGTTTGTTCTTGCACACTCGACCTGTCCAGGAATGCAGGATGGAGATATCCAAGTGCAACTGTTAGCAATATGTGTGTGTGTGTGTGTGTGCACGGGCTCTGTGCTGCCCCTCATGTTGGAAAGTCTTTCCTAAGGGGAATGTTTACCTTCTGAAAACGGTGTAGGTCGTTATTTATTTATTTTTATTTATTTATTTTTTTTCATATTGGACATTGGATTTTTTTGTATGGAGTTGCCAGTTACCCTTCTGGAAAAAAGTCATCAGTTGTACCAGTGTGTTGCACTTATTTGAAATTATGAATTTTGTTGATTGTTGATTCGTGTTCTTGCAACGATTTCACATGCTCGAGTGAGTCACCAAACGTTTGCGGCAAGAAAGGTCTAAACGTCCGTTACCTCATTTGCATACGACAGACAAAGGCTTGCTAAAACGGCCTCGTGTCAGCGAGTTATTCGTTTCTTAAATATTCGTTTTTATTTCATAAATAATTGTTTTAGGGGGAAGAGTTCAGGGAAGGGGGGAGGGGAGGGTAAGGGTAAGGATGCAAATGCACTCATCGACGTCTCTTCAGATGTTGGCAACACTGATGACAATCGCTTGAGCCGAGAGTACTGTTGACGCTGATTTCCGTTGCCATGGTAACGAGCTTGCATCACAGAGACCAGGAAAGGGAGAGGGTCGGTGCTTCATTTTTCTCTCGATGCAATTGCTGAATCTCTTTTGCCATTGATCCTTTTGGTGGTTGTGTTGTTGATGTTTTTGTTGTTGCTGCTACTTTGTTTTTTTTTTTCTTTTTGTTGTCATTTTTGTTATTGTTGTTATTTATATTATCATTATTATTGTTATTATTATTATTATTATTATTATTATTGTTATTATTATTGTTATTATTATTACTATCACCATCTTCATTATTGTTGTTATTATCATTGTTTTTGTTATTATCATTGTTATTGTTAGTATCATTGTTGTTGATATTATTGCTGTTATTATCTTTGTTATAATTTTTATTCATATGGTTATCATTGCTATTAGTATTGCTTTTATTAATATTGTTATTATCATTATTGTTATTCTTATTATCGTTGTTGTTGTTATTTTCATTACTGTTGTTGTTTTTGTTGCTATTTATTGGTTTTGTATTCCTCTTCATTTTTCTTATTATCATTATTATAGTTGTTATTGTTATTGTTTTTCTTATCGTCATCGTTATTATTTTTATCATTATTATTATTGTTATTATTATTATTATTATTATTATTATTATTATTATTATTATTATTATTATTGTTATCAAGATTACTATGATTATTGATATTAATATTATTATAATGATCATTGTTATTATTATCATTATTATTGTTATTGTTTTTATTATTATTATTATTATTATTATTATTATTATTATTATTATTATTATTATCTTTTATACTATTTTTATTACTATCTTTAGTATTAGTTTTAGTAGTACTTGTAGCAGTACTATTACTATCATTACCTTGGAAGTTACCTGGTTCTTCCCTGCTACATATCCCTCGCCGTTTAGTATCATGTAATGCGCGTGTTCAAGCGATGCCCACACACCTGTACGTGATAAAAAGGTGATGTGATGTTGACAAAGTTCTCGACTGTGCGAAATGACGCTGCCACTTTGTTCAACACTATTGCCAACACTGTCATTGAAACCATTTCAGACCTCATGGGGAGCACATATTCTAGCTCTGCCACCATTTCCAACAGTATTGTCAACACAAACGCTGACATCACTTCTATTTCTAACACTAATGACGACACTGTACCTGTCACCATTTCCGACACCATGGACTATAGTGACGCTGCCACTGCCACCATTTCCAACACCATTGACTATAGTGATGCTGCCACTGCCACCATTTCCAACACCATTGACTATAGTGATGCTGCCACTGCCACCATTTCCAACACCAATATCAACACAAGCGCTGCCAACACCATTAACAACACAGACTGCCACTTGTGCAATTTTCAACGCCATTGACAATAATAATGCTGCCACTGTCACCATTTCCAACACCAGTGGCAACGCTGAAGCCGTCACTGACACCACTTCCAACACCATTGCCATCACAGACGCTGCGACCGCCACCATTTCCAACAGCAGTGGCAACACAGTAACTACCATTACCGGCGATTGTAACACCATTGCCAACACAGACACTGCCACTATCACCAACTCGAACACCACCGATAACACGGGCGGTACCAACACCAGCACAGACGCTGCCACCAAGACGCCCACGCCTTTCTCCTGTTTATTCAGATGTTTATACAGATGAAGGGTGGGCGGCTGAGGGGGGGGATAGGCGCTGCTACTGCATATGTTCTCGTAAATATTTGCGACGCGTTTTCGTGTGTGTGTGTGTGGGGGGGGTAACGGTAGAGGGGTAGAGAGTAGGTGGGCAGGTGGGTTAGGGGTGGTAGGAGGGGGGGGGGCGCTGGCGGATTTAGGGTGAGATCTGGATGTGTTTGATTTGTGATATTTATTATTTTTTCCCCATCTTCGTGTCATCTTTTCTGGTCACGTCTCTTCGCTCATCTCCTATTCCCTCTTCTCTCTCTCTCTCTCTCTCTCTCTCTCTCTCTCTCTCTCTCTCTCTCTCTCTCTCTCTTTCTCTTTCTAATTTCTTTCTTACCATCTCTCCCTTTTCTCTACCCCTTCCCTTCTCCTCCCCTCCCCCTCTCCTCCCCCTCTCCCCCCTTTCCCTCCAGCGTCCCCCACCCACACCCCTCTCTGAATGGCAGTGTCAGTTGTCAGAGGAAAGAGAGCATATGAAATGAATGGAATAGACGAGCCTCGATGTCTGTAGTAGTTGCAACATTGTTAGCGTAGGCTGACAGTTGCCATGGTAGGCGATGGCGAGCCTCATGGGGGCACTTATGGTGGTCAGCGTGGCTATATTTACCCCTTAAGAGTGCATGACGCGGGGCACGAGTCCAACTTCCGCGGTCTCTCTCTCTCTCTTTCTTTCTCTCTCTCTCTCTCTCTCTCTCTCTCTCTCTCTCTCTCTCTCTCTCTCTCTCTCTCTCTCTCTCTCTCTCTCTCTCTCTCTCTCTCTCTCTCTCTCTCTCTCGCCCGCCCTCCCTCCCTCCCCCTCTCCCTCTCTCTCTCTGCCTTTCCCTCTCTCCCTTTTCCTCTCCCTCTCCCTCCCCCTCTCCCTCTCCCTCTCCCTCTCCCTCTCCCTCTCCCTCTCCCTCTCCCTCTCCCTCTCTCTCTCTCCCTCCCTCCCCCTACCTCCTCTCTCCCCCTCTCCTCCCTTTCCCCATTTCCTCCCTTTTCCTATTTCCTCCTCGTCCTTCCCCTCTCCACAACCATAGAGAGGGGAGCGGAGAGAGGGGAGAAGGTAGAGAACAAGACATGAAGAGGATATGCTTGAGTGAGGTCTCCATGCTTTTTTTTCTCTTTATAGGCTCAGGGTTTGGATTATCATTTTCCTCCATATTGGTATCTGTGCATATTAAAATATATTTTATTTACGATAGGCTTGTCAAGTTTGAAATATATATATATATATATATGTATATATATATATATATATATATATATATATATATATATATATATATTTAAGGAAAGAAAAGAATGTTTGAGCTTTGCTGTGGTGTGCTCATACTTTTTTCCTCAAAGGAATATATGAAAGATAGATTGAACTTATTGTTATAAAGGGTTCGATGTACTTGTTTTGAAGTTTATCTGTTTCCAATAGTCCTGTGGTAGCAGTAGCAACACCAAAAACAAACAACATTACCATAGGCGTTGGCAGGAAAGCTGCATTCGAGTCGAGTCGAGTCGAGTCTAGTCAGATCGAATCCAGTCAAGTCGAATCGAGTCGAATCGAGTTGAGTCGAGTCGCGAAGGGCTTCATATGGTAACACTGCATCAGCGAACGCAAGGTGCCATCGCCGCGTCAGGTGCGAGAGACGGGGGAGTCACCGAGGGCAGCCGGACGAGGAGGGACGAGGCAGCCTGTAACTGTCGGTCTCGTTACTCGACTATCGCTCCCGAGTTCCGCTTGATCCCGTTCGCTCTGGCGACGGAGCCCGGGCGGAGGGCCATGTGGTCGATGTCGGGGAGGGGAAGGGAGGGGAGGGCGTATGGGGGGGGAGGGAGGGAAAGAAGGAAGGGAGGAAGGAGGGAGGGGAGAGTGGGAGGGGGTGTCTTTGAGGATAAAAACTGAGAGGGAATTTTCCCTCTCTAGTAGAACAAAAAAAAAGCGTTGTATTTAACATCTGTAAATGTATATGTGTATATCTTAATATGGATATGAATATTTGTTTATTTATGAAAATCTCTCGTGCTTTGTACTAAAATACCTTTACACTGCAGGATTGATTGAAAAAAGTTGAATGACATTCCAAAATTTTAAATTATATAGAAACATTTCCCAAAGTGCTAAAGACCGAAAGTGTCACTAACTCTCAAACGTGAAAGCCTTGGAAGCGGAGCCATCGCCTTGCCAGACCTTCGCTTCTCCGAGACACATACAAGTTTACACGAATTTGTACGTGTTTGGGATTTGCACATGTAAACGAACTTGTGCTCGTAGATCGACACGGCAGCGGACACTCACTCGTCTGCCCTGATTCTACAGCCTGATACTTGCCTCACGTTGCCCACGAGGCGCTGCCTGATACTGCCTATCACTGCCACACCAGCCTTCTTGTCAACAACGTCATCTTCCTTTAGTGTCTGTCTGTTGTCTGCAAGTAGACGACGCATATTTATGTGTTTAGGATTAATAGGTTCGTAGAATTTCGGATTATTAGAAGTTAGAATCAATAAAACGTAAGACTGATAGACCTTAAATTATCGAGAAGGAGACTGGCTGAGCGTGAACAAGACGCTCACATAACGAAGATTAATCTTTGCGATTCACGAAGGAAGACGGCGAGGAGAAAAGAGGAAAGACGGTTTTATAATAACTGTTTGGACAGTCTCTTAGAAAATTGGAGAAAAAGGAAAAGGAAAAATTAAGTGTGATGCAAGCAACGTGATTTCAACTTGGAATATCGTCCTTTGATAGTTATTGAGAAAGAAAAATCACAAGAGAAAAAGTGGGAAGAGCGAATACTCTAAAGTGGAAACGGAAGAAACTGAATGTTGTCGCGTCGACCATTCCCCCAAAAAATTAAAAAGTGAAGGAATCCATATTTACTACAACTGAAAAAAATCTTACGGAAAGTTTTGGTAGACCGGAACTAGGCGCTAAAGGAACCCGAGTAGAACCAGTGCTCGAAGAAGTAGGTGCTTGTGTGAGCGAAAGCTTTGAAGGACGTTGTGCTTGGGGAAACTAGTGGAATATTTAAAAAGACTCGAACGAGGAAGAACAAGTGGAGAGAGAGAGAAGAAAAGCTAACCGAAAAGACTGCGAGCCTAATCATCAAAGGAGAAAAAAAAGTCGTAGCGTTGTATTTTAATCACGGAAAAAGCATAGCGTAACTCTCGCTCTCGCGTTCCGAACACCCTCCAGCCCGAACGCACAGCTGGGATCACCTGTGGTTGCAAGTGCGTCAGCGCGGAGATCTCTGTTTATGCCCGGAGAAGATTAGCAATCGGCCACCTAAGCACCCGGACATGAACCGCGAGTCTGTGTACATTCCCCGAACAATGCTGTCGACGCTCTAATGGTTCTGTGAGAGCCGAGGTGATCCGAGGGCGCGCGGCTTCCCTCTCGGGGATGGAGAGTGCAGCTAATCAGTCAAGGGACGCTGACGCCGCCGCCGCCGCCGCCGCTGCCGCCGCTGGGGCAGGATTATTGGCATTCTAGGCCCTTTGAAGGAGACTATTGTTCTTGTCTTTACGCGCACGAAAGGCGGGAAAGCAAGGATAGACAGGCTAGGAGGTATAGAAAACGAGGACGCGTTGCTATTGGGGAGGACATTTTTTTAAAAATCGCGCGGGAGAAGAGGAAAGAAGAAAAACGTTAGAGGAGGAGAGCGCTCGTCAGAACCCTGCGATTTTCACACCGAATGTCATGAATCAAACGATGACATAGAACTCTTCCAAAGGACTCCGCAAAGATCACGTAACCGCCAGGTGGTCGGATTCCCGCGACCGGTCATTGACATTCGTTCAGCATTACCGATTCAGCATTACCGAAACAGCATTGCCGAAGCGCTTCCATCAGCCAAGAGGACGTGAGATGCTCCGCGACGTCAGCAGTGCGCATTAAGACTGCTGCAAACACCGGCGGACAAGTGACTTCTCAGCAAAGGGCGCGAGCGTACAAACACCGTGATGTTGCTGTTCATGGTACTCCCGACCAAACTCCCCAACTTCGTACAGATTTATCTTCTTCAGGTGCGTTTCGCTTCGCAACGTTGCAGTTTTCGTTGCGATGTTGATGTTCTTTCGATTGTCAGAGTTGATTTGAGACTTTTTCTTTCTGAATTTCTTCTTTATTTTTCCTTCTTTGGATTCTTTTCCGCATAGTTGTTGTGTGATTATCCTGTCGCATGCTTAGGTTTTTATTACGTGCCCATTCATGGCTAGTGATAAATTAGTAATTCACACGTACACGCGCACGTGCACGCACACGCACACGCACATGCACATGCACACACGCACACGCACACGCACACGCACACGCACACGCACACGCACACGCACACGCGCACGCACGCACACACACACACACACACACACACACACACACACACACACACACACACACACACACACACACACACACACACACACACACACACACACACACACACACACACACACACACACACACACACACACACACACACACACACACACACACACACACACACACACACATACACACATACATAAACACAAACGCGTACATACACTGCACATATAAATTATAAGAAACGGATAAAGAACTATAACATAATCGAACTTGGAAATTCTGTCGTCACCGCTAGTTCTCTCACGTAACCTACGCATTTGTCCTACATTGGCCTTCTCTTTTTTCCGTTCGTGTTTGTGCGGCAGGCGTTTAGCGCGATGGCCCTTTGAGAAGTGAGGGTAAAACCTGCGGAGGAAAGGCCATTACTAAGGGCTTGTTCGGTTAGACAGAAATGGTCGAGCAGTAGGGATAAGGATAAGCCAGATTTGCGGAGCAGATGCTTCGCTGGGCTTAAATGCACTGAGGCGAGCCCGCCTGTGTCAGCGTGTGCTGAATCGTGAGAGAGAGTGCCAACTCGATCTGAGCTTGGTCCTTACACACCGTGGTGCACAGCCACAGCAGTGACCGCCAGGCGACAGTGGAAACTCACGAGCTTGGACGGGGTCGATTTACCGACCGCGGGGATGTGAGGTCGGCGCGCTTTCCACTGCGCTGGTCAAGCTATGGCATCATTTCTCGAGTTAAATGCGGCATGGAGTACCGTAGAGTTGTTATGAGTTTATGATAGTTTGATATTTATGTCATGATTGTAATGGTGGTGATAGTTGTAATGATTATTGTTACTTTAGCTCTTCTCATTGTTATTTTAACTATGTTATTGTTATTATTATTTTGTTGTTATTGTTATTATATTGATTAAGGTTATTGCTTTTAATATCCAAGTATATATTTTGAGTGTGGATGTGTAAATATTTTATGTCAACTGCGAAATCAGTTTTGCATGATAATGGGTATTTATTTACTCACGCTGATAGTGAGAGAAAAGGGGAGACCGATATATGATATATTCGAAAAGCAACATCGGTATCTTGTTTCATAAAAATGTGAATGTGGGAGTAGGAGTAGGAGAGTGTGAGTGGGAGTATGAGTAAGAGTATGAGTATGAGTGCGAGTATGGGTATGGGTATGAGTAAGAGTAATAGTAAGAGTATGAGTATGAGAATGAGTATGAGTATGAGTGTGAGTATGAGTATGAGAATGAGTATGAGTATGAGTATGAGTATGAGTATGAGTATGAGTGTGTGTGTGTGTGTGTGTGTGTGTGTGTGTGTGTGTGTGTGTGTGTATGTGTGTGTGAGTATGAGAGTTTGAGTGTGAGTGAGAGTGAGAGTGAGAGTGAGAGTGAGAGTGAGAGTGAGAGTGAGAGTGAGAGTGAGAGTGAGAGTGAGAGTGAGAGTGAGAGAGAGAGAGAGAGAGAGAGAGAGAGAGAGAGAGAGAGAGAGAGAGAGAGAGTGTGTGTGTGTGTGAGTGTGAGAGTTTGAGTGTGAGTGAGAGTGAGAGTGAGAGTGAGAGTGAGAGTGAGAGTGAGAGTAAGAGTAAGAGTAAGAGTGAGAGTAAGAGTAAGAGTGAGAGAGAGAGAGAGAGAGAGAGAGAGAGAGAGAGAGAGAGAGAGAGAGAGAGAGAGAGAGAGAGAGTGTGTGCGTGTGTGCGTGTGTGTGTGTGTGTGTGTGTTAAGGGGGGAGAGAGGAGAGGAGAGTAGAGATTAGAGAGTTGAGATAGATAGAGGAGAGAACAGAAGAGAGAGAAGAAATAGAGAAAAAGAAAATAGGAAAAAAAAAATAAAGAGTGTAGACAGACAGAACCACAGAAAATAGACATATGTTTAAATAAACCAGTAATTAAATGACAAGAAGAAATTCAGCAAAGGGCTGACACAATATTACCAGCCTTGCAAAGCGAGCGTCTGCACGAACTGGATAGATGAAGGGTTAGACGCGTCACGTGGCAGATCAAATTCTCCAAATATTGGTGCCATGTTCCATAAACGGATGCGGCGACATCAGCTGGGCAGGGGGGGAATGGCTGGGCAAGGGAGAGGAACAGGGCAAGGGGGAGGGGCTGGACACCATCACCACCATCACCATCGCCATCACCGCCACCACGACTACCACCACTACCACCGCCACCATCATCACCATCATCATCATCATCATCATCATCATCATCATCATCATCATCATCATCATCATCATCACCACCACCACTACCACCATCACCACCACCACTACCACTCACCACTCCCTCACCACTCACTCACCACCATCCCCCCCCCCCCCGACCCCATGACTGTTACTATCACTATTACTCCTCTTACTGCAATGATCCTCACCAGTGCAACGTAGCGAAGGCGGGCGACGACTCATGCATGGCTCGGAATTAATGAATGCGCGATCGAGAGATAGCGTGGAGTGACCGGCAGTGCTTTCGTTAGGGAGGGAGTCGGGATGAGATCAGGGGCTAATTTAAGGCTTCCTGTTCAGAGAGAGATTTTGATTTTATTTATTTATTTTATTTTATTTTATTATTGATTTTTTTTTTTTTTTTTTTTTTCATTTGGAGGTGATGAGGGAATGATGTGGGGGGGGGGGGGTGGAAGGTAGATGGAGGTTGGGCTGGGTTGAATCGCGGTGATGATGGTGAGTGTTGGTGGTAATGATGATGATTGTGATGATAGTAAGGATGATAAGGGTAATAGTGATGATTATAATAAAAATGATAATAGTAAGAGCTTGAAAGAAGAAGAGAGAGAACGAGTGATAGAGAGAGAAACAGAGAAAGAAAGACAGAGAGAAAGAAAAAAAGAAAGAAGAAAGACAAAATAAAGAGAAAAAGAAAGAAAAAAAAGAGAGAGAAAGATAAAGAAAGAGAGAGTGTCACCGGATGTAGCTTGACGTCTTGAGAGGGGATCAGAAGCCAGATGTGTCCCAGAAGGTCATTGGATGCCACGTCTGTTGGGAAAGTTTTTTTTTCTGGGGGGGGGGGGGGTCAGGGCGGAGTCAGGATTTTTTCTTTACTTACTCTTGGGTTTGTGAATATTGTTTTGTGTTTTTTTTTCTTGCTTATTCTGAGGATTACTTTTATATTATTGTGTATTTTGTGTATCATGTATTTGTCTTGTATGGAAGTATATATATATGTATATATATATATATATATATATATATATATATATGTACATATATATATATATATATATATATATATATATATATATATATATATATATATATATATCTGTGTGTGTATGTGTGCGTGTGTATGCCAGTGTGTGTATGTGTGTTTGTGTGTGTTTGTATTTATGCGTGTGTGTATTTGTGCGTGTGTGCGTGTGTGAGTGTATGTGTGTGTGTGTTTGTGTGCAATTCTAACATGACAGGTGAATATCATAGCCCTTCCCAGGAAGAAAAGCATATTTTCATTCAGCCTGACCTTTGACTTTCTAGCCTTTGATCTAGAAAGAGAGAAAGAAGAGAGAGGGAAAAATGTTTGTTAGATTATTACATGAAATAGAAAAGGTTGTAATAATGTTGACTTATATTTTTTTTAATGAGAAAAGAGATTTTGGAACGAAAGGCAAGCACAAAAGGATAGAGTAATTCAATTTGCAAGACTCAGTTTTATTGTGAAAGAGATTGAGGGAGAGTGAGAGAGCGAGTGAGAGGGAGAGTGAGAATGAGAGTGAGCGAGTGAGAGTAAGCGAGAGAGAGAGAGAGAGAGAGAGAGAGAGAGAGAGAGAGAGAGAGAGAGAGAGAGAGAGAGAGAGAGAGAGAGAGGGAAAAATGTTTGTTAGATTATTACATGAAATAGAAAAGGTTGTAATAATGTTGACTTATATTTTTTTTAATGAGAAGAGAGATTTTAGAACGAAAGGCAAGCACAAAAGGATAGAGTGATTCAATTTGCAAGACTCAGTAGTAGAAAGAGATGAGGAGAGTGAGAGAGCGAGTGAGAGGGAGAGTGAGAATGAGAGTGAGCGAGTGAGAGTAAGCGAGAGAGAGAGAGAGAGAGAGAGAGAGAGAGAGAGAGAGAGAGAGAGAGAGAGAGAGAGAGAGAGAGAGAGAGAGAGAGAGAGAGAGAGAGAGAGAGAGAGAGAGAGAGAGAGAATGAGAGAAGGAAGAATGAGAGAAGAAAGAATGAGAGAAGAGAGAATGAGAAAAGAGAGAATGAGAGGAGAGAGAACGAGAGGAGAGAAAACGAGAGGAGAGAGAACGAGAGGAGAGAGAACGAGAGGAGAGAGAACGAGAGGAGAGAGAACGAGAGGAGAGAGAACGAGAGGAGAGAGAACGAGAGGAGAGAGAACGAGAGGAGAGAGAACGAGAGGAGAGAGAACGAGAGGAAAGAGAGATAGAGAGAACGAGAGGAGAGAGAACGAGAGGGAGAGAGAGAGAGAGAGAGAGAGAGAGAGAGAGAGAGAGAGAGAGAGAGAGAGAGAGAGAGAGAGAGAGAGAGAGAGAGAGAGAGAGAGAGAGAGAGAGAGAGGGAGAGAGAGAGATAGAGATAGAGATTGAGAGCGAGAGAAAGAAAGAATGAAGAAATAAAAATAATAATCCCTTCAAAATAGAACAGGCTTAAGTATTTTAGTCCATTTTTTTCTTTCTTAGGTTTTCGTTTTTTTTCTTGCTTTGTATTGATACTTTTAAAAAAGTCTTTTCCCTTTTTGTGAACATGTATTACCCACGTAGTTTCTGTGTTACTGGAATGCCCAGACCTCGAGGGAGAATACTGTGCGAATGAACAAACGGGGATAGATTTTGCGTCAGTATTTTTTTTTTTTACCATGTGCTGTTGAACCGAAATTAAATTCTTGCTGGAATTTGGTAGATGTTGATGTTGCTAAACCATGATTTTTTATTGTTATTTTCTTTTTTTCTTTCAGGTTGAGGTGGGGATGGGGTTATGATAAATGAAGTCGTGGGTTTTTGGGTTGGAATTGTAAAAAAATGAATATGTGTTATAATGTTAATGAGAGTAATGATAATGAAGGATATAATGTTATGATGACGATGAGGATGGTATTGTTGAAAATAAGCGCGATGATAATGATGATGACAATGATAATAGCAACGATGTTATTTATAATAGTGATCATAATATTAATAATGATGATGAAATAAGAT
>NW_028234437.1:21924207-21939207 GCF_977035675.1 Penaeus japonicus | reverse complement strand
TTATTGTCGCGTTTGCCTAATACAGGCATGTTTTATATTTATTTTCTTCTCCTTCTCCTCCTCTTCCTCCTTCTCTTTCTCCTCTTCCTCCTTTTTTTCTCCTCTTCCTCCTTCTCTTTCTCCTCTTCCTCCTTCTCTTTCTCCTCTTCCTCCTTCTCTTTCTCCTCTTCCTCCTTTTTTTCTCCTCTTACTCCTTCTCTTTCTCCTCTTCCTCCTTCTCTTTCTCCTCTTCCTCCTTTTCTTTCTCCTCTTACTCCTTCTCTTTCTCCTCTTCCTCCTTCTCTTTCTCCTCTTCCTCCTTTTTTTCTCCTCTTCCTCCTTCTCTTTCTCCTCTTCCTCCTTCTCTTTCTCCTCTTCCTCCTTCTCTTTCTCCTCTTCCTCCTTTTTTTCTCCTCTTACTCCTTCTCTTTCTCCTCTTCCTCCTTCTCTTTCTCCTCTTCCTCCTTTTCTTTCTCCTCTTACTCCTTCTCTTTCTCCTCTTCCTCCTTCTCTTTCTCCTCTTCCTCCTTCTCTTTCTCCTCTTCCTCCTTCTCTTTCTCCTCTTCCTCCTTCTCTTTCTCCTCTTCCTCCTCCTCCTGATCTTCTTCTTTTTCTTCTGATTCTCCTCCTCCTCCCCCTCCTCCTCCTCCTTTTCCACCTCCTCTTTCTCTTCCTCTTTTTCTTCTTCTCCTGCGAGCATTCAAGCCAAGATCAATACCCTCCCTTTGATATAGTACCTTCCTAGTACATCCCTTGGCATCCATATTGGCGCTCGTCGGCAGGGACCTCAGGCCTGGCCTTCACGCCTGCTCCTACGGCGTCCTTAATAATGTCTCCATAAGGAGTTCCGGGGCTTTGGAAGACAAGGCCCGGGGGAATTAGGAGGTTTGTGCGTGGCTCGGGAGATGAGGGAGCGGTGTTCTGGTGACGGGGGAAGATGCTGAGGCTGGTGTGTTCCGGTGGCTGCTATCAAGAACCCGTTCATTACGGGTGATATAGAGTGTACTTCCATTTCCCCCCCTCTTCCCGCCCCCTGTCCACTCTTTCCTTCCTTCTTTGTGTCTGTTTCTTTATTTCTCTTGATCTTGCTATTTTTCTTTTCTCTTGTTCTGTTTCTTTCTCTTTCTCTCTTTCTTTCTCTTTCTTTCTTTTTCTTTCTCTTTCTTCCTCTTTCTTTCTCTTTTTTTCTCTTTCTTTCTCTCTCTCTCTCTCTCTCTCTCTCTCTCTCTCTCTCTCTCTCTCTCTCTCTCTCTCTCTCTCTCTCTCTCTCTCTCTCTCTCTCTCGCGTTTTTTTGTGCTAGTAACTTAGATTTTTTTTTCCACTAGGAGAGTTTTCCAAGAAGACACTGTTGCTAAGGCTATTGCTGCTATCAAGAACCTATTCAGTGCCGGTGATATATAGTGGTGCTATGTTCTCCCGTCTATCCTTCCTCTATCTTTCTCTTTCCCCTTTCCCTCGTTTTCGTGTTTTTTTTTCTCCTTTTTTTTCTTCGAAAGACCCTCTAGAAAAGATTTACATGAAGCTGTTGCTATGGCTATTGCAGCTATCAAGAGCCCGTTCATTATGGGTGACATAGAGTGCCGTGTTCTTTCCTTTCCTCCCCTCTACCCTCCCTCTATCCTTCCCTTTCCCCTTTTCCGTGTTTGTTTTTTTTATTCAATTAATTGATTTAACTTTTTTAAAGATATATTTTGAATCTTATTAGATGCTGTTACGGTTATTACTCTACTTTCTTCTCTTCCTTTCTTTTTTTCTCCTTTCTCCCCGTTTTTCTGTTCTCTTCTCCCTTTCTTTAAGTCAGGTTTTCAATTACTTCCAATCAGAGTTTTGCGAGGAGACACTGACTGCTGCTATGTTTTTTTTTCCTTTATCAAGAGCCCATTCATTATGGATGAGTGCTAAGCTATCCTTTCTCGCCTTCCACCTCCCCCTTCTTTCCCTTTTCTCCCCCTCCTCCTTTTCCCCTTATCCCTCTTCCACCTCATTCCCCTTTCTTTCCTTGGCCTTTCTACCCTTTCCCCTTCCCCTTTCCTTCCCCTTTCTTACCTCTCCTCGCCCCCTTTCCCCTCTTCCCCTCCTTTCTCCTTCCCTTCTCTTCCTCTTCATCCTCCCCCTCCATCTCCTTCTCTCTCCCAGTCTCCCACCACCTCCTGCAACCGACCCCCCCCCCATTTTTCTCCTTTCTCATCCCTCCATTTCAATATCCTTCTCCCCGTCCCTGTCCCCCCCACCCCCCGCCGTCTGCTGAAGCCTCGGGGCGCAGAGGCGGCGGAGTGGGAACAACTACAAGGTATTACCAAGCGAAACCAGGACGAAGGGGAAGGGGAAGGGGAGGGGAGGGGAGGGGAGGGGAGGGGAGGGGAGGGGAGGGGAGGGGAGGGGAGGGGAGGGGAGGGGAGAGATGGGAGGGGAGGGGAGAGATGGGAGGGAGGGGAGAGATGGGGAGGGGAGAGATGGGGAGGGGAGGGGAGGGGAGGGGAGAGATGGGAGGGGAAAGATGGGAGGGGAGGGGAGGGGAGGGGAAGGGAGGGGAGGGAGGGGAGGGAGGAGAGGAGAGGATAGAAGACAAGACAAGGCAAGGCAAGGCAAGGCAAGGGAAGGAGGAAGAAGTAAGTGGATGAGATGGAAAGAGAGGAAAGGAGAGACGAGGAGAGGAAAGGAAATGAAAAGAGAAGGGAGGGAGAAAGAGAAGCGCGAGAGGAGGAGCGTGAAGGAGAAAGGAATGGATGAAAGGAGAGGTGAAGAGAGGAGAGAGAGAGAGGGGGGAGGGAGGAGGGGGGAGGATGAGAAGGGATGCGAGCGAGATGAGATGAGATGATGGTCTTTAATCTCAGGAGAGATGCTGTCGATCGTGACTCGTTGCTTCGACTGATCTTGGATGTTCTATGTTTGTCGAGTCAGAGGGAGGAGGGAGGAAGGAAAGGGGTGGAGGAGGATGTCGGGGGGGGGGGGGGAGGAGGGGGGAGGGGGGGGGGAGGGGGGGGGGGGGGGAAGGGAGGTTTTGGTGGTTCTATTTCTTTATTTGATGTATACATACATCTCTCTCTCTCTCTCTCTCTCTCTCTCTCTCTCTCTCTCTCTCTCTCTCTCTCTCTCTCTCTCTCTCTATATATATATATATATATATATATATATATATATATATATATATATATATATATATATATATTTGTGTGTGTGTGTGTGTGTGTGTGTGTGTGTGTGTGTGAATGATAAGTAAAGCAATGCGATGAGTATGGTTAATATTATATACAAAATTAATAAACAAATAAACGTATGAATATAGGAACAAGGACAAAGGAAAGGAAAAGCAGACAATGGTAGAGACAAGGAGAGAAAAATAATGATGGACAAAACACAGGAAGAAAAGAGGTATAAAAGCCAGGAAGAAAAGAAAAATGGGACAGAAAGAAAGAAAGAAAACAAAAGAAAAGTAAAGAGTATAGCAGAGTGGGAGAGAAGGAAGAAGGGAGAGGAAAAGGGAGGAGGGGGGAAGAGGGAGGGGGGGGAGGGAGGGAGGGAGGGAGGGAGGGAGGGAGGAGGGAGGGAGAGGAAGGAGGGAGGAGGAGGGAGGGAGGGAGGGAGGGAAGGAAGGAGGAGGAGGGAGGGAAGGAAGGAGGGAGGGAGGGAGAGAGGGAAAGAGGGAGGATGGGAGGGAGGGAGGGAGGAAGGGAGGGAGGAAGGAAGGGAAGAAGGAAGGAAGGAAAGAAGGAAGGAAGGTAGAAAGGGTAGGAGGATGAGGAGATGGAATGAGAGAAAAAAGAAGAGGGAAAGTGGAATGAGATGGCAGAGGACGAGAGGAGATATAAATAAAAAGAGGGAGAGAGAGAAGAAAAGAAAGAGAAATAAGAAGACATAAACAAGCAGACATCGAGAGCAGGGGCAGAGAGAGGGCGGGTGTCCCAACACACGCAAAACAAGGAAATAGGCTCTGGGAGCTCTCCTTGCCCACGCCTTGCCCACGGATGAGGGAGGAGGCAGGTACTCCAGTCCGCCTTCTCGCACGTAGAGAGAAGGGTGAGAGAAAGAAGGGTATTAGGAGGTAATAGAATAGATAATTATATTGAAATAATGATGATGATAGTGATTAGTGATGATAGGTTTAGTTATTATAATAATAATGGTATTGGCTATAGTGATTATAATAATAATGATAATGGCTTTAGTGATTATGATAATACTGATAATGATCATATTCAGAATAACGATATAGGTGATAATAGTGATAATGGCAATAATGATAAAGACAAATAAATAAAAGCATTCCAAGTAATATGTTAAGTATCATTGGCAATCCGAAGTTTGGATTGCGTGAAGATTAATGGTGAAAGTTCGAGACATATGAGAGAGAGAGATAAATAAAAAAACAAAAGGCGGTAGCTGGGCATAGGTGCTGTCGAGATGGATGGTAGAGGCCGGTCTCGAGGGAGGTCGAGGAGGAGGTCGAGGGGGGATGGGCGTGGGCGTGGGCGCGGGTGTGGGGAGGGAGGTCGAGTGAGAGCCGTGGGTTGGGTTTTTTTCTTTTTGGGGAGGGGAAGGGGGGGGGTGAGTGGTGGAGGGATGGAGGAAGGAGGGAATAAAAGGAGAAGGAGATTGATGGTGGAGGGAAGGAGTAGGGAAGCAAGGGATCAAAGAATATACAGCAGAAGGAGAAGAAGGGAAAGAGAAAGAGATGGATAATGTAGGGAAAGAGGTGGGGAGGAGAGAAGTAAGCTGGAAGAGAAGGGGATGGAGGGGGAGGGGGGAGAAGAGGAGGAAGAGGAAAGAGGAAAGGGGCAGAGAGGGAGCGTTTTGGGTGTCTTCGAAGAGGCGTCTGCTCGAAGGCGGAAGGTGTTTGCGTTGTAGATTAGCTGTGTTGTGGTTAGATATATTGTTTTAACTTTTGTGGTCGTTGCTGTTGGGTTTTGTGTCTTTTTTCTGGATGTCTATCTGTTTGTTGTATTTATCAGTTGTTATTATTGTTATTATTGTTATTATTATTATTATTGTTATTATTATTATCAGTATCATTACTATTATTATTGTTTTTGTTATTGTCATCATTATTAGAATTGCGAATAATATTGTTATTATTATTATCATTATTATTGATATTTTTATTATTGTTATTATTATTATTATTATTATTGTCGAAAATGCCATTACGTTTATTACTATGATGATGATAACTGCGATACACTTCCATGCTCTTTTATACATATAACAAACATGCAGCCGATGATGATAGGAATGATAATGATAATGACAATCACAGTGACGACTGTAATGTTGTCCTCATCCCCCAATACCTCATAGTATTCCTCCCCTAATAACTTCTAAGCGAACAACCCAAGATTAGGCATCCCCCCCTTACTCCCCCACCCCCACCCCTCACCCCACCCCCTCCCACACACACACACATAGACACACATCACCCTAATCTCGACGTCCTCCCAGACTGATTAATTGGACCATTCAACTCGTCACGTTTGAGAAAGGGGAAGGGACGACAGTTTCTCAATATTTCAGGGTTTTATTCCTTGCCTCCGTGATTGGTATTTCTTGAGAATTTGTTTTCTTGAACTCGTTATTAATTAAAATGCGTGGGGGGTGGGAGGGGAAGGGAGAGGGTGACAGGGTGAGGGAGGGGGTAGGGGGGAGGGGGGAAGGGGAGGGTGACGGTTTGGGTGTGGGGGAGGGGGGAGGGGAGGGGGGTGGATGGGGAGGGGGGGAGATGGGGAGGGGGGGAGTGGGAGGGGGATGGGTGTGGGGATGGGGGTGGGTGTGGGATGGGGATGGGGATGGGGATGGGGGGGAGGGGATGGGGATGGGGATGGGAGATGTAGAGAGTGAGGATGAAGGGAGAGAGCAAGAATAAGAAGAAGAGCAAGAGCAAGAGAAAGAAAGAGCGAGCGAGAGAGAGAGAGAGAGAGAGAGAGAGAGAGAGAGAGAGAGAGAGAGAGAGAGAGAGAGAGAGAGAGAGAGAGAGAGAGAGAGAGAGAGAGAGAGAGAGAGAGAGAGAGAGAGAAAGAGAGACAGAGCGAGAGAGAGCAAGAGAGAGAGAGGGAAATTCGGTTCTCATTTTCGACCGTAGATTAAAACCCCTTGATGCCTCTCATCCCTTGTGTTTCCCCCTTGTGTGTGTTCGTCCCTTTGGGGAGGGGGAGGGGAGGATTATGGCGGCGGGCGTGTGGGCGTGTTGGTGGTGGTGTGTGTGTATATGTGAGAGAGAGAGAGAGAGAGAGAGAGAGATAAAGATAAAGAGATAAAGATAGATAGATAGATAGATAGATAGTGAGAGAGAGAGAGAGAGAGAGAGAGAGAGAGAGAGAGAGAGAGAGAGAGAGAGAGAGAGAGAGAGAGAGAGAGAGAGAGAGAGAGAGAGAGAGAGAATAAGCAAACAGACACCCACACACGCAGAACGAGAGATTGCGAGCGAGCCACACGCAGATAGAGAGAGAAAGAGAGGGAGAGACGTAATGGGGCGTGAGACGAGAGAGGGAGAGAGAGAAAAAAAGAGAGAGAGTTGTTAGCCACCTAATAAAGCGGAAAGAAAGAGAGGGAAACAAACAAGAAGAGACACAAAAACTGTCTTGGTTTGTATATCAGGACGTGTGTGTGTGGGGGGGGGGGGGGGAAGCGGAAGGAGAGGAGAGGAAAGGAGGTAGGAGGAGAGAGAGAGAAAGGGCTGGAGGAGGAGGGAGGTAGGGGGAAAGGGTGAGTGTTGGATGGAAGAGGGAGGAGGTAGGTAAGGGTGGGGGCGAGGGGGAAAGAAGGAGGTGGAAGGAAGAGGTACTAGGGAAGAGGGAAAAGGGAGGAAGAGGACGAAGGAGAATAAAAAAGAAAAAAAACAAGAAGATCAAAAACAGAATTAGATAAAAACATAACATGAAAAAAACACACACACAAAAAAAAACAAAAAAAAAAACAAAAAACACGAGAATAAGGGAAAGGAATAGCGAGCGAAAATGGGCCGAGAACAGTTTATGGAAAAGCCATGGATTGACCAGAAGGGGAGCAGAGAGAAGAAGGGAAATGGGAGAGGGAGATGGAGAGGGAAAGTGAGTGGGCGTGAGCGAGAATGAGAGAGGGAGAGAGAGAAGGAGTGAGCGAGAGAGGGAGTGAGCGAGAGAGAGAGAGAGAGAGAGAGAGGGAGGGAGTGAGGGGAGGAGGAGAGGGAGGGGAGGGAGTGAGGGAGAGAGAGAGGGAGAGAGGGAGAGGGAGAGAGGGAGAGAAGAGAGGGAGTAGGGATAGGGAGAGGAGAGAGAGGGAGTGACGAGAGAGGGAGTGAGAGGAGAGAGAGAGAGAGAGAGAGAGAGAGAGAGAGAGAGAGAGAGAGAGAGAGAGAGAGAGAGAGAGAGAGATAGGGAAAGGGAGAGGAAGAAGGAGAGTAAGAGAAAGAGTGAGAGAGAGAGGAAGAGGGAAGGAAAGTGAGAGTGAAAGAGAAAGAAACGGAGACATAGACATTGACAGAGCCAGGGAGAAGGAGAGGAAGGAGGGGGCGGGGGTAGCGGGCGGGCGAGGGAGAAGGAGAGGAAGGAGGGGGCGGGGGTGGGCGGGCGGGCGGCTAGGAGGGACGGGAGAGAGAGAGAGATGAGGCCGTAGATAACAGCGCCACAATTTAGCGCAGGTCGTTGTCGCCGGCGGTGAATCTTATCAGAGTCTGCGCGGGCGTCTGGAAGCTCCCGAACAGACGCTCTGTAGGCGGCTCCTCCTCTCCCCCTCCCATCCCCACCCCTCCCCCCACCCCTGCCCTTCCGTCTGTCTGTATCTCTGTCTTGGTTGCTTGGGGCGTCCCTGTGGCGTGGGAGGCTTTGGTTGCTGTGTTGTTTGGGTGTCTGGTGGATGGGGTCTTTTTTATTTGATTTTTGTTGGTCGTTTTGTTATTGTTGTTTTTGTTTAAATTGTAATTAGGTAGGTATATATGTCTGTGTCTGTGATTATTTCTCTTTCACTTCCTCACCCATCTCTCTCTCTCTCTCTCGCTCTCTCTCTCTCTCTCTCTCTCTCTCTCTCTCTCTCTCTCCCTCTCTCTCTCCCTCTCCCTCCTCCTCTCCCTCTCTCTCCCTCCTCTCCCTCTCCCTCTCCCTCTCCCTCTCCCCCCCTCTCCCCCTCCCTTCCCTCTCCCTTCCCCTTCCTCTCCCTCTCCCTCTCCCTCTCCCTCTCCCTCTCCCTCTCCCTCTCCCTCTGCCCCTCCCCTTCCCTCTCCCTCTCCCCCTTCCTCTCCCTCTCCCTCTCCCTCTCCCTCTCCCTCTCCCTCTCCCCTCCTCTCCCTCTTCCTCTCCCTCTCCCTCTCCCCCTCCCCCTCCCCCTCCCCCCTGTCTTTCCCGTATCCTCTGTCCATACCCAGTTGAGTGCCGGCGACATGTTCCGATCAGGTGGGATTCGTTTTTCAGTCCGGCGGAGCGTTTTGATAATTTCCTGGATCTGAGTTTGACAGGATCGGAAATTGGTGTAAAAATTTGACTTGGGACTTTACGGGGGGCGGGGCGGGTAGGGATAGATGGGTGGTTGGATGAGGGGGAGGTGGGGCTGCTTGGTGAATGGATGAATGCATGTCCAATGTCGAACTGCATCTGAGCCGCTTCTGTCTTTTATGTATGATTTTTTTTTTTGAAATTTTTATTTATTTTTCTTCTTTGAGGATTTTTGTTTCGTTATTTTCTTTAGTTGTCGATTCTACATGTTGATTTATTTTCCTTTCGGTCGATTTATACCCCACTTCAGATTTTTATTTTTACATTCATTACTCATAATATTTACATTCATTACCTTATTACTTGTTCTTTTACTACTTTCATCCAATATTTTTCCCTCGTCCTTTTAGACGCCTTTCATTTTTATTTATTTCCTGGTCCCTCAGAGTAGATATCGCATATCTTTATTCCATTATTAACAACGTCAATGCCATCAAAACATACGCTTATTTTTTCTCTCTCTTATCTCTAATGGGGCAAATGATGCTGCTCTACGTATTTACTCTGGTCTCAATGGGCCATTAGGAAGATAAGGGTTATCTGTTTCCTCCGCGGCGGGTTGTCAGCGTGTCCAAACAAGGAGATAACGGCCCCTTTAAAGAAACTTAGAGAAAGGGGAAGAAAAAAATGGCGGAGAGTGGTAGATTGTGATTCTTATGAAGGGTGTAGGCGGGAGGGTGGGGGAAGGGGGTGGAGAGGGAAGGAGGGAGCGAGAGGGTAGGTGGGAGGGAGAGGAAGGGAGGAGTGGGTGAATAATCGGAAAAAGGGTGGGTGGGTGGGTGGTTGGGAGAGGGATGAAGGGGGGAATAAAAGGCAAAATGAAAGGAAGAATGATAGGGGAAGACAGGGAGAGAAGGAAAGGGGAAGGAGAGGAAGAGGGAGAGGGAGAGGAAGAGGGAGAGGGAGAGGGAGAGGGAGAGGGAGAGGGAGAGGGAGAGGGAGAGGGAGAGGGGGAAGAGAAGAGAAGAGAAGAGAAGAGAAGAGAAGAGAAGAGAAGAGAAGAGGAGAAAAGAAAGGAAAAGAAAGACGAAGCAAATTATCATTATTGTTTTTTTATTATGATTTTTTTTTTGGGGGGGGGGCAAAAAGAGAAAGAAAAACAAAACAAAAAAAACACGAGAGTTCAATACTATCCGAATGACAATATTCCTGAAAACCAGCACTCCACAAACGCTATTTTTTCCCTCATTCTCTCAGGGTTAGAGAGAGAGTAAGTTCATAAGCTGTCACCATTAATATCATAGCATGCTTGGGGTCTATCCGGCGCGTAATGAATGAGCTGCTATGTAGCTGCGTTAATGGTGAGGCTCATCCGCTAATGTCACTATATATGCGAGGTGGTCACACGGTTTGTGAATGGGAAGGCTTACGGGGCTCTCGTGTTGAAAAGCCCTGCGTGGGAGTGCTTGTACTTTGTTGTGAATGTGCGGTGTTTTTGTGTGTTTGTGTTTGTGTTTGCGGTTGTTGTGGTGTGTATTCTTCGTGTGTGTTTGTGTGTGTGTGTGTGTGTTTGTGTGTGGTTAAGTTAAGGGTGACATTGGTGTTTGTGTTTATTATGATGTTTTCCTTGTATTGTATAGGTGTTTGTTTACGTTTTTCAATTTGGAAGACAAGTCGAGCGGGTATTTATATATCAATTTAGTCGAGCTTTTTGATCATCTCTCTTTAGAGTAAAGACGCTCCTGATCTTGCATTACAGTGGCGCTTTTCGCTTCCCTCCCACCTCCCTCTCTCGCTAACTGTCCTTCATCCCTGCCCCGCCCCCTCCCTCCCTTCCTCATTCCTTTTTACCCCCCCCCCCCCTATACTTCCCATTCTCCCAACTCCACTACTTTATTTCTTCCTTCCACCCTGACCCACCCCCTCCCTCTCACCTCCCCCGCTATCCTTCCTTCCCCTCCCCCCTCCCGGAATATTAGCAGTAATGTGATAATAAGAGACGCTAATGAGACCGCCGCGTCTGCTGGCGCTGTTAGTAGGTGACAACCACACGCCCCCCTCCTCCCCCCTCCTCTCTTCACCCACCCTCCCCTTCTCCATCCCCTTCTCCCTCCCCTTCTCCCCCCTCCTCTCCTCATTCACCCTCCCCTTCTCACTCCCCCTCTCCTCATCCACCCTCCCTTTACTCTCCCCAACCATAACACTCATAAGGGGGGAGGAGAGAAGAGGAGAAGAGAGGAAAGGAAAGGAAAGGAAAGGAAAGGAAAGGAAAGGAAAGGAAAGGAAAGGAGAGGAGGAGAAAGAAAATGAAAGGAGAGAAAAGAAGAGAAGAGAAGAGAAGAGAAGAGAAGAGAAGAGAAGAGAAGAGAAGAGAGGAAGAGAAGAGAGGAGGAGAGGAGAGGAGAGGAGAGGAGAGGAGAGGAGAGGAGAGGAGAGGAGAGGAGAGGAGAGGAGAGAAGAGGAGAGAAGAGAAGAGAAGAGAAGAGAAGAGAAGAGAAGAGAAGAGAAGAGAAGAGAAGAGAAGAGAAGAGAAGAGAAGAGGGGAAGAGAGGGGCAGGGACATGGTCAGGGGAGGGAAGGCAAAAGGAACGACCGCCCAGAGCTCCCGTGTGCCTGGCTTCCCTAACTTGTTATTCCCGTGATCAGTGGGCCGGGAGGCGGTCGTGACGCTAGGGCGGCTGTGGGGATACAGGTGGGCGGGAGGGTCACGCTATTCGCACTGCGGCGGCGGCGGCAGGAAGGAGGGAGGGAGTGAGTGAGGGAGGGAGGGAGGGAGGGAGGAAGGGAGGGAAGGGAGAAAAGGGGGGATAGGGAGGGAAAAGAGGTTAGGAGGGAGGGAGGGAGGGAGATAGGGAGGAAAATGGGGGAATAGAGAGAGGGAGAAGGGAAAATTGAGGGAGTGAGGGAGGAGAGGGAGGTAAGGCTGTGGCATTGATGGAGGAAGGAAGAAGGGAGGAGCGTGGGAGTGTGGCATTGGTGGTGGTGGTGGGGGGGGATCCTTCTGTGGGAAAGGTAGGAGAGGTGTTTTTTTTTTTTTATTCTTGAAGGAATATTTATGAAGGAGTTGTCTTGTTATTTTGTCTGCGATTTACTCTATTCTTTGAGTCTCCTCGAGGGAATACGAGTTTGTTTTGTTAGTTTGCGAGCGATTTACCCTTTTCTTTTTGTGCTTGCTTGAAGGAATAAGAGTTGCTTTTGCTTTGTTTTTTTTTCCTATTCTTTCTTTCCCTTCCTCGTTCTGTTTTTTTTCTCGTGTTGTTGTTTGTTTTATTTCCAGGGATTGATATAATGTGTGTGTGTAGGGGGGGGGGGGTTGGAGGAGTAAGTGTTGCTATGCGAATAATCAAGTGGCGCTCGTTTTGCATAATGCTCTCATATCTCCGTCCGCGACTCTGCATAATGAAGACTTTATGTTGGAAATTCATGCTCACTGCGCAACGTTTTGCTTTTTTTTCTCTCTCTTTTGCGAAGCTTTCATACCGTTTTATAAAGAACACTCGTGCAAATATTCTGGAAGTAAAGTGAATTTGTAAGGATTTAGAATTTTCTTTGAAATACGATGGTACCGGTGTAGGTTCATATTTTTTGGCGGATTAGCACGCGCACACGCATACGTACACGCACACCCACACGCACATCCACATCCACCCCCCACCCCCACCCATCCACACACCCACCCAGCTTCCATACCGTTTTAGAACACTTCCAGAGCAAATGCTCTGGAAGTGAAGTGAATTTATAAAGATATAGAATTTTCTTTGAAATGCGATGGCACCGGTATGGGTTTATATTTTTGGCGGATTAGTACACGCACACGCACACGCACACGCACACGCACACGCACACGCACACGCACACGCACACGCACACGCACACGCACACGCACACGCACACGCACACACACACACACACACACACACACACACACACACACACACACACACACACACACACACACACACACACACACACACACACACACACACACACTCTCTCTCTCTCTCTCTCTCTCTCTCTCTCTCTCTCTCTCTCTCTCTCTCTCTCTCTCTCTCTCTCTCTCTCTCTCTCTCTCTCTCTCCCGTCTCTCTCTCTCTTCTCTCTCTCTCTCTCTCTCTCTCTCTCTCTCTCTCTCTCTCTCTCTCTCTCTCTCTCTCTCTCTCTCTCTCGCTCTCTCTCTCTCTCTCTCTCTCTGTCTCTCTCTCGCTCTCTCAGGTTTTCATTATGGCAGCAGCATACAGGCTAATAAATATATAACTTCGAAGGGAGGATATTACGTGGAAAGAGAAACACAAAAAAGGAGAGATAGGAAAAAAAAAGGATATCGGATGATAACGGACGATAAGAGAAAGGAGGAACAAAGAAAACGGGGCGCACCAGGCAAAGAAAACGGGGTCGGTGACGTTCCTCTCCCGCCACGTCTTATTCTCCTCTTAAAAGGTTTCTCGAGCGTCGGCCTCTTCAAAGGGTAATTGAAGGAGGTAATCGGCCATGGGAAAGCTTAGTGCGGGGAGGAGGGGAGGGGCAGGGAAGGTGGGAGGGGGAAGGGGGAAGGGGAGAGGGGAGAGGGGAAGGAGGAGGACGAGGGGAGGGAGAGGGAGGGGAGGGGGAGGTGGAGGTGGTGGAGAGGGGATGAGGGGAGGGGGCAGGGAGGGGAAGAGGAGGTGGAGGTGGAGGAGAGGGGAAGAGGAAGAAGGAAGGATGGGAAAGGGAGGTGGAGGAGAGGGGAAGAGGAAGAAGGAAGGAGGGGAAGAGGAGGTGGAGGAAGGAAGGAGGGGAAGGAGAGGGAAGGAGGAAGATGGATAGGGATATGGGAAAGGAATGGAAAAAATTAGTGGATGAGTAAGATGGGAACGGTAAGAAGGATGGGGCAAGGAGGGATGAAATATCGATAGGATAGGGAAAGGAAAGAGGAATAAGGGGTAGGGAAGGAGGGTTCTCTTTCTCACCCTCCCTTCCTTTTCCTTCATTTCCCCTTTCCTTCGCTTCCCTCCCCTTGTCTCCTCTTTCCTTCTCTACCCACTTTTCTCTCCCTCTCTCTTTCCTCATCCCCCAGTCGCCCTGTCCCTCTTCTGTATCCCTTCTCTCTCTCTCTCTCTCTCTCTCTCTCTCTCTCTCTCTCTCTCTCTCTCTCTCTCTCTCTCTCTCTCTCTCTCTCTCTCTCTCTCTCTCTCTCTCTCTCTCTCTCTCTCTCGCCCTCCCTCCCTCCCTCCCTCTCTCTCTCTCTCTCTCTCTCTCTCTCTCTCTCTCTCTCTCTCTCTCTCTCTCTCTCTCTCTCTCTCTCTCTCTCTCTCTCTCTCTCTCTCTCTCTCTCTCTCCTTCATCCTCTCGAGCCGAGGGGGATTCCGTGCCACCAAATAATATCGCCTTCGACAGGAACTTCAAGACGATAATGGCTCTTAGGATGCAGATGCTTTGTAACAGTGTTTGTGGCTTTGTGCTGTCTTCCTCCTATTTTGTTTTTAGTTTTAGTTTTCTTTGTCTTCTCTTCTATCTCTCTTTCTTCTTCTTGTTTTGTCTCTTTATGTTCGTTTCTGTTTGTTTGTTTGCGTTTTTGTTTTTACATTTTTGTTTCTATTTTTTGTGTACATTACTTTGTTTTTTTTGTTTGCTTATTTGCTTGTTTTAGGGATATGGTTTTGATATATCCTTCTCTAATTCCATCTTGTGTGTTGTCTTCTTATTCTCGTTCCCTTCTTTTCTCCCCTCATCTTCTACTCGCCTATTTCCCCCTCTTATCGCGTCGCATGTTCTTTATTACTTGTATTATTATTCCCTTCTTCGGCTCCCCTCGCCCTCTTTCCAATCGTCCTCCCCTTGTTCTCCAATCACGTCCTTCATCTTATCCCCTTTCTCCTCCCCACATAGGAGACATAGGAGATGGGAAAAGGTGGCATGAGAGGGGGTGGGGAAGAGATCAGAGGGGAGTAGGGCAGGGGAGGAGGGGAAGGACGGGGAACAGGAGAGAAGGAAGGGGAGGAGAAGGGAGACAGGAGAGAGGGAAGGGGAGAGATAAGGGGGGGATGGGGAAAGTGGAAGGGGAAGGGGAAGGGGAAGGGGAAGGGGAGAGATGAGAGGGCGAGAGGGGGAGGACACAGGCTACTATTATCGGGAAATACAGGAGAGAAGACAGAGATGGGAGAGGGAAGGGGACAGAGGCGAGAGGGACAAAATGGAGAGTGGGACAGGGAGAGGGCAGAGAGGGGAAAGGAAACGGGAGAGGGCAGAGAGGGGAGAGGAAACGGGAGGACAGAGATGGGGAAGATCTCGTTGCAAATGTTCCATAACTTACCAAGACGTCAGTGATAACTTTCCGTGGCGTTCTTGTTCACTTGTGTTGTGCTGGTGCGGGGCAGAGGGGGAGGGGAGGGGGAAGGGGGGAGGGATAGAGGGGGAATGAGGTAGAAGAAGGGTAAGGGGGAAGTGGAAAGAGGGAAGGGAGAAGGGAGAGGGCAGGAGGGATAGAAGGAACAGGGGAATAGGAAAGGGAAAGGTGAAGAAAAAGGGGGAAAGGAGAGGGGAAGTGGAAGGGGAGAAGGAAAGAGGAAGAATATAGAAATTAAGAAATTAAAGGGAAGGGGGAAGTGCGAATGGAAAAGGAACAGAGGAAGAAGAAGGAGAAAGGGA
>NW_028234437.1:21899207-21909207 GCF_977035675.1 Penaeus japonicus | reverse complement strand
AGGAGGGAAGGAAGGAGGAGGGAGGGAGGGAGGGAGAGAGGGAGGGAGGGAGGGAGAGAGGGAGAAAGGGAGATAGAGAGGGAGAGAGGGAGAGAGAGGGAGAGGGGAAGAGGGGGGAGAGGGAGGAGGAATAGAGGAGAGGGAGAGGAAAACGGAGAGAAAGATGGAGAAAGAGAAGAAAGAAAAGATGGATAGTCAGTTAGTCAGTTAGTCAGTCAGTCAGTCAGTCAGTCAGTCAGTCAGTTAATCAGTCAGTCAGTTAGATAGTTAGCCAGGCAGACAGGCTATCTGTCTTTCTGAGTCAGTCAACCAACAGTAAGAGCCAGAAACAGGGAAAAAATAGAGCGAAATGAAAATGAAAAAGGAAAAGAAGAAATGATAAGAGACTCAAATAAATAAAGCAACGGCAGTGTTTAGGGGCGTGGCTTAATTTAGACCTGGCTCTTCCCTGTGTAATTGTCTCGACATAAGAGGTTTACGATCTCGGGGGGGAGGGGGGGTCCACTTTATGAGTCGTTTATGTTGTTATCGTTATTTTGGGACCTTTGTCTTCGAGTTAAGTCTCCTCTTTTATGGTTTGCTGTTTGTGGTGTCCATTTTGTTTTTATTTGTATGTGTGTATTTTTTGTGTGTCTTTTTAATGCCATCATCGTGATCTTCCTCTCTTTCTTCTTCGTTTTTTGCTAATAATACTTCTATTACTACTGCTGCTGCTGCCATTACTACTCTTATTACTTCTTCTACTACTATTACTACTGCTACTATTATATCTATACTATTAACTATTTCATTATTACTATTACTCGTTTGTGCTTGATATTTTTATTTGGTAGAAAATACTAATACTTTTACTACCTCCACTACTGCTACTACTACTACTACTGCTGCTGTTGCTGCTGCTGCTACTATTTCTACTTCTATTACTACAAACCACTATTACTACTACTACTACTATTACTATTACTGTTCTTTGCATTATCCAGGGATAATCAAGAATCAGATTTTTATACTCTTTCTTCTAGAGTGTTTGCTTGTTACTTGTTTTAATGGTTTCTTTATTTGGCGGAGACATTTCCTTTGTTTTCTCTCTTTCTTTTTCTTGTCGATTCGCACGGTTCTCTTCCTTTCTTTTTAGATATATATTTATTTTTGTTTTTCTTACCTGTTTGGCATTGAATTTCAGTGCTTTTATTCGTGTACATGGTATAAATAGGCAAGAATACATTTAAGCATTATCTTTGTGTTGGTGTGTCTTCTTGCATAAAAGCCAGTGTGGAAGATGCCTCTTGATATGCTGTATGTGAGCCCATGTATTTGCCATCGTGCACAACATGAGAAGTAATACTCATTTAGAAATCGAGATATTTTATTCTGAGAGAGAAGGACGTTTTGAAACCATATTTTGCAAAGTTTTTCTCTTTCTTTTAAAATCTTTTCATCTCAAAGGCCCTAACTCACGCCCCTCGTCTCTCTTCCCTCTCCTACAGGTGGTCTTCCGGTCCTCTACTTCCGGGTGAAGTTCTGGGTGAGCGACCCGGGCAAGCTGGCGGAGGAATACACGCGCTACCACGTGTTCCTGCAGCTCCGGCGGGATGTGTTGGAAGGGCGCCTGGCCACCCCGCCCTCCACGGCTGCCCTGCTCGCCTCCTACGCTCTGCAGTGTGAGTGCTTGGAGGAAGTCCTTGACTTTTGCTAAGATTTTTTATTTTTTATTATATATATAGATTTTGTACTTTAGGTTATATTTTGATTTATTTGTTCATGATTATTATTTATGGTTATTTGTTTGTTATTTATTCTTGATTGATGTGTAGGTATTCCCTGATTGATATTTGATTATTGCTCGTGTAACATTTAAGCGATAAAAGTATTAACCTTTTCATTCACAATCCTTGTCCAAAAGAAAACTTACACATTACTATGTCACTCACTATATATATTATATATATATATATATATATATATATATATATATATATATATATATATATATATAAATATATATATATATATTATAATTCGTTTCTTTTAGACCACATTAATTATTCTTTAAACCACACACTTACAAAGCCCATCAGTTCCTTTAAAACCTCTCACTTACACACCATAGCTACCAACCCAACACCCTCTTACACATCCCCCACTCATTTCACCCCAACCCCCACTCCCCCACCCCCACCCCTTCACACTTACCCATCTCACCACTCCCCACCCTCACCCTCACCTCTTCAAACCTATTCCCACCCCCACCCCTTTCATCCACTCCCATCCCAGTAATACCCCCAACTCCTTCCTCTGCCGCGAGTCGCGCCTCAACCTCCGATCTTTGCAGCCGAACTGGGAGACTACAGCATCGACGAGCACGGCAGCACGTACCTGGCTGACATGAGGCTCGTGCCCAACCAGAACGACGAGCTGGAGAAGAAGATTATTGAACTGCATAAACTGCATAAGTAAGTTGGGGGTTGTGGGGTGGGGTGGGGTAGGGTGGGGTGGGGCAGGGTGGTATGGGATGGTGTTGAGTCGGGTGGGTTAGAGTTGGGGTGGTTTATGGTTGTGGTTGTGTGGGTTGGGTGGGGTGGGTGGGGTGGGGTAGCTTATGGTTAGGATGGTGTGGGTGGGGTGGGGTGGTTTATGGTGGTGTGGATGGTTTATGGCTAGGGTGGTTTTGGAGGTTTATGGTTGTGGTGGTGTGAGTAGTTTATGATTGGGGTGGTATAGTTTATGGTTAGGGTGGTGTAATTGATGGATGGGGTGGTGTTATTGGTGGTTGGGGTGGTGTGAGTGAGGTGGGGTGATTTGTGGGTGGGGTAGTGTAGTTTATGGTTGGGATGGTTGTGGTTTGCGGTTTGGGGTATGCGTAGGATAATGTTGGTTGTTGGATATTGGTTGACGTTAGTAGTGATAGGGAAAATAAGATAACAATGATAGTGGTCATGATAATATTTATAATGATCATGATAGTAATAATGTGTATAAGGGTATTGATAGTAAAAGCAATGATGATAATGGTTATGAACATCGTAATGATGGTAATGATAGTGGTATTAATTGTTTTAACAATAATGATAATGGCTATTATGATTATAATATTGATATAAGAGTACTGATGATAATGATAAAGGTTTAGTTGCAACAGTGATGTTAATACTAATGCTCATGATACTATAAATAATGATAATGAATATGTAATACTTTGGTATAATAATGATACTATTGAGAGAGAGAGAGAGAGAGAGAGAGAGAGAGAGAGAGAGAGAGAGAGAGATGTACATCTAGATGTACATATCAAAACACACACACACACACACACACACACACACACACACACACACACACACACACACACACACACACACACACACACACACACACACACACACACACAACCAGACAGACAGTCCATACCGAAATAGACATTCCGACAGACAGGTAAGCCAGACAACGAGACACGCAGCCAGACACCTCAAATAAACCCCTGTCCCCCCTCGAAAGCCTCCCGACCCCCATTTTCTGTGATCGCCGCCGTCGACCCGTTTTCTAATCTCTCTCCAACCAGACAGACAGTCCATACCGAAATAGACATTCCGACAGACAGGTAAGCCAGACAACGAGACACGCAGCCAGACACCTCAAATAAACCCCTGTCCCCCCTCGAAAGCCTCCCGACCCCCATTTTCTGTGATCGCCGCCGTCGACCCGTTTTCTAATCTCTCTCCGTCTCCGCAGAGGGCAGACTCCTGCAGACGCGGAGTTCAATTTCTTAGACCATGCTAAGCGGTTAGATCTCTACGGCGTCGACCTGCACAAAGCCAGGGTAGGTTGTTTTTGTTTTTATTTTGGAGGGACACGTTTATTGGGATTGTATCTTTGTTTGTTTGTTTTTGTGGGTCAGGTTTTGTAAGAGAAGGAATGGAATTTGAGGGAATCGTGTTTTCGCTTCGAAAACGTTTCCTTATCGAATGTCAGTATTTTATTTTATTTCTTGTCTTATATCAAGTTTAGTGAATTGGATATATAAAATTATATATGGCTCTCAATTTGATATAAGACTTGGGTAGAGGAATGATATTTGTAATGTGAAGTTGGTCGAAACGAAGAAAATGCTTTTTTTTGTTTATTTTGAAACCTCACGGGAGGAAAGGTTAAAGATTAGTAACCTTTTTAACTTGCGTGTGACCCTTATCTCCTCGACTATTAGTGCATTTCGTAAGTTTTATTGCATAGTGTGTATTATTTAAAGCAGCTCATGTCAGTCTAAAGTGAAATTTTATAACAGCTGCCAGAGTTTATGGAGATGTAACATGCATGATATGGTATGACCTATTTTTTTATATTGAAGCAAAACAACAACAGCAACAAAAATAACAGAGCAGAAGTTATTGGAAAGGGGTAAATTCTCTGTAAAAAACACGAGATATCCAGTGAAAATGTATAATCACCATCAGGTTCATGCATCATCTTTAAGAAGAAGAAAAAAAAAGTTTATCTTAAAGTGCAAAGCCTGGCAGCCTGTGCTTGCAGAGAAGTGCTTTTTTCTCAATGAGTATTTGGATCCCTTTTTTCACTCTGCACTTTGAGGTTTGCAAAGGCTAGGATTTTTTTGTTTCTTGTTTTTATTCATATGCTCTTCATGTTCATGATTTATGTCATATTTTTTGGCATTTCAAAGTCCAGTTTGTGTACAGGTGAAATTTATAAGAAAGTTATATAATTCCTTGAAGTTGCTATTACTGTAAAAGAAAAGTTAAGGTGACTTTTCACTGAATCTTTAGAATGACAGTGATTTATTTTTATTATTATTTCTTCAGAGGATTCATAGTAAAATTTGTTTATCATGATATCACTGTTGTTTATTCATTTACTAATTTTTAGATATGACTGATGTAAGTTCTTTTTGTTTTGTTTGTACTTTCTTTAGATGTGATTGTATAGTATTGGGATTATTTTTTTCAAAATCTAATTATGTGATGGATTATTACTTGACATATTTAATTGATTTTTATTTGAATGTAACATTCTAGCTGCTTTGATATTTGATGAATAAACTCTAAGGCACAACAAAGACCAACTTCCACCACATACATTCTGGCAAGGTAGAGTAGCTAACCAGGGAGGTCTACAAACTCTAGTTTACCAGGTTATATGTGGTGGGGGTTTGTTTGCCTAATGTTGGAGTGCTGACAGGTGTGAAGCTGGTGGAGGAAATTGCTTGACTCTGCATCATTTCAATTGCAGATTGTATAGTTGCTATGGTTGGTTACTATAATTACTGTAAATGATCATTTACACATCATAAGCAGTCCATCAATACGAAAACTATTAGGATCGACAGAGTGGTGCTTTTCAGTTTTCTGTCTTTTCTTTCTGTTATATTGAAAGTTTACTTCATGTCAGAGAGAGAGAAAAAAATGTATTTTTTATTTTATTTTTTTCTGTTATATGTACATTTTATTCTATGGTAAAAACTGAAAAGGTTTTCAGTCTTAGCTGACAGCCGCTTATTCTTCCCGCAGGACTCAACCAACCGCGAGATACACCTGGGTGTAACTGCGATAGGTCTGGTAGTGTTCCAGAATGGAATAAAAATAAATACCTTTAGCTGGGCCAAAATTGTCAAGATCTCGTTCAAGAGGAAGCAATTCTTCATTCAACTTCGAAGAGGCTTGGTAAGGATCGATTATCTTTATTTTTATCTTATGATATTAAGTATTTTTTGTCTTATTATCGTTTTTTTTTTCCATATTTTTCTCTTTTTTCTTGTGTATGGATTTGAGTGTTTTATCTTGGTTGTTATTATTATTTTTTTCTTGATGGACAGAAAGTTCTCAACACACCTTGATTAGGATGAATGATATAACATTTGTCTAATGAATATTTCCATCAGCACACTCTACAGGCTTGGAGGAAGTGGAGATTATTATACATTGTTGTGTTTATATTTCATATAGACAGACCAGACTGACAGTAAACCCGACCCAGGTTCATTTCTACAAATAGTCAAGAAAAGACTCTATAGAAAGGTAGTAAGTCGCAGTGTAATTGGGGCCTGAGTGCTCTTTGCTTGGTAAAGTGAAGATTGGTGGTCACTCAGATATTTTGAGGTGGAGGTGATGAGCTTCTCTTATTGGTTACTGATTTGATTATTTGTTGGTTCATTTGTTTATTTATTTAGATTTTTTTGCTTTTGTTTCTGTCACATGTAGCAAGGTTTATACACCCACCTCTGACTCAATATATCTGACAAAACCATGTTTGATTTGATCTTGTTTTTTGGAATGACTTTTGATGATCAGCCATTTGTGACAGGTGTTAAGCAACTAATATGTGAGAATTACTAAAAAGGCATGTTTTTTGGTATAAAAGAATGTAGGCTCTTCCCTTGTATACACAGCAAGTGTCGGGTAATTAACTTAGAGCAGTGTTGTGTTAAAGTTGTCTGAAGTTTATAAAAAAAATCCTGATGAGAAATTGTGTGTGTTTAAACTATGATTAGACAACATCCTAATCTGTCTTTTATTTTTGTCTTTTACTGACACATATGGTCTTGAGTGTTAACTGTCTCCCATAAAGGTGGCTTGCAGGTGTGGTGCATTGTGTACATACCTTAATCTAATGACACTGCTTAAGTATCAGGTCAGTTCTAATATAAAGTGATTTACATGGAAGCTCACAATAAGCTTAGATAGCCTTCAGCTTCAATAAATGTTGTTATAGAGTTTCTGTATACAAGAGATTGATAAACTAATTGGTATGATTTGACTATTCAAAATGTTGAAGCAGAAGACATTTGATTATATTTTGTTCTGTGGATGGATATGAGATTAGAAGTGATTTTAATGTATTTTGTGATAATGTTCAGCTTATGAATTGGAAATGTTAATTATCTCTATTTATATTTATTTTATTTTATTATGATTTTTCTTTTTTTCTTTCTTTTTTGCAGGAATTTTAATTCCATAGTTATTTGTAAACAAATTTCCAATGGTATACATGATATTATTTGTTGTATATTACTTCAGATGATATTTGATCTTTATTTTGTATTTTTACAAAGTTTCAGAAATAGAATGAACTTATTTTGTGATTGTGTGTTATTTGTGCATTTGCTGTCAAGATGACTTGATCTAGTTATTGAAAGGACATAAATCTAGAACCAGAATATCTTTATCTGGAAATGATTTGAAAATTCACTTCTTGTCAAGTTAGTGAAATGTGATGGAATTTTCTTCATATTTGAACATTTCTGTTCATATGCATTGTAGTTGTTTTAAATTTCTACAGTATCTTGGCACGCCAATTAAAATGTGAAGATTAAAACGGTTTTGAGGTATTGTAATAAAAGAAAAAGCAAACAAACTTGAATGTGAAAAAATATACGTATCAAACTCAAATGGCCCTTACTGTCTTATTTGTTCAGCTCTGTAATGTCTCAGGATATGTCAGCTGTTGCCTTCATATATATTCCGTCCAAGCAGCCAAATCTCACTGATATGTGAAAAGGGTATTACAGTTGACAAAAAAGCCCTTTGATACAATAAATGACATCTATGCTTTTTAGAAAATCATTTGTAAGTGATTTAGATACAGCTTATCTTTTCTGTGTGATGAGAACTGAAAGAATTCATGACAGCAAAATGCATGGATGTTATAGTTTCCCATTGTCTCCATTCTTAATTTCCTCAGTAGATACTGAATAACAATGATTCCCATGTTTCTCTTACTAAATTGCTGTATTCTGGTATGGACTGACCTATGCATCACTAAGTGTTTAATCTTTTGTCGAATTACACCAAATTTGAGGCATTCCAGTACATAAAGGACGAGGACATTAATTACATAATTGTAAGATATACGTATATATATATTTAAAGTCATGAGACAGAGAAATAAGATTTTTGATATTGCAATTTCTAATTCAATTAATTATTCTGCCATCCCACCTTTAGATTGAAATTCCAGTGAAGGCATGAGAATATTCTAATTTTAAGACCCCCTTTTCCACTTGAATGATGAGGATCCTTAATATAAGCATAAGAATAATTTATGTGTAATAATAGTCTTTTTTCATGGCAAAAAATGACTGCTTAGGAATTGTGGAATTTGTTTTATGAATGATTGAATATCTTTACTAGTTATCTTGTCCATGTTCATGTATATAGATCAGTGTGATATCAGATATTTAATTTGTCTTAACAGCTGCCTTTACAGATTCATTCAGTAAAGACTGTTATTGATATTTACTTGATAAGACTAAGGAATGAATCTTTTAGGAGTGATAATGAAAAGCAGTCCTATAAGAAAAAAATATGATTTAAACAAACACTATATGATATATACATCTGTTTCTATCCTTTCCTCTGTTGATTTTAGACAAAATATCAAATTGTTAATTGTCACTCTTCTGTTTTCCTACAGTCCGAGAACTATGACAGTGTACTAGGGTTTAACCTTGGCTCCTATAGGGCATGCAAGTGCCTCTGGAAGTCTTGTGTTGAGCACCATACCTTCTTCCGTCTTCACACTCCAAGGACCCCAGCCAGAAAGTGAGTCTCTTTTCTATCTCTTTTCTTTTTTTCTTTTTTTAATTTTGTGTTTTTGCTTTATTTATTTATCTTTTCTTTTGTTTTCTTTTCTCCAGTTTTCATTCTTTGTATTTTCTTTTCATTCTTTCTCTCTTTATTTATTTTCATTTTTTCCTTATTGGATTCTTTCTCTCTTTCTTGTCCATATTTGTCTTTTTTTTAATTGCCATTTGTTTTTGTAAAGAAAAGCAAAAATGCATGGAAGTTCAGTTTATTAGATATAACATTCCTTCTCTGAATGGCTGATGAATATAGGTTCTGCTTCAAAGATAAAATATAATTTATGTTATTGTTCTGAATGGACTTGTATTTAGAATGTAATGAATAGCATGAAAGATGGTTTATTTCTATAGCAGCATATAGAGTTTGGAAGGTGATTTAACAGGAGGATTTATAGGAAGTGTAGGAAGAGATATTTTGTGCTTTATGATGGTTGCATGAGAATTAGGAGGATGATACAGAATCCAATGGAGATGATAAACCCATTTGGAATGTTGTAGGTGAAATTTACGGAATTGCAATGCTTGTTATTATTTTTTTCATTTAAAGCACTGAAAATGGGTCAGTAAGAAATTAGCTTAACAAAGTCTTGGAATCCATAAATCAGGTGTTGTCCCTTTGCTATAATCATTTTCAAATATTCATTTTCAGAAACTTACTGACACTGGGGAGCAAGTTCCGTTACAGTGGACGCACAGAATTTCAGACAGTGGAGGAATGTAAGAGACGGGCAAGAGTGGAGAGGACATTTGTCAGGTAGGCAGACTTTTCCGTTTGCTTGTCTGTTGGTTCATCCGTTTAGTTTTCTTCTTTCTGTTTGTTTTTCTGTTTGATTTGTTGTGATTTCATTACAGTGAATATCAAGTGAGGCAGGCATTGTGGAAAAGAGAGAGAGAAAAATGTACAGATGGCATGTGAAAAAAAAATATCAGGAAATACAGTTCACTTTTGTTAGTCATGAGGACTTACGGGAAATGAATCAGAGCTTGTCTTTCTGAGTATCTTTCTAATTAGTAAGAGTTAAAGGGATGTAATTATATTTTAGAATAACATGATTTTAAAGAATAAAGAAGCAATTATGTTTATGCAATGCAAAGAACAGCGGATGTAGATGTACCTTTTTTTGTTTGTTTAATTTTTTATTTAGTAGAAAAATATAATACACTAGTATGATACTAGTTGATATACATATGAGGATATTTTACATATATTCACTACTTTGAAAAGCTCTCAGTTATTGTTTTTATATGTTTCTAGGTCACCGTCCAAAAGGTTTGCCCGCCAAACAGTGCCGACCCCGAGCGACATAAGCCGCAAGCCTAGATCAGGCTCGGGATCCTCGGTGAGGCCAAGAACCGATTCCTCAGGGTACAAAGTCACTTCCCTCCAGGATACCAAGACACCCAAGATGGCTT
>NW_028234437.1:21879207-21889207 GCF_977035675.1 Penaeus japonicus | reverse complement strand
AAATCTCTCTCTCGCTCGTCAGCTCTCGCTCTCTCTCATTCTCGCACTCGCTCTCGCTCTCTCTCTCTCACTCTCTCTCTCCATGCTCTCTAGCTCTATCTAGCAGCTCTCTACTCAATCACTCTTCCTCATCGTTCTCTCCTTTCTCTCTCTCGTCTCTGGCTCTCCTCTCTCTCCGTCGGCTCAGTATCTCATCCTCTTCTCTCTCACTCTTCTTCTCGTCTCTCTTATCTCTCCTGCTCTCTCTCTCTCTTCCTCTCCTCGCCTCACTCTCTTCTCTCTCTCTCTCCTTCACCCTCTCTTCTCTCTCTCTCTCTCCTCGTCTCTCTTTCTCCTCTCACTCTCTCTCCTCATCTCACTCTCTGCCTCTCGTCCCTCTCCTCCTCTCGTTCTCTCTCCGTCCAACTTATCTCTCCTCTCTCTCCTCTCTCTCCCTCTCTCTTTCTCTCTCTCTCGTCTCTCTCTCATCCTTCACTTTCCTCTCCTGATCTCTCTCTCTCATCTCTCTCTCTACTCATCCCACCTCTCGTCGTCCTTCTCTCTCTTCTCTCGCTCTCTCTGTCTCTAGCTTTGTCTACTCTCTTTCTCTGGCTCTGTCTACTCTCTTTCTCTCTCTCTACTCTCTTTCTCTCTCTCTCTCTCTCTCTCTCTCTCTCTCTCTCTCTCTCTCTCTCTCTCTCTCCCTCTCCCCTCTCTCTACACATCTCTTCTCTCTGCACTCTCTCTCACTCTCGCCTCATCTCCCTCCCTCTCCCTCTCCCTCTCCCTCTCCCCTCTCCTCTCTCTCTCTCCTCTCTCTATGCTCCAGTCTCTCAACTTTCTCTCACCGTCTACTCTCTCTCTCCTCTCTCTCTCTCTCTCTAGCTCTCTCTAGCTCTCTCTACTCCTCTCTCTCTCTCTCTCTCTGCCTCTCTCTCGTCCTCTCGCTCTCTCTCATCTCTCTCCGCTCTCTCTCTCTCTCTCCTCCCTTACCTCTCCTCTCCTCTCTACTCTCTCTCTCCTCGCTCTCCTCTCTCGCTCTCTCCGCTCTCTCTCTCTCTCTCTCCTCTCTCTCTCTCTAGCTCTCTCTCTGCTCTCTCTCTCACTCTCTCTCCAAACTCTCGCTCTCTCTCTCCTCTCTCTCTCGCTCTCTCTCTCTCTCCGTCCTCTCTCTCTCTTCTCTCTCTCTCCTAGGTCACTCTCTCTCTCTCTCTCTCTCCTCTCATCTCTCTCGTAGATCTCTCTCTCTCTCTTCTCTCTCTCATCATCTCTCTCTCTCTCATCTCTCTCACTCTCTCCTCTTTTCGCTCTCTCTCTCTCTCATCCTCTCTCTCTCTCTCTCTCTCTCTCTCTTCTCTCTCTCTCTCTCTCCCACTCTCTCCTCTCTCAAAAAACTCCTTCTTCATCCTCTCTCTCTCAGCTCCTCTCTCTCCTCTCTCTCTCTCTCTCTCTCATTCTCTTCTCTCTCTCTCTCCATCTCTCTCTCAATCTCTCCTCTCTCTCTCTCTCTTCTCTTCTCTCCTCTCTCCTCTCTCACTCTCCCTCTCTTTCTTCTCTTTCACCTTTCTCTCTTCTCCTCTTTTCTCTTCCTCTCCTCTCCTCTCTCTCTCTCTCTCTCTCCTCTCTCTCTTCCCTCCCCTCTTTTCTCTCTCTCTCCCTCCTCTCTCTCCTCTCTCTCTCCTCTCTCTCTCTCTCTTTCTCTCTCTCTCTCTCCTTCTCTCTCTCTCTCTCTCTCTCTCTCTCTCTCTCTCTCTCTCTCTCTCTCTCTCTCTCTCTCTCTCTCTCTCTCTCTCTCTCTCTCTCTCTCTCCCTCCCTCCCTCCCTCCCTCCCCCCCCTTCCTCCCTCTCCCCGTTTTCTTGATTGTCTCCCTGTGTCTCGCTGTCTCTCTGACCCTCTGTCTCTCGTTTGGTTGATTGTCTCATCCATGCACAGTGTTGGTGCGTGGGCTACACTTCTGCGTCAGCGTTTGTGGGTCTCGTTTTCCCTGTTTGGTGTTTGTTTTTTTTATTCATATTCATCGGAGTGTCTCAACGGAATGTCTCACATGCCATGTCTGTTGTATTTACGGTACCGTAGAACGTGGCGTTGGTGTATATTTCATTCAGTTTTTCTTCATGATCTCTCTCTTGTTAGCTCTGGTTTCAGTCTTTTGTTTTGTTCGATTTTTTGTGTTTATGTTTGTGTGTTTGTCTTGTTTGTGTCTGTGTCTCTGTCTCTGTCTCTGTCTCTTCTCTCTCCTCACTCCTCACCCCTTCCCCTCCATCCTTCCCCTCCCTCCCTCCTTCTTTCTACCCCTCCCTCCCTCCAGCTCCTCCTCCCTCCCTCCCTTTCTCCCTCCCTCCCTCCCTCCCACCCTCTTCTTTCCCCCCTCCCCCCGCTCTTTCTCCCTTCCTCTTTACCCCACGCCCTTTTTTTCCCTCCTACTTCCTCTCCTCCCCTCCATCCTTCCTCCATCTTCTTCACTCCTCAAGGGCGAAGCATAAGAACCCAACCACTCGAGGGTTCGCATGCTCTGTCACAGCTGATGGCGTTGAAACAGCAACAGCAACAGCAACAACAATAACGCAACGCACATGCATTCGGGAGGGGGGAGGAGGAGGAGGAGGAGGAGGAGGAGGAGGAGGAGGAGGAGGAGGAGGAGGAGGAGGAGGAGGAGGAGGAGGAGGGGAGGGGAGGGGAGGGGAGGGGAGGGGAGGGGAGGAGGAGAGGGGAAGGGAAGGAAGGGGAGGGGGAAGTGGAGAGGAGGAAGGGAGTGGAGGAAAGGGTGAGGGTCGTTTCCGGCATGGCAGCGCTGGTTGGCCGTGACGTCACCGCCGCCGCTCGCCCGCAACTAGCTGTTGATGACGAGGTTTGTGTGCAAGGTATGGGCAGGGCAGTCCTCCAGGCTGCCCGTTCACGTCGCAGCTGGCCGTGCTTGTTAGAGGGGACTGTTCTTGGTGCAGCCGACTTTTCTTTTTAGAGGGGGGAAGTTCTAGCTGCTACTGTCTGTTCTTATCGCATGTGACTATTCTTGTTAGAGGGAACTGTTCTTGGTGCAGCTGACTGTTCTTTTTAGAGGGGACAGTTCTAGCTGCTACTGTCTGTTCTTATCGCATGTGACTGTTCTTGTTAGAGGGGACTGTTCTTGGTGATGTCGACTGTTCTTTTATAGGGGACAGTTCTAGCTGCTACTGTCTGTTCTTATCGCATGTGACTGTTCTTGTTTGGGGTAAACTGTTCTTGGTGCTGCCGACTGTCCTTGCCGCTGCTGTCTGTTCTTATCGCATGCGACTGTTCTTGTTCGAGGGGACTGTTCTAGCCGCTGGTGTATGTTCTTGGTGAAGGTGACTTTCTTCGGCGACTTCATTGGCGACTGGTATTGTCGTGGGTGTCTGCTAGATAGTTACAGATGTGTGGTGAGAGATAGAATAGGAGGGACATTGGGAAGATGGTGGATTCATGGAAGACACAATGAGGGATAAACTTAAAGGCTCTCGGAGGCTGATAAGTAGATGACCAATATACAAAAAGTAGATGGATTTCTTTAGATGGATTGACACACTTGGATAAACGATAACGCATGTTTTAAAAAAGTCGAATGGAAAGCAGATTATTTATGGCGATGTCAGTGTTGCTCGTCTAAGTAATAAGAAGAATAGTGATATTGGCAATGCTGTTGATGGTAACATGGGTCATGACAGCAATAACTACATCAGAAAAACAGCTGTTATAATTGCGGCATTGTGAGTTGCAATAATGATGAATTTTATAGTGGCGGTAAAGGTGATGACGATACGAATAGTTATGATAAATGAAACTATGTGATAGAAATGATAAGAAACAAAGCAAAGATGTAGATACTAAGAGGGAATCGACATATACGGTAGATTATTTTTTTTTGAAAAAATAAGCACGTACTCATTATGCGTCTGTCTGTCTGCGTTAAAACAAATGTTTATGTAGGGTATACTTACGTATTCTTGCCTATGCTTATGTATATGTATTTGTATATTTGTATGCCCATGCTTACACACACACACGCACACGCTTGCACACACACACACACAC
This sequence comes from Penaeus japonicus, assembly GCF_977035675.1. Classification (NCBI taxonomy): domain Eukaryota; kingdom Metazoa; phylum Arthropoda; class Malacostraca; order Decapoda; family Penaeidae; genus Penaeus; species Penaeus japonicus. The sequence continues at coordinate 21,885,180 of NW_028234437.1, read as the reverse complement.
ACACACACACACACACACACACACACACACACACACACACACACACACACACACACACACACACACACACACACACACACACACACACACACACACACACACACACACACACACACACACACACACACGCACACACACACGCACACACACACACACGCGCACACACACACACACACACACACACACACACACACACACACACACACACACACACACACACACACACACACACACACACACACACACACACACACAGACGGAGCAATAAGAGCCACAGGAGGGCAGTCCAGGTAATTGTATCAGGAGACACGCCGGTGATTACCCGAGAGGAACTGCCTGCTTTATGAATATAGAAAGGGGGAGGGAAGGCGGGGCGGAGATGGCGCTTCAAAAACTGTGATTGCGGCGGGATGGAGTTCCGGAGGGAGGGGGAGGGAGGGGAGAGGGACGGAAGAGGGGTGGTGGCGGGAGTGGTAGGGTTGGTGGAGGGAGTGGTACGATTGGTGGAAGGTAGTGGAGGGAGAGGGAGGGGGGATGAGGAAAAAAGGGTGAGGGGGTGAGGGAGAAGGGGGTGGGGGCAAGAGGTGCGGGTTGAAGAAAAGGGTGATTGCAGATAGAGGAATAAAGGATGAGGATGAGGATTAGGGGTTAGTGAGAAAAGGGTTAGGGTTTATAAGGGATGGACGGGAGATAAGGAGAGGGGGGAGGGTGGAAGGAAAAGAGACAGAGCTCACTGAAAGACTTTTCTAAGATTCATGAAAAAAGGCAGTGGTGGTGATCATGGTGATGATAAATGTAATGATGATGATGATGACGGTGCTGGTCGTAATGGCGATAACAATGATTGTAATGGTAATGAGGATGATCTTGATGAAAGTGAAGAAATATCTTATCGAATTGATGAACAAATACAAGACTTTCCTTCACCCTGTCAAGCCTTTTGGTGTGTTATGGGGCCAACCACACCAAGCTTTCATGTCGTCTAAAGCCCGTGATACGAAAACCGCTAACGACAGCAGGGATGGTCTCTGCTAACCGCTAAGTAGATGTTGATTCGCGTCAACGTTCAAAGATCATAATTAAACTTGTTTTTTTTCCCTTCTTTACAGGTAAGTATTGCAGAGAGCTTTCGAGTGTGCAACGGAGATGCAGTCAAGGTAGAGTGCCTCGTTCACCCCTGATTGTTTTTAATATTTATTAAGTAATGTTCGCGAGCGTTTCCCCTCACTTGGCCGAGCAGGAGGAATTTCCCCTCAAGGTCCTTCCCTTTTATACCCTTTTTATACCTGTGCACCTTTTTCTGGGGAGGGCAGGTAACCCGCCCCGCCGCCGCTGCACTTGTTACAAAGGGGAACAAAGCGGAAGCAGTGGGAAAGGCTTCACGCTTCTTCTTTCCCTCTCGCGCGCCCTCGAGTACTTACTTCCCTTGTTTCGTTTTCCTTCTTTGCTTTGACTCGTTTCCCTCTCTTGCCTCGTCGTTTACGCCTTCTTCCCTCGTCGCTTACGCTTTCGGCCTGCTCGCTTTCCTCTTATTCTCTCCTTGCTTACACCCCTTTTCCTTCCTCATTTTCCTCTTCGTCCTCCTTTGCCCCTTCGTCCCTCCAATCCTTCTTTGCTTACCCCTTGTTTGCCCCCTCGCCCCCCCTCACTTTCCCTTTCCTTCCATCCTCATGCCCCTCTTCACCCCTTCTTTTCGTGTCTTCGTGCCTTCTCGCCCACTCCCTCACGCGTCACGAGGCAGGCAAGGAAGGAGACGCACCTGCCGCCCGTAGCCTCCGTTGCGGCGCTCGGGCTCGCTCCTTCGCGCTAGTGTCACGTCGTCGACAGGTCGACAGGTGCGGGATTACGGATTCGGGCCTCGTGTCACATGTGGGGGCGGGCGAGTGAGGGAATGGGCGGGTAGCGAGTGGCAGAGTGGGCGGAGAACGAATGGCAGAGTACGTGCTCGCAGTTTTTTGTCTGTTTTTAGATGATATATATATACAGTGTGTCTTCCAAAACTTATAAAACATAATTCTTTAGGAACAACTTAACCCATTGCCGACGGGGGATAGATTTGCTTACACAGGCTCCAGGATGAATTTTATTTCTGATCGAGGCAGCTTCTTGAACATAATTTGATTTTTCCCACTCCCTTTTAGTCACTCATTGTAGAGCTAGAGACATCTTTGTGTTTTGTTTTTTTGTGTGTTTTACTATTTTTAGAAATTTATATCTGTCATATCACAGGCTCCATCAATTCTGCAGTTGACTAAAATTGTAGTTCAGGGTCCATATCAACTCATTTTTTTTCTTTACACTCAATATGATAGAAGTATTACTGTTTTAGGGGGGACAAAAAAACAACTTTATTTTTTCGTATTTCTGTGCTGTCACGAACAAACACGAAACTTATAACCATCCAAAATGAAGAGGTTGGGAAGAGGAAGGAAACTTGTGCTTTTGACAGTGAGTGCCACAATAAAAGGCATCCATACTGGCACAGGGTCACATTGTATGCATTGGGCATGGTGTGAGTCACCTTCCTCCTCTCGTTCTGTCTGCACATCTTTCATCTGCGGTACTTTAGAGCAAGAGGTCGGGAACTTGCGATGTGCCATCACTCTAAAGAGATAGTGCTTGCTAGAGACCGTAGATGGGTGCCATTCAAGGCTCTCTCTCCTGCTGGTGCTAGAAGAAAGTGGTGCCATCTAGGTTTTGTAAGTGAGTTGAAAACCATTTTGCTTATTATTACGGCAATTATAATAATTATGACTGCAATTGTCAACTTCACTCACTCATTACTTATAGTACAATAAAATAACATAGTGATCCAGAATCCCCGAACGCCATGACGCCAATTGTCAGGCAAGAGGTCCTGCGTCATGTATGACGAAAAAACACGTCATCCGTCGTTAACGGGTTAAATACTAAGTTCTTGATTTTTTTGGGGGGTGGGCGGATATAAGATAAATGTTCAAGAACGACTTTGTTTTCAAAGTATTTATCACAATAAATGATATCGGGAATTTTTCCACATTTCTTCCCACCTTCTGTCAATAATAAATGAATGATCATTAATAAAAAAAATCAGTTTTTGCACTCGAGTAAAGTAAACCATGGTTGATGTATCGTTATCAGCTGGTCCCCATGAACGGTACAGTTGTCAGCTCCCGACACCCGTGACGAGTGACATGATGTCGAACAGAGCCACTCGGAAACGTTTTATGGTGAGAAGATTGCGTGTTGAAACGTTGCGGTATTTCCAGCGTGCTTTCTCATTTCATTCATCTGTTGTCTGTTTCCACATGTATGTTTTTTTTTTATTCTTCTTTCCTTGATGTTATGTAAAGGATATTACACGTTTGACGTAATCTCATCATCCTTGTTGGCTAATTGTCATTGCATCCATGTTCGTCTCAGTGCGAAATATGATGCATGGATGTTTGTAAACTGCATCTTCATCAAAACTCCACATAATTTCATCTCATTTGTTTGTGTAAAGGCTATTGGCTTAAATTAATGACTGTGTTTTGGCGAGCGTGGCGTCTGCACTGGGTCATCCGGTCACCAGTGGGTCGGTTAAGACGCTCGTGTCATGTCTTAAGAATCTCAGCCCCTCTTGAGGGACGGTTCCTTTGTGGACGCCCCCTAACGGCCGCTTGGGTCTTGCCGTTCATTTTTTGGCTTCTGGCTTCCTCTCGATCCTTCTCTTTCTCTTGTAATTTTTGGTTTCTCTCATCAACTCTCTCTCTCTCTCTCTCTCTCTCTCTCTCTCTCTCTCTCTCTCTCTCTCTCTCTCTCTCTCTCTCTCTCTCTCTCTCTCTCTCTCTCTCTCTCTCTCTCTCACTCACTCACTCTCACTCTCACTCTCACTCTCACTCTCACTCTCACTCTCACTCTCTCACTCTCTCCCTCCCTCCCCCCTACCCCCTCCCCCCCTCCCTCCCTCTCCCTCCCTCCTCACCCTCCACCATTATTCTTCGTGTCTTAATTTGGTTTAGTCCGGCGCACTTATGATGTTTATGAGGCCGAGTGTTTACTTCCCTTTTCTTCTTTCGCTGCCTCTTACTTTTCTTCTGATTACCTGAAGGGGCCGGTCTCTTAGCCTGTGGCAGGCTGGGATACAAGTGCTCAAGTGGCGGTCCAAGTGCGCGTTTGAAAGAGGTGGAAACGGGTCACTTAACAAGTCCGTGTGGATTACGGGTCAAGTGGCAAGCCGTTGCTGGGCTACATACAGGTCGCGCCGACGGAAAAAAAAATAGTTTGTGCATAACGCGCTGGATATTCTTTTGGTGAAGCGGGTTATTGTTGTGTGGGTGGATGACTCCGCGTGTTAAAGGTGAGCAGTGTTTAATTGTGGAGAACACGAGAGAGAGGAGGAGGCATGAGGCTGCATTTTGGAATCGATTTAGAGTGACTGTTACATTGAAACTTTATGTATATGTACACATACTTACATACATGACATACATATCCAACCAACCCCCCATACCTATACTTACACACACACACACACACACACACACACACACACACACACACACACACACACACACACACACACACACACACACACACACACACACACACACACACACACACACACACACACACACACACACACACACACACACACACACACACACACTTCACAATACGCGTTCGTTTGAAAGTCCAAAGGTGAATTTACTGGAAGGAATCTTTTCATCCGAGTCCCTTGCGCATTGTAAGCAAATATTCTTGGGCAGTGAAGCCACAGTTTACACGGCGTGAACTGCAGTCGCGCGTCCATCAGGTTTGAATTCGCTAATGCTTCCGGCTCGGCAGTCGCTGGCTTCCACGGCCGCCCATGCTCGGGAGACGATAGCTAGTGCTCTTGTATTTATGAAACGGGACGCCCCTTGTTTTCCGCGAAGGGCGTAACTATTGACGTACACCTTTCTTTGTGGTTAGTGAAGACATGTGTCGGCGATAATCCGTATATACTTTGGGGTGCAGCGTACAGGGCAGGCGCTCGCTCGTCACTACGCGCCGATTCGGTTGAGGAAGAAACCCCCCTGCCAGTGCACAACAGCCAAGGGATCACATACCCATTACACATGTACATCCTGTCGTATCATCTGATGAAACGGAAGTTCATGGCGCATTTATCTCAAGGATAGACCATATCTTTGCTGTAGATAAAACTGATAAAAGATATTCGATCGAGGATTTGGCTGTACTGTACGACACGTTTTCCGGAGTGCGGGTTGGTGTCTCTGCCTGTTCACCTGCCATTCGTCTCAAACTCGCGCGAGAGTGAGCACATATACGGGATATTTGCACGGACTTTTTAGTGTTATTTTGGCTTATTGCTTTCGGAAAGTGGACAACCCCCGCGCGATCTCTTGAGATAAAATAAAGTGGTGAAATATTGAAGTGAAGTGGAGAAAATCCTTGATTATTTTATTAGCACGTGTAAGTTTACAGGGAGTGAATAGTTAGTTGGTTTATGTTGAGTGAAATATTTTTAAAAAGTCATGTGATATTTAGACTGACCACAAAGAAAGGTGCTTATTTCCGACACGGTGAATGTTCCAGTAAATAAAAGAACAAAAAGTGAATTTCTGAATGTACAACCTACAGTTATTTTGTGATATATTTTTTTTCTGGAAATCGAGGTGGTCAATGACATCAATGCTGCTTTGGGAAAACACCGAATCAGAAATGGATGAACTTGGATCAGCTGTTGATGAGGACGGAAATTAATATATATTTATATTTAATTTTTCTATTTGGTGTAAGTGTTTCTTGTGAACGTTCATAAAAAAAAAGAATATGATGATGTAACTGAAAGAAAAAAGGTATTGTTGTTCTTTATGTGTATTTTTTTTTTTTTTGGAAGGTCGAATTTATTATGTTTCGACTGAAATGTGATTCGATTGAACAAGAGAGACTCAAGGAAATGGCTTTGGTTTAGGAAGTTGGTTGATTGTTGGGTATGTAAGGTTA
>NW_028234437.1:21871707-21874207 GCF_977035675.1 Penaeus japonicus | reverse complement strand
CGGATCCGCGGGCAGCTTCGCGTGCATGCGGGCGCGCACACGGGCTTGTTTCGTGCAAGGGGAGGAGGAGCAGTGGGGGTGGGGGGAGGGTAGCCAGGTGGCACGGCAAAGTTCCCAGGCAATTGGCCCTAATAGTGGGACAGGATCCAGTCCTCAGTGGAACAGAGCATGGCAGCCAGGGCAGGGCGGCCGGCGCGAGGGAGTGGCCCAGTTAGCACGAGCACCGGGAGGCTGGCGCTAGTTCGGGATTCGCTCGGGAGGGATGAGGGGAAGGGCGGGCGGGAGAGGGGAATAGGGGCATAGGGGCGAGGGATATGCAGGGGGATAGGAGGGAGGATGCCTGGGAATTCGTCTGAGTCATTATTCTTTGTTTCTAAGACTGACAGACAGACAGAAACAAATTTGCTTATATATACCTATCTATCTATCTTATTTTTTTATATCTCACATGGTGCCAATGACTGCAAGAGAACGCGGAAAACGGATATATATATATTGTATGGACAATACCTTGTTATTGTAAAGGTCTGCGGCGATACTTATCAATGTCCACATCGTTTCCGCCCTTCGTATTCAACAGTATGCGACTGTGCGAATTTTTTTTTCGTACAGTCATTGTTTATTTACGGCAAAAGGAGTGTGTGTGTGCGTGTGTGTGTGTGTGTGTGTGTGTGTGTGTGTGTGTGTGTGTGTGTGTGTGTGTGTGTGTGTGTGTGTGTGTGTGTGTGTGTGTGTGTGTGTGTGTGTGTGTGTGTGTGTGTGTGTGTGTGTGTGTGTGTGTGTATGTGTATGTGTATGTGTATGTGTATGTGTATGTATGTGCGTGTATGTGCATGTGTATTTTTATGTGTGAAGGAAGTGGGGAGCCCGCGTTTGTTCTTGCGTGCATGTTTGTTTATAAATATTATTTCTGGATATATAGACTGATGGATAGACAGGCAACTAAAATACCACTCTTTACCCCACCCCCCATCCCCAATCCCCCATCCCCCACCACCCTCTCCCCTCATCGAAAGAGCGAGGAAAGTGCAGATCCCGAAGGCCAGAAAGTCCTGAAGTGAAACGAAGGAAATACAGAGCTTTCACGAATGAACAAACAGCCAAATAAACAGGCTGACGTGTTTTTTCGTCTATGATTTGAAATGGTTTCTCTACACCTTTTTTCATTCTTAAGCTGGAGGCATACAGGTTTGGGGTTGTTCGTCTCTCAGTGGAGATGAATTAATGAATAAATGACTGTCTTTAGGCTTATTAATGATAATTAGTTGAATAGGTACTGTATAAAGTTAGTGGTGATAGGTAGGAAAGTACTTGTAAAATTGTTTGTTTTTATTCCTACTTTTAGCCACGGAAATCGACCATCTGTGTGGAAGTACGTGAAGCTAACCGTGATTTGTTGCCTTCTTATGCGTGATTCTGCATGCGGAGGAAGTCGTGGATTTGACACGCAAGCAAGACGGGAGTTTCCGGTCACCCAAGGTCCGTAACTCCGAAGGACAGGCAATAACTAAAGACGAAAAGTCTTAACTTTCGCGTCTAGGGTGAAATCTCGCTCTTGCTCAATGAAGTCTTCTGAAGTCTCGGACTTGCTCAACTGAAGTCATTCGGCGTCTTGGGTTTTTATCCTGTTGTTCGGACTTCTTGCGAGTTGGACGACTTGAACAAGTTTCGTGCGCAAGAAAGAGAAAGAAGAGACAATGGAGGGAAGAAAATTGGAAAGGAATTGGATTTGTCTTTCTTATTTTATCCTTTTTTTCCGTGTCCGGATCCCACGTAAATGATCTCATTATTTTACGTAAAATGGACTGGTTTACGTCCGAGGCGGCGTTGCGAAACTGTAATTGTACTCTCGTTACTATTACCTAATGTCGCACAGTACAGTCGGCGGTGTTTTTGGTGGGGGAGGAGTGTTGGTTGGGTGGGTGGGGGTAGGGGCGTGTTAGGGAAGAGAGCCAGCCACATTTCTACCTTTTTCCTCACCCTGCTCTCTCTCTCTCTCTCTCTCTCTCTCTCTCTCTCTCTCTCTCTCTCTCTCTCTCTCTCTCTCTCTCTCTCTCTCTCTCTCTCTCTCTCTCTCTCTCTCTCACTATCACTATCACTCATATCTCTATCTCTCTACCTATTTATCTACCTTTCTCTCTGTTTCCATTTCTCTCTTCTGCCTTCTTCCTCCTCCCTCTCTCTCCTTCTTTCTCTCTTCCTCTCTCCACCTCCCCCCGTCCCCTCTCCCTTCCTCCCTTCTTAACCCTATTTTCTTTCTCTCTTTCTTACTATTTCTCCCCTCACCCCCATCCACTCTCCCTGCCCCTCTCCCCTACCCCCCACCGGTTACTGGCGCCTGGAGCGATGGTGGGAACTCGGGCGTCACAGCCACTCTACATTCTTGATCAGTGGACAGCACGCTAGCATTACCCCGTGCGCTGGAGAGTGACAGACCCCTCAGGAACTCCGACTTTGGAGAAGGAAAGAGAATAAGGGAGAGGAGGGAAGAGAAGAAGAA
>NW_028234437.1:21851707-21859207 GCF_977035675.1 Penaeus japonicus | reverse complement strand
GTGAATGTGTGAGTTATTGTAGTTGCTGTTTGTTGTTTTTCTCTCCCTTTGTTCAAAGGAAGAAAGGGGAATTCTAGGGGGGTGAGTGAGTACCAGGAAGAGGGGAACGACCTTGCCATCGCTGTTCATTTGCATTGTTATCCGGGGTGGGGGGAAGGGGGGGGGCATAGGGATAGTAGAGGAGGGACAGCGAAGAAGGAGGAGTGATAGTGGGAATAAGAATAATAGGGGTATTGAATGATATGTAGATCATAGTGAATGATAGTGATAGTAACACTGTAACACTAGTAATGGTAAAGTGATAAGAAAGGAGAACAAGTAAAAAAGCGAAAGAAAAGACAGAAGGCGGAGGAGAACAGAATGAACACGGGAAATGACAGGGATGGCCTGATAATGACGCAGCCATGACTCGTGGAATGCGCGCGCGTGTGTGTGTGTGTTCATGGACGTACTTTGCACTTGCACACTTGCACGGATGTTGCATGTGATGGATCATGATTTATATGCCATGGCGAATGAGTGTTTAGCCATCCGGTACAAAGCACGACATTGGAAACTTTTGCTAAGCTTCCTTTTTTGTGTGTTAATGCGATTTGAATTGTTCTTTATGAGGCATGTGTTAGGGAGGGAGGCTGGGATGGAGGGAGGGGAGAGGGAGGCTGTGTGGGGGAGGGGCAGGGCAAGGGAGAGATGGAGGCTGTGAGGGGAGGGGTAGGTTAAAGAAGAGAGGGAGGCTGTGTGAAGGAGGGTTACGAAGATGAGGAAGGGAGATAGAGAAGGAAGTGAAGATAATGAAGGTGATATGGAAGAAGTGAGAGAGGGAGATGGAAGATGATGGCTGGAGGAGAGAGAAAGAAAGAATGAGAGAGAAACAGACAGCGACAGAGAAGGACAAAAGCATAACCGAGTCATTTCTGGCCATGTCGACAACACAAATCGATCTAGCTATTTTGAACTCGATGGAGAATATCAACAAGAGCCGGCACGACATCACCCTATATGACCTGGAATCGGATTTCTCTCTCCCTTCCCCCTCCCCTCCCTCCCACCATCTCTGTTCACTACTCCATCTCCCACTTCCCTCTCCCATTCCTATCATCTCCGGACCCCTGTTCCCCTCTCTCCTTCCACTCTACCTCCCTTATACAGATCTTCTTATTCCCCTGCCCCTTTGCCCCCTTCCTCCCCACCTCCCCTGTCCCTCTACCTATTTTTTTCCTCTGTTCCCTTATCCTCAGTTCCCCTTTCCCAATGACCCATTCCACCATATCTCCCCAATACCCCTTCTCCCCTTCGCCCCCTCCTCAATCTTCATTCCTCTTTCCTATTTTCCACCTCTCCTCTACATCTCCTCAATTCCCCTTCACCCTTTCCCCAACACCTGCCCAATGCCTCTTCCCCCCCTCCCCCCTGCCCCTCCCCCCTTCCCCCCTCCTTTCCGTCCCCTCATGACCTCGTACGCTCGTAGAGCTGAGCCCCACACTCATTCATGCTTTTCTTTGTGAGGTTTTATGTGAAAGAAGCACATGTGTCAGGCGGGAGGCGGGGCTTTTAAAGTCGACGTTATTGTTGTTATGTGTGTTGTTATTGTTATGTGTGTGAGTTGGCGGTGGCCTTGGTGCTGGTTTTATGGTTGTGGTTGTGGTTGTGGTTGTGGTTTATTGGCGGTGTTATTCGTGTGGTTTTTGGATGTTGTTGCTGCGATCATTGGTATGACTATGTGTTGTGGTTGATATTATCAACATTATAATCCGATTGTTATCATTGCTTTTACAGTGTTCTTACCATCATTATTACCTTTATTATTACAATCATCATCGTCTGTTGCTACGCGGTTTACGAAATTATTAGCGGCGGAAGTATTACGCATTTATAGCATTTTCTTGCTCCGGGCCACGTAACGCAACAGGCATTTAAGACGGTATGGGGGGAGGGGGGGGGCGAGCGGCCGTAACACGTAATACGCAGCGCTCCCCTCGCCGATGTCATCACCGCATCCTACGCCGAGTGAGTGGCCGCGGGGCAGGAAAGCTGTACGCGCGATGACTGACAGAGGGGCGCGTAGGGGTGAGGGTGGGGGAGGGGGGAGGCAATGCCGCGGGCGCTGCCATGACGCAACTGCAGGTTCGCGGTGCGATTCACGCCCGCGATCGCATGGCCTTCGGTTGGACTGCGGGGGCGGGGGTGGGGGGGGTAATGATGATGTCGAGTTGATGATTGTCTTGGATATTATGATATGTAAGTGATGATGATGATGTGGTTGTGGTGATGATCTTGTTGGTTGTGATTGGTGTCGCGGTGATGGTAATGCTGTGTTCATATGGAGGTGATGATGATGGCGTTCAAGTGATGAGAATTAAAAAATATACATTATTTGAGTCATTTACACTGACTTTACAGACGTTGCAATAAATTTTATCAGAATTGCGGGAAGGAGAAAGCAACAGGTCTAGTATATGTGTACAGTTATGTCACTGTTTTTTTTAGCTGTTGTCGTTGCTGAAAATTACTACAATAAAAGAAAATGCAATAACACGCATTGCACGAGCACACCCTCAAAAAACAACAATAATAGGAAAAAATAGAACAAACAACATACGATACAAAAATGGAGTTAGGATCAACCGCAACAAATGAAAGAATGTGTAAGAAAAACAACGGTAAAAACAAAACCGAAACATGAACAGAAATGAACGACAATAAAAAAAACGAACAAAATCAATAATTACAAAATAAGAAAGAAATGTAACATAAATCAACAACAATGATAGAAGAAAAGTGAAACAAAAATGAACAACAATTTCAGAAAAAAAACGAACCAAAAATCACATTTTCAAAGAAACAACAACAAAAATAAAAGGTATCTTAACACTCATTACAAAAATTTGCTGCGTCCCGTTTTCTAAATATTCCGCTGTTGTAATAATTAATCGTTAGAATAACCGCAGAATCAAGCGAATCGAATCGGATAATTAAGAGGAAACACATCGAGAAATTATCCTGCCGTGACGTCATTAAGGAGGATAATTGCGTGGAAAACAACTGTAGTATATGCGGAGGGGTTGGTAGGCCTGGAGCGAATAGTCATGGGGGTTGGTATTCATCCTGGGGTATAACGGTCGCTGGAGCTTAGGTAAGGCTGTGTTTGTTATTTCATATGTTTATGTTTTATTTTTTTATTTATTTTTTATTTTTTTATGAAAGAAAAGAACAGTGGGATGTTTATACTGAGAGGTTGGTAGGCTTGGTGCAAATACCTTTTGAGGTTAGAATTCATCCTGGGATATAACGGTCTTTTGGGACCTACGTCGGGATATGTTTTGTTATTTCTTCGAACTCTGTTGTTGGTAATAATGGAGAGGGTATTAGGTCCTATGGTTTCGTTTTACTATTGCTTTAGCTATTATCGGGAGTATTGATGTAAGGATAGTGGAAGGAGATTCTCATGTCCGGCTTCTCCTCCTCCTTCTTGTTCCATCTTCTTCTCCTTCTCCTTTCTACTCGTTCTTATTCCTTCTTCTCCTTCTTGTTCCTTCTTCTTCCTTCTCCTTCTTGTCCCTTCCTCTCCTCCTTCTCTTTCTCCTTCACATTAACCTTCTTTTTCTCTTTCTCTTCCCCTTCTATTTCTCCTCTTCCTCTTCCCCTTCTCCTTCGCCTCCTACTTCGCCTCCTACTTCTTCTTCTTCTCCTCCTCCTCCTCCTCCTCCTCCTCCTCCTCCTCCTCCTCCTCCTCCTCCTCCTCCTCCTCCTCCTCCTCCTCCTCCTCCTCCTCCTCCTCCTCCTCCTCCTCCTCCTCCTCCTGCCCCCCTCCTCCATCATGCTCGTTCCCTCGTGTCATGATTCCCTCGACGGAATGCCGAAGCAGGTGTTCCTTGGGAGGAGGATGGGGGGAGGGAGGGGGGTGCAGGTGGTAACGGCCCACCACAGCTGGTTCCTGGGGTGCCGAAACGGGCGAGTCGCTGGCCGTCACGCGTCACCTTCGACTGGCCGATCGCGGTGACGGGGAGATGGGCGATGACGGACCAGGGGGGGAGGGGAGGGGAGGGGAAGGGAGATGGAGAGGGGGAGGGGGAGGGAGAGGGGGAGGGGGAGTGAAGGGGGAGGGGAGGGTTGGGTGAGGGATAGATGTTTGGTGGTCGAGGAAGTTGACTTGGAAGGAGAGAAGAGGAACGGGAGAAATGAGAGGTACACACACGCACTCACTCACTCACTCACTCACTCACTCACTCACTCACTCATTCACACTCGCCCAATGGATGCAAAACATGCACATATACCTTCACATAGTAATGGACACATACATAATGTTATTCATACAGTGAAGAAGATCCCACCCGGGGAGTGCGTGATCAGAAGATGTGCGTGTGTTATACTTGCGTGCACGCGCGCGGGCGGGGCAGGTGTGAAGACAGTTTACCGGAAGAGGTTGGTTGGACACCTGGGAAGGGAGGAGCCTCGCTTCCGGCTTTGCTCGGCCTCAACCGAATTCCAGGCTGGTGGAGGAAGGCGATTACAAGACTTGGGAAGCATCGCGTGGTTTTGGTGTTTTTTTTATTCACCGATTTTTATTCTTCTTGTTTGTTATTGATATCATCATCATCATCATCATCATCAGTGTTATTTTGGTTATTATTGTTATTATGTCCGTGAACTGTACGTATTATTTTTGTTAAAGGCCATTTAACACATGTATGAATACGTTTTTTTTCTCTTGGTATTTGATTTATAATTTCGTATATCAAAGTTTATTATTTTTCTGGGATTTGATTCGATGTTAAGAAGGTTTCTCGTTTTTCTTTTCTACAAAGACAACTTTATGACTTATTTTTTAAGGGTCGAGTTTTCATCATTCTCTCGCCCACAATCACACCCCAAGATGAATGGTTCGACAGACCTCCGTTGCTCTTGTGTGGCAGGTAACGGGGCCGGGAGTGAGCATCTTCGGTCGTGATGGTGCGTTGTTGGGGGCAGGCGAGAGCTGATCGGTTGGTGGTGTTTGTCTACGGGAAGAAAGGGGGGGGGGAGAAAGAGGAGGAGGAAGGGGAAAGATAGTAGGAGAGGAGGGGTAGCTTTGTGGGGGTGTTTAGAGAGAGGGGAAAGTGAAGGGCGGAGAGAGAGATAGAGATAGAGATAGAGATAGAGATAGAGAGAGAGAGAGGGTGGGGAGAATGAAGAAAAAGAAAGACACGAAAGTATAATACAAGACTCAAACGCTACCGTCTCCTTATCGGGGCGCCCTCCTTCTCCGACAGAAGAGTTCCCACGGAGCGCGCGTAGCGACTCTCCCGAAGGTCGTTTACAAGCCATTACATCATCGCTTCCGAATTCGTCAATAACGTAAATTCACGTAAGGGCTGATTACGGCTTCCGCCGTGCTCGGGTCCCGGATGCTGGCGATTACGGCAGGCGTTCTCGGTCAGCATAGGCCCGGCCTGGTTGTGTTTTTTGGGCCGTTGGTTCTTTCTTCTTTTCCTAGTTTTTTTTCTTCTTATTATTGTTGTTGTTGTAATCGTTATTGTTTATTGTTATCATTATTATTATTGCTGTTGTTATTGTTGCTGTTACTGTTATTATTATTATTGTTCTTGTTATTGTTATTATTATTATTATTATTATTATCATTATCATTATCATTATCATTATCATCATCATCATCATCATCATCATCATCATCATCATCATCATCATCATCATCATCATCATCATCATCATCATCATCATCATCATCATCATCATCATCATCATCGTTATCATCATCATCATCATTATTATTGTTATTATTGTCATTGGTATCATTGTTTTTATTTTTATTATTTTTGTTGTTGTTATTAGCATTGTTATTGTTATTATTCTTTTGATTATCGTTTATTATTATTGTTGATATTATTATTATTGATATTTATATTGATATTGATTCTATTTGTATTACGCCTATTATTAATATTATAATTGTTCTTTCTAATACCGAGAGAGAGAGAGAGAGAGAGAGAGAGAGAGAGAGAGAGAGAGAGAGAACGAGCAAGAGAACGGAGGAGAGAGAGAAACGGAAAGGAAGAGAGAGGCGAAGGAGAGAGAGAAGGCTAGAAAGCCGAGAGTGCGAGAGAGCGAGAGTGCGAGGAGCGAAGAGCGAAGAGCGAGAGAGCAGAGAGCGTGAGAGCGAGGATGAGCGTGAGAGCGAGAAGAGCGAAGACGAGAGATGAAAGTAGAAGAGAGAGAGAGAGAGAGTGAGAGAGGGATGTAATGTTGGGGGGGAGAGGGCGTTGTATAGTTGAAGTAGTGGGGGGGGCAAGAGCGCGCGGGCGGGCGGGCGAGGGCGCGTCACGGAAGTCGAGTATCGCTGAGCCGTGGCCTGGCTTGGCCGGCGAACGAACTGGACTACGCCCGCACTCGCGCACGCCCACGCGCGCTCGGGCGAGGATTCCGTGCTGCGGGAGGGGGATGGGAGGGGGTAGTCTATTATGGGTGTGGGTCTTCATCTTCAGAAAATCCCTAACGGATCTCCTTCCTTCTCTTCTTCTCCTCCTCCTCCTCCTTCTTCTTCTTCTTCTTCTTCTTCTTCTTCTTCTACTTCTACTTCTATTTCTTCTTCCTCCCTCTCCTCTTCTTCTTCTTCATCATCTTCTTCTTCTTCTTCTTCTTCTTTTTCATCATCATCATCATCATCATCATCATCTTTTTCTTCCTCTCTTTCCTCTCCTTCACTCACTCACTTCATTTTGCCACATCTCCTCCTCCTCCTCCTCCTCCACGACTTCCTCTTCCTCTTCTTCTTCCTCCTCCTGCCCCCCCCCTTCACCCAAAGCCAATCCCGTTACGGCAGAGGCAGGTTCCGGAATACCTATCAAATGATCCCTTTAAAAATACCTTTTGATTCCCCATGCGTTTCTGGGCTCGAAACTCTATGGGCTCCCTCGCCCGATTTCAGCTATCCGTTTCTCTTTGAAGTTTAGTGGGTTTGGGATTCTGATATCTCTCCATTTGTCTAGTTATCTGTCTGTCTATTTATTTAGCTGTCTATTTATCCAGATTTATGTCCATTGTTACGTACATCAGCCTTTCTATCTATTTATCCCTATTTAGTTTATTCATGTACACACTCTTCTTCCCTCTTCCCGTGTTTTCCCCTCATTCTCCTCATTGTTTTCCCCATTTCTCCTTCGCAAAGTAATGGATTCTCAAGACGCAAGGGAAACGCACAAGGGAGTGGGGGCTGGGGGTGGGGTAATGAAGGGGGAGTAAACATATGGCGAACCTTATCAGTTTTTTTTTTCTTTCTTTCTTTCTTTCGCTTGCCTCACGTAATGAATGAGTGTTCCACTTGCGTCACAAAGGGTGATGGATGGCGTCAGGGAGTGAGAGAGAGAGAGGGAGAGGGAGATGGAGAGGGTGAGGGTTAGTATGAAGGTAAAGGTGAGTGTGAAGGTGAGGGTGAGGGAGAGGGTGAGGGTGACGGTGAGGGAGAAAGGGAAAGAGAGAGAGAAAAAAGAGAAAACGAGAAAG
>NW_028234437.1:21844914-21847414 GCF_977035675.1 Penaeus japonicus | reverse complement strand
ACAAAGGACGCGAGGAGCTAATCCCCGCGCTCGAGATGAGTACAATTACCACCCGAGTTTTCCACGCGGACGAGCGCCGTGAAGGTCAAGTCGGGCGCAAGGAGATGCGGGCTTCCAGGGATGCGCTGGGGGTGGAGGGTGGGGGAGGGGGCTCACAGGGAGGCTGGGAGTGCGGGAACCCTGGGGGACGCTGACGGAGGGGGGGGGGGTGTAGCATCTTGCTCTGACAGTGCAACTAGACTCTTTGGATTACGCTTTTCTGAGCCATTCCTTTCTTCTCGTACTCCTCTTTCTCCCCTTCCTCTTCTACCACTTCTCCCCCTAATCCCCCCTTCCTCTCCCTTCTTCTCCCACCCTTCTCTTCCGTCTTCTCTCCTTATCTCCCTTCCTCCTCCCTCTCCCCCTTCCTCTCGGCCTCTCACTTCCTTCCCTCCCCCTATCCCCCCCCCCCTGCTCTTCCTCTTCCTTCTTCTCTCTTACATCCCTCATCTCTCCTCCCTCCCCCCCCCCACCCTTTTTCTTCAACCTATCTACCTTCCTCCCTTGTCCCCCACTCTTCCTTCTTTCCTCTCCCGTCTTATCCTCCCCCTTCCTCCCTTCTCCCCCTTCTGCTCCACCCTCTTTCCTTTCTCTCCCCCATTCTCTCCGCCCTCGTCTTCCCCCCCCCACGGTTCCTTCCCCCCCTCACTTCTTCCCTTCCTCCCTTCCTCCCTTCCTCCTTTCCTCTTCTTCCCCCGCCACCGCAAACGTCAGACCGAAGTACCTCGGCGAAATCAAATATTGACGCCACTAAAACATCACATTGGCCAGATTTATTTTCGCCTCGTATCCCCACCAGGAAGTAGAGGGGGGCGGGGGGCGGGGGGCGGGGGGTGAGGGAAAGGAACCAGGGAGGGACGGGGAGGTGAAAGGGGGTTCAGGGTGGGGGGTAGGAGTAGGGTAAGGAGGAGTAGGGTTGTAGTGGAGGAGGAGGACAAGGGGAAGGTGGAGGGAGGAGGAAAAAGTGAAGGAAATTGAAGAAGAGGAGGAGGAGGAAGGTGGGAATGGAAGTTGAGAAGTGGGGAGGGAGAGAGGGAGGAGGGGTTTATAGAAGGGGATGGGGTGGGATGGGAATTCACACGTTCGTTACGAATGACGGAAAAAGGCGAGCGTGAAAAAAATAGAAGGGGAGGAAGTGCGAACAAGAGAGCGCCGGAACCATCCGCAAACACACCGGATTAGCGGAAGGAAGTGAGCGCACGGAGGCCGGATCCGAAACAGAAAACGGGAAGGAAGGAAACGCCTAAACCGGATCTGACGCGTTAGTTTTTTTTCCTGTTTTTCTGTTTCTCGTGGGATTATTATTGTTTCTCCGGACATAATAATTGTTGGTCTTTTTCCTTCATTTTCCCCCTTTTTTTATCTTTTATTGTTTTGTTATTGTATTCATTCCTTTTCTTTTAATCATTCCATAGTTTCATATGCTTGTTTGATATTCCAAGAGGGTGAAGTAAAGGGAAAAAAAATCGGACGCATACAGCACATGATATTTATTTTAATTTCAGATTGATGTCTGTGTCATGTTTGCGCGTGTGAAGTAGCTATAAATATTCCAACATAGAGACTCACTGTTTTAACGTTGTTCTCGTGGCAGCGACTCGTGAGCGATGGATTCTATTTCTCTTTCGTTTAGCATCATTTTGCGTTATTCTCTTTTCCTCCTCCCCCCCCCCCCCCCCTCTCTCTCTCTCTCTCTCTCTCTCTCTCTCTCTCTCTCTCTCTCTCTCTCTCTCTCTCTCTCTCTCTCTCTCTCTCTCTCTCTCTCTCTCTCTCTCTCTCTCTCTCTCTCTCTCTCTCTCTCTCTCTCTCAGCTCCGCAGCGGCGAAGGAGGAGAGCGAGAGCGCGGCGGAGAGAGCGATTGGCCAACCCACGTGTTTCCGGTAGTGACAAGGGGTGGGGTGGTGGGGGGGTATAAGGGTAGATGGGTATAGGGAGGGAGTGGGGATAGGAGCCGGGGCTGGGGGTAGAGGATAGGGGTGGGGGTGGGGGTGGGGTGACCCAGCGCCCTCTGTCGTCGTGTCGCGTTGCATCTCTCGTTACGAACATTATGATTATTATTTATGTTGCTTGTGCCCGAGCGGTCGCAGCCTCAGCGGTCCGTAACTCCTATCCGGAAGAGCAAGGGGGAAGGGGGGGGATGGGAGGGGGGGAAGGAGGAGGGAGGAGGGGAGATTACGAGGGCGGTGGCGTAAGGGTGGACGGATAAGGATAATGGCATCGGTGTAGGATGGTGCCATCGCCGCGGTGTCATCACGTGGCACCGTGCCTCTTACCGGAGATACGGCGGTTTCCCGTTCATTCATGTGACGCAGTTTCTCTGACGCCGGGGTCTGGGGTGCCATCTCTCTCTCGCTCTCTCTTTATCTATCTATCTATCTATCTATCTTTCTCTCTCTCACTCTCTCTCTCTATCTATCTATCTATCTATCTATCTATCTATCTATATCTCTCTCTCTCTCTC
>NW_028234437.1:21832414-21834914 GCF_977035675.1 Penaeus japonicus | reverse complement strand
CTGCAGCTCAATGAGACTTGCCACCACCTTATTTATTGCTTGTTTTTATCGGTCTGTCGTTTCTTTGGGGGATTTTTATTTTTTGTTCTTGTTTTCTTTGAGTTTTTTTTTTTTGTATTCGTTTTTTTATATCAAGAGAGGCATGCAAATATACCAAAGAAAAGGCACTGAAATTGACCTCATCACAAGGAGGAGCAGGAGCGGAAGAAGAAGGAAAAAGGAGAAGAAAGAGAAGGGAAAAAGAAAGAAAAAGAAGAGGAGGGGAAGGAAGAGAAGCATTGCATACAGTCCAAAAACAGTCGCGCTTTCTTCCAGAAATCCTGATCCTATTGAACACGTTGCAGCAAACGACATGCAACGGCAAACATACCTACACGAGTTCTGTTGCAAACCCCACAGACCAACCTCCCAATCATTATTCTGTCGCGTTTTTATCACGTATGTGTGTGAGTTTATTTTTCAACGCTAAGCGTGTCCGTTATTCCAATATATCTACCCAGATCTCTATATGTTGTTCTGCAATGAGGTTACTGCGATTGCACTAACGACCGCGACGATATATATATATATAAATACGATGAAGGCAATAACAGGAGAACGCACGCACCGCCACTTGTTGATTCCGGGAATAGACCCAGAGAGCCACCTGGCGAACGTTGTATAGACAGGTGGGGTGCAAGGAACGGCGGAGGGGCGTGAGTGTTTACGTAAAGGGTGTGTGGGTGAAGGCGGGGTGAGGGAGCGAAGGAAGGAAGGGGAGAGCGAGCGAAGGAGGTGGGGAGAAGGTGGGAGAGGTGAGGAAGAAATGGCATTGAGAAAGAGTAGTGGAAGAGGGAGAGAATGGGAGAGCGAGAAGAAAAGGATGAGAGAGAGTGATAGTGTTCAACATGTATCATTATCTTTGTGTTAGATGATAACAAGTATTATCGTTAATATTGCAAATGAAACTACCACTTAATATTAGATCAAAATAACTGTATTAGCAATGCGGTATGCATAATGATGCAAAGCCGGCAATAAAACTTAATCCAATCCTATCATCAGCTGTAAGCAACTGCAATTGCATAAAGGCAGTGACGTTCACGGAGATGGCGCGATCAGATTACGCATTTCCTAGTCGCCTCCGCGCCTGAGTGCGTGAAGATGATGTAACGACGCCGCTTTTTATGTTTTTTTCGTGTCATTTGTATGTTTGATTGTTTTATAAGGAGGTATAGTGCCCTCCTCCGATTGGGACATCGTCGGGGGATGTCTTTTTGCGGGACACGGAACGCGGCGGAGACGTCGGAATACTCGGTGACCGACTCTGACGTCATCGCGGCACGGGATTTGATTACTCTCCGGCTTCCTTTTTTTTCTTTCTTTTTTTTTCATTTTAACTTTTACTCTTTACGGGTCGTGGGACTCGATTTTGTCGTTTTTTTTTCATAACATAAAGAAGGAGACGGAAAGTGTAAAAAAAAAAAGAAATGCAGTTACTATGAACATCAGTAAATAGACATTAAATTTCGGGCATCTTGCTGGAAATGCCATCGATTGGACACTTGTTCATTCATCATCATGCCGTTATCGCATAGAGCCAGTTTGTAATTGACTCTGTACTAGTTAGGGCATTTATCAGAGGATTATATGATTCAATAATCCAGCGTCTACCTGGGTTACGCCAGCGACCTCCTTCGTGTTGCCAGGCTCCGGTGGCGTTGTCGTGAAGGGCTCTCTCTCTCTCGCTCTCTCTCTCTCTTTCTCTCTCTCTCTTTCTCTCTCTCTCTTTCTCTCTCTCTCTTTCTCTCTCTCTCTTTCTCTCTCTCTCTCTCCTCTTTCCTCCTCTCTCCTCTTCTCTCTCTCTCCCCTTCTCTCTCTCTCTCTCTCTCTCTCTTTCTCTCCCTCCTTTCTCTTCCCTTTTCTCTCTCTCTCTCTCTCTCTCTCTCGTTCCTCTCTCTCTCTCTTCTCTCTCTCTCTCTCTCTCTTCTCTCTTCTCTCTCTTCTCTCTCTCTCTCTCTCTCTCTCTCTCTCTCTCTCTCTCTCTTCTCTCTCTCTCTCTCTTCTCTCTCTCTCTCTCTTCTCTCTCTCTCTCTCTCTCTCTCTCTCTCTCTCTTCTCTCTCTCTCTCTCTTCTCTCTCTCTCTCTCTCTCTCTCTCTCTCTCTCTCTCTCTCTCTCTCTCTTCTCTCTCTCTCTCTCTCTTCCTCTCTCTCTCTCTCTCTCTCTCTCTCTCCTCTCCTCTCTTGTCTCTCCTCTCTCCCTCTCTCTCTCTCTCTCTCTCTCTTCCTCTCTCTCTTTCTCTCTCCTCTCTCTCTCTCTCTCTCTCTCTCTCCTCTCTCTCTCTCTCTCTCTCTCTCTCTCTCTCTCTCTCTCTCTCTCTCTCTCTCTCTCTCTCCTCTCTCTCTCTCTCTCTCCTTCTCTCTCTCTTCTCTCTCTCTTCTATCTATATATATTCTATATATATATATATATATATATATATATATATATATATATATATATATATATATATATGTATAC
>NW_028234437.1:21814914-21827414 GCF_977035675.1 Penaeus japonicus | reverse complement strand
GAGCAGGTGTGCGTGCTCGAGAGCCGCCTGAATGGCTGGTGAAGTGGGCGTGGGCGTGAGGCTGAAGAGCAGGTTCTGGGAGCGTGGGCTGGCGGCCGAAACTCTGGGAATCGCGAGCGGGAGATGCAGCTGCTCCTCGATCGACGCACGCCTCTTGCTGTGTGCTCGCGCTGGGGTTGCGGCGCCAGGAGCACGAGGCCGCGATTTAAGCCAGAATTAGAAGACTAAACGCGAGAGCACATATGAGAGGGAGAGAGGGAGAGGGGGACGGAGAGAGAGAGGGAGAGAGGGAAAGAGAAAGAGAGGGAGAGAGAAAGAGAGGAAGAGAGAGAGGGAGAGAAAGAGAGAGAGGGAGAGAAAGAGAGGAAGAGAGAGAGGGAGAGAAAGAGAGAGAAAAAGAGAAAGAAAGAGAAAGAAAGAGAGAGAGAGAGAGAGAGAGAGAGAGAGAGAGAGAGAGAGAGAGAGAGAGAGAGAGAGAGAGAGAGAGAGAGAGAGAGAGAGAGAGAGAGAGAGATAAAGAAAGGGAAGGAGGAGGTTACGCACTCGGCCTCATGCCGTTACTCGTGCATGCCATTCATAAGAAGACAGGTGTTTACGAGCACATAGCGAGGTCAGGCGAACCATTCATCATCACCCCTACTCTAAAGGCGCCCTCCGTTCGACCCGCATGAAAAGGGGGAGCGATTGTGCATGACAGCCGAATAGCGCGTGGGATCACTTTCAGGATGGCTCCCGGGTAAACAATGTCGTCGCGAGACCTCGGGCGCCGTGGCTGCGAATCGGGAGGCGATGGCGCTCCCACAACGCCGCTCCCGAGAGACAAAGGCATCCGTTGTGGGTCGCGCGTTGTTGCCTCGTTTGTTTATCTACGAGGAAAACAGGAAGATTGCTGGGGGGAAGGGGTAAGGGGGTAAGGACGGTAGGAGGGAGAGGTAGGGTTTGGGAAGGGGGAAAGAGAGGGGGAGGGGGAGGTGTGGGAGAAGAGTAGGAACAGAAGATAATGATGTAAAGAAGTTGGAGGAGGTGGAAAAAAGAAATTAGGAGGATGAAGGAAAGAAGAGAGGAGGAAAAAGGAGGAAAGAAGATAGGAGGAGGAGGAGGAGGAGGAGGAGGAGGAAAGAGAGAAGAGAGCAGATGAAGGAAGAGGAGGAGGAAGAAGAAGAAGAAGAAGAAGAAGAAGAAGAAGAAGAAGAAGAAGAAGAAGAAGAAGAAGAAGAAGAAGAAGAAGAAGAAGAAGAAGAAGAAGAAGAAGAAGAAGAAGAAGAAGAAGAAGAAGAAGAGAGCCCAAGTCGAAAGAGGCTGTCCGAATACGCAGATTCATGATGACCGCCATATGGCATCGGACCGGGAGAAGAAATACTTATTTTAACTCTTTCTTAAGTGGCTTTTGTTTATATTCAGGCTATTTAGGGGAGACTAGGGGCAAGGGGGTGGAGGGATCAGGAGGGGGGATGGGGTAGAGCTGAGAGAGGTTATTTATATGCGTTGCTTAATTTTTTATTTGTTTGATTTTTTTGGTTAGTTTAATTACTTCTTATTTATTTCGTTTTCTTTCTTTCTTTTTGCTTTTTTCTTCCTACTTTCCTTCGTTACTTATTCCATTTATTTAGTTGTTGTTTTTTTATGTTATTGTGAAGCAGAGCGGATGCGTATAACCGGAGATCTGCGTACTTGAGATCGCATTAAGAGTCTTGTTTTGGAATTGCATCTATGTCGATGGAGCCTTATGTTTTCGTTATATTTTTTGTTGATTTCTGTTACGAGGTTTTGCTTATTTTGGTAATATTTTCGTTCTGTATTATTCTTTCTTTTTAATTCTTGGTAATTGTTTTCATTTTTATTTTATTTTTTTTACATTTTTACTTGGGTTTATTTTTGTGTTCTTATGTGTACCTTTTTTCCTATTCTTCTTTTGGCGCCGCCTGTAACGTTCTCGTCTCTCATGATCTTTTTTTTTTCCTTCTTGTCATGCAGGTGAGCGTCATGCACCTGCTACTCGCCGCTGTGACCTTTTTGCGTCTTTCTTCTTTCTCTCTCCTCTTCTTTGGTTTCGTCTACTTCCTCTCTCCCTTTCCACTTATTTCGTATTTTCATCCTCTTCTTTTGTTTTATCGCATTCTTTTTCTTCTTTTCTCCCAGCTATTTTCCTTCTTTTTCCTCCTCCCTTCCTCCTCCTCCTCTTCCTCCTCCTCCTCTTCCTCCTCCTCCTCCTCCTCCTCCTCCTCCTCCTCCTCTTCCTCCTTCTCCTTCTCCGCCTCATCTGTCGCATCTCTTCACTCACATGAAATTGGCAGTGACAGGTACTCGTGCACCTGGTTTCTCCCTCCCGGCGTTTGTTAGGCGAACGGGGGGGATGGGGGGAGAAGGGGGGAGGGGAGGGGTTAGAGAAGTGGGGGGGGGTGGAGGGAGGAAGGGAAGAGAAGTTTGGGACAGAAGGAGGGATGTGAGAGGGAAGGGAGAGAGGGAAATAGAAACTAGGGAAGTAAAGTGGGACGTTGACGGAGGGGAAGGGCGAGGGGACAGGGTGGGGGGGGGGGGGGTTGGCACCTCAGCGATAGTTTTCCGCGGAAGAGGGACACTCATCAGATTTTCCCTTTAAAATGCTATTTCCCTCTACTACCCCTCCCCCTTCGTCGCCCCCCCCCTCACCAGCACTTGCTCGGCCTCGTAATGGGATTCAGGGAAGTCTCATTTATTTATATTTTCTTTTATTGCGATTTTATGATTAATTAATGGGGGTTATGATTGATTATTGTTACATTTGTTACTAGCATCATCACCATCATTACTAGTATTACATTCGGTGTTATGATACCGTAATTTTTGTGTGGGGGGGAGGGGGGAGAAGTTGATAAAGTTTTTGTATATCTTTCGTTATCAGCATCCCCACTTCACTTCTTATCATGTTCTCCCTTTTCCTCTTATCATTTACCCTCCCCCGCCCCTTTTTCTCCACTCCCCTCCCCTCCCCTCTTCTCCTCTCCCACCCCCCTTTATTCCTCTTAATCTTCGTGCCTGGTTCTAAGGGAAAGACTTGTTGCCTCTTGCACCTGTTGATTGCACGCGTCACGCCAACGAAATGAAATCCATTGGGATTTATTAAAGATATTTTTTTTTGCGGGTTTAATGGTTTGTTAATTTGCATATTTCAATATCCATCACGCGATTAAGCCCTTGCAGGACGAGATTGCATGACGGAGACATAAGGATAGGAATAAATGTTGCAGATATCTCGTGGCCCTGCTCTTTGGACCTTGAGGTGTGTGTGTGTGTGTGGGGGGGGTGATCTCAGACATGTTAGAGGATTGCGTTCTTTTCCTTGAATTGGTTGTCTTTGTTCTATTCTGGTTGTCGATTAAGCTATCTGTCGGTTATACGTGCTGCAGGTATATACGTTTGCGTGTGATTATTAGGACACACTTGAATTTCCCATTAGGACACTCTGCCCCGTGCTCCCGCCATAGCAGGATGCGATACCACACCGTAGCGTTTGCAAAGGTACGTAATGGTATCATGCTACGTACATCACATGCCTAAGGCAACGTGTTTATCGTTAATATATTATAAATACTATATATCAAGAAACACGCATTCATACACGCACTCACACTCACATTCACACACACACGCACACTCACTCTCACTCTCAATCTTATTCACTCTCACACACTCATTCGCTCACTCACACACTCACTCACTCACTCACACACTCACTCACTCACACACTCACTCACTCACTCACTCACTCACACACTCATTCGCTCACTCACTCACTCACACACACTCACTCACACACACTCACTCACTCACTCACTCTCACACTCACTCACTCACTCTCACTCACTCACTCACTCACTCACTCACTCACTTACACACACACACACACACACACACACACGCGCGCGCGCGCGCGCGCGCACGCACACAAACAATAAAAGAAATCCCCCCCCCCCCAGTCACCGATAAGACCTCACGTGGACGCCCATGAGTCGCGTCTCAGCGGAATAATATTAATAATAATAAAAAAAAAAAATTCCAACGATTAACAAGGCGATTGTCAGAGGCGTTCGTTCTTGTCGACTTCGATCGCGCGCACGCCCCCCCCCCCCTTGCGTGATGGGGGGAGGGGGGGGGTCGGAGTGATGGTAGGGGGTAGGGGGTTACGGTTCAGGTGTGATGTAACAGGTGTTGGATTGTGGTTGTGGTGGCTATGATGCGAGGTTTTATTTCGATGAAGAACTTAAGACTCCGATAAAGGTCTCGGAAGATTAGTTATCTCCGCGCCGCATTCGTATTTAGCTGATTGTTATTATTGTTATTATCATTATTATTATTATTATTGTTGTTGTTGTTGTTAGTATTATTATTGTTGTTGTTGTTGTTGTTAGTATTATTATTGTTGTTGTTAGTATTATTATTGTTGTTGTTGTTGTTGTTAGTATTATTATTGTTGTTGTTGTTATTAGTGTTGTTATAATTGTAATAGTAATGATAATTGTTATTATCATTATTATGATTGTTATTATTATCATTATTGCCATAATTGTTATTCATGGCATGTGCATGGGGCGGCGGCGTTGGTAAGGTTTGGCAGGGCCATTTGTAAAGAAAAATGTTGACGATGAAGAACGATTATGGTGATAATAGTAATAATAAACAAGGCAAGATTAATGATAACAGAAATGATACAATTATAATAATGATACTTGTAAAGCTGCAATGGTAATGACAAGCTCATTAAGAGTGACAAGAGCAAGAGCAAGAGCAACAAAAAGAAGCATGTGGGCGTCGCTCGTATTCGTGCCGCCCTGACTGCGCCCGTGTGAATGACTGGCTGTTAATGAGAGTGTACGTAGGTAGCTGCAGCTCTGGGCCGTAAGCACTAATATGGGCGGCGGAGAAGGAGCTGTGGGCGTGTTAGGGGAGGGGATGGGGGCGGGTAGGGTAGGGGAGGGTACGGTACAGGGGAGGGGGTATAGAGGGTAGAGAGAAGGGCAGGATAGGATATGGATAGTGATAGGATGCGGACTGTATGTGTGTGTGTGGTTGGTGGTGGTGGGGGGGGGGGGGATGGTAAACTAGAAGGGAGCTTGTGGGTGATTTGGATTATGTGGAGTAGAAGGGGGGAGGAGTGAAAGGGTCCTCCTACCTCTCCTCTATCTCCTCCCTCACCTCCATCTCCACCATCTCCTCCATCTCCACCATCTCCCCCTCCTCCATCTCCTCCTCCACCTCTTCCACCTCCATCTCCTCCTATGTCTCTTCCACCTCCATCTCCTCCTCCTCCACCTGTGTTTAGCACCTGTCATCATGATCAGCATTGCACCGTCAACCTCCACCTCGTGTCCGTCGTTATGGGAGTCCCGTTCATCAGCTGACCTGTGTGTTATGATGACGCTGCAAGAGTACGAGAGCGATGGCAGCTGCTATAACGGGTGAATTCTGTGGATGAGTTTGAAAGGGGAGGGGGAGAGGGAGGGGGAGAGGGAGAAGGAGAGAAGATGAAGAATTGGGAGAGGGAGAAAGGAGAAGATAGAGATGGGTTCAAAAGAGGGAGAGGTGGAGGGGGAGGGGGAGAGGGAGAAGATGACGATGAAAAATAGGGCGAGGGAGAGGGAGAAGAAAGAGATGGGTTTAGAAGAGAGAGTGGGAATGAGAGGGAGAGGCAAAGAGAGAAAAAGAGAAAGAATGAAAATGAAAGAAAAAAAGAGGGAAAAGAGAGGTAGAGAGAAAAAAAGAGAGGGGGAGGGAGCGAGCTATGAAGAAAAAAACATTAACGGAAAACTACCTGAGTTACCCCATAGGTCGCTACGGGTATTGCATTATCAGTTTTCTGAGACGCCTCTGTAGGCTTGCAACCCAGGCTAGACTCGCCTTTGTGAGAAACGGAGACGAAGTTGCAGGCGGTTGCCTATTGCGTAACCGCCCCCCCCTCCCCCCAGTCCTCCAGCCCAGTCAAAACTATGGCTCAACGCCCCGACTCAACGGACTCTACGAGGGGGTATGGGAAGGGGGAGGGGAAGGGGGAGGGGGGCGTAGGACGGAACGAAGTATGAGGGCAGGTAGGTGTTAGCGATGCGTTTGGGCGGAGGGAACAGGGCTACCCTCGAAGGAATCCTGGTGACGCCCTGATCACCCGTGATGCTGGACGTGGTAGAGTGGGGGGGGGGGAGAGAGAGAGAGAGAGAGAGAGAGAGAGAGAGAGAGAGAGAGAGAGAGAGAGAGAGAGAGAGAGAGAGAGAGAGTACCTAGAGATAAGAGATGAGAGGAGAAAGAAGAACGAGAGAGAGAGAGAGAGAGAGATAAAGAAAGACAGACAGAGAGATGGAGAGAGAGAGAGAGAGAGAGAAAGAGAGAGAGAGAGAGAGAGAGAGAGAGAGAGAGAGAGAGAGAGAGAGAGAGGAAGGAAAAGGAGGCAGAAGCGAGAACGGGCAAGGAAGAGCTGCGGGAGAGAGAGGAAAAGAGGAGAAGAAGGACTAAGGAAAGAGAGGAAGAGGGGATAAGAGGAGAGGGAGAGGGGCCAGGGAAGACGCCGCCGCCAAAGCAGCCCCTCCCGGGCGAGCGAGGGCTTTCGAGAGCAGGTGAATTCGGTTGAGGATCGTTGGTCAGAAAAGGAGGCGGTGTGGCCCGGTGCCAAGACGTCTCGGGGGTAGGAGAGGGGCAGATGGGGGGGGGGAGGTTGGTCCAGCCATAAACCAAGGTCACGACTGATGACCAAGATGGTCTCTGGAACGTCCATTAGCCAACACGGCTGGAGGAATAGGAAACGTACGAACGCGGAAAACTAAAGCCCGAGAGAGGCGTCGGCGTGGCGAGCGGGCAGAGGGAGACGCCACCTGTGCGCTCGTTCGCGCCCGCTGGATGTGCCTTCGATCAACAAGGCGTCCCCGTCGGAGGAGGCGAAGAGGGACAGGCCACTCGATTATGCAGCGACGGCCTTGGGGCGCGCGGGGCATGCCAGGGATGCGCACGCGGGTTTATGTGTGTGTGTGTGTGTGCCACGACTCCGTAACTACGTCGTCGCTAGCGTGTCCGCGCGGCCGCCCACATGTGCCCCCCCCCCCACACACACACACACATGTTAGGTGTCTGTGCCCCGATACCCTGTTGGTACCCCCTTGTGTTTGAGTCTTCCTGTCCCCCTTCCTTGTCCCGTCCACCACCTCCATCATTGTCCCCTACCCCCTGCCCCGTCCCACCCCGTCTGTATCGCCAACCCCCCTGCCCATCATCCATCCCCCCCCCCCTTCTACTCGTGTGTATGCGTCTGTTGGACCCTCCCAATGGGGGCGCCGCGCATACCGGGCGATGATTCATGGAGGCCTGTTACGAAGGGGTTGCGCTCATACCACGCATTTCCTGACGGGCATCGCGGGGCATCGCTGTGGAATACCTGAGCGCTGTGACATTCCTTCCTTCTCTCTCTCTCTCTCCCTCTCCCCTCTTCCTTGACACTTATGTGGAGGTGAGCCACTGCACACATTAGGAAATCTACCCAAGCACAGAAGGAAGCCACATGTGCGTCTCACACACTCTCTTTCTCTCTCTCTCTCTCTCTCTCTCTCTCTCTCTCTCTCTCTCTCTCTCTCTCTCTCTCTCTCTCTCACACACACACACACACACACACACACACACACACACACACACACACACACACACACACACACACACACACACACACACACACACGCACACTTACTCACCCTGATACTTATTCACCCTCATACCCACCCACACTGATCCGCACCTACACTCAGTGAGAGAAAGAGAGTGAGTGAGTGAGTGAGTGAGTGAGTGAGTGAGTGAGTGAGTGAGTGAGTGAGTGAGTGAGTGAGTGAGTGAGTGAGTGAGTGAGTGAGTGAGTGAGTGAGTGAGTGAGTGTAGACACATGTTGGCACGCATTAATGCCCAGTGTAGGAAGTGTGGAAATCGTGGCGAAGGTGAATTACACGTTCTCGCCTAATAAGTGTAAAGAGGTATTTAGCAGGAACGGTACTAAAAGGTTTCGATCGAGTGGTTGTTAGAGGGGCGGGGGTGGTGCGAGGGAGAGGGTGAGTGGAGGGAAGGGGAGGGGGTGGAAAGAGGAAGAAGAAGAAGAAGGAGGAGGAAGAGCGAATGGGAGAAGGGGAGGGGGTAAGGAGGAAGGAGGTCGAATTCAGCGACTATTTCCAGATTCGGCGTGGCCTTGCGGTTGCCTTGCGTTGCATGTTGTGCGCCGCGGATGCAAAACACGTTGCTGGGATGAAGGAGAGGAAAGTAAAGGAGGAAAATATGTGAGTTTGTGCTGCAAAAGGAACAACAACAACAACAAAAAAAAGATAAGTTTGGAGCAATGTGAGAAAGGGGGAGTCAGACCTGGTCGTGATTGGGGTGCTCGAAGGGGTCGTTTTAGAGTCGTGTTTGTTATCTTGCGACGGCGCTGCCTGTCACGTTGGTAGCATTCGTAGTTGCTATGATTGTGCCTAATCCTAGGTGATAAGGCGAGAGCCAATCCTTAGTCTTACCGTGGATTATCGTCGATGATTTCGAGTAATATCACCATGAGAGCGCAACATATGGCCGAGCGTGGACGGATCGCATGATTTCGATAAGAACGTACGTGAACGTAATCTTTGGATAAGCGAACGCGCACAAAATTCCTTACTAATCGTTTTTCTTCGTCTGACCCGAATCCGTGAAATTATCAATGTTGTTTGTCAAGCGGGTCGCCGGGTCGGGTCCTTCGTGGTACTTGGCGACGGGCGAGACGGGCACTTCTTTTGCTTGCCGTTGCTTTTGTTTGATTGCACGGCTGGATGGAGGAAGGGAACTCGACGGCCAGGTATGGCTTTGCAAATGCAATTCCTTGGAGAGAACTTCAGAGAGCAGTAAGGATGAATCTCGCTTTCGGCTGCGCGAGGGGAATGGAGAGAGAGAGAGAGAGAGAGACAGAAGGGGGGGTGGAGGGGGGATGAGTCTTGCAAGCACCGTCGACGTGATCTGCAAGATTGGCGACTCGTTTATTCAATTGGCTCACTCGGAGTAGGATGTGGGGAGTTTGAATCAGTCGGGTCTTTTATTTACCTTGAGACGGCGGGAAGAAGGGCTCAGCGATGGCACAGAAGGGGGGGAATACGTAATTATTAATCATTAATTATTACCAATCATTGTATCAAACATTCTTATTACATCGGTGCCTATTTTTGATGTCCTGAAGAATATTTTGGAAGGGACGAGGTGGTCCGAGAGCTGGGCATTTATCGAAGCGAATTATGAAGCAACCGATGAGAGTGACTGGATTAAGTGATAAGACCGGGCCGGAGTAAACAAGAGAGCTATCATGCGGCGATAAGGTCTTCGGTGTCCGTCACATCACGCCTGGGGGATTATTTCTTCGCGATTCGATCTGCTGAGGGAATAACTTTTTTCCAACTCGTGCCCGATTGTTTTGTTCCATTTGAATGAAAGGTCTTTTATGAAATGCTCGTTGTAAATTGTGGATCTGGATTTTGAGAGTAGAAATTGATGTCGGGTTTGCGTGTATTTTGATTGAATAAAAAGGAAGGCGTTTAGAAGGGGAAGTGGCATGACCATCGTATTGCATGCCAAGAGAGGAGCGATTACGTGGTGCAAATCTTCAGGGCAGCAAAGCGTGCCGGCGAAAGTATGGTGTCGGGGGTCTGGTTGGGGCAGGGCAGGGCAGGGCAGGGCGTGGTGGCGGCGTCGGTACAGTGACACCAAGACAATGGCAGGAAGGAAGAGGTGCACTCTCTCGTTCCTTGGAAATTTTTCCTTCTTCGCCGCATCCGGCACTGACGAGAAACGACGCCCCAGTGACGGCAACAACCAATAACAACAACAAACAACAAAAACAACGCCGGCGACAGTATCAGCAACGACGACTACGACAACTAACAACAGCAACAACGACAATAACAATAACAACCACGACACAAGCCGCGCTCGCATCGTCGTCCGTGCCGTGGGCGTTTTCGTTAACGGTTACGCGTTTCATTAGCAACTTATCGGTTACGTGAGGGTGAGAGATAAAGAGATGCCGAGGGTGCCAGCTGATACCATACGGACGCAGCTGGTGACTGAGGTGGTTATTATTTTCTATTATCATTATTATTATTATCATCGGATAAAGGGAGACATTGAAATCCGTTGGGGAGGGAAAGCTATGGGCGAGAATGAGGCAGGACGGGAGGGCAGGGAGGGTAGGACTAGAGAGGGAGGGGTAGGGTAGGGGAGGGCGAAGGTGGTAGGAGGGAGGGCAGGTGAGGTTAGGAGAGGTAGGAGGCAGGGCTGGCGAGGGAAGAGGTGCTAGGAGGGAGGGCAGGGGAGGTAGAGAGGAGGGGATGGGCATGAAAATCCTTATATGGGTCGGTTTCGACGTGCCTTGCTCTGGCGGGAGAAAGCCTGGGTCCTGGATGACTTCATGGCTATTTTTAGAACCTGCGAAGGATATCTCGACACCGTACTTGAGTCGCATGATTTATTTAGGTGACTCCGACAGCATCTTCTTCTTCTTCTTCTTAGTCTTCTTCTGTTTCTATATATCGTTTTCTTCCTTTTTGTCTTCTTTTTAGTCCTTATATTCTTCTTTCTCTCCTTCTTCTTCATCGCCTTCTTCTTCACCTCTTTCATCTTTTGTTAGTAGTAGCAGTGCTACTGTAACAACATGCTGTAGTTATTATATTATTACTACTACTACTATTATTATTATTATTATTATTATTATTATTATTATTACAAATAGTATTATTATTATTATTACAAATAGTATTATTACTCCTCCTCCTCGTTCTCCTCCTCCTCCTCCTCCTCCTCCTCTTCCTCCTCTTCCTCCTCTTCCTCCTCCTCCTCGCTTTATTCTCCATTATCTTGTGTCCTGTCATGCAAACCTTTCCTAAAATCAGCAACTATTCTAGGGCACTGAAGCCATAGTCGCGACCCCTTACTAGTGGCTTGTTAAGACCAGTTATATTTGCCACTGATATCGTTATCAAGTAGTCTTTACCTTTGAATGAAATTATTATCATTACTTTTTTGCCATTGATATCATGTTTATTTTTTTGACCCTGATGTTTATTATCATTGCAAATTGATGTTGATTTTTATTTGATTGATTAGATGCCATGCTGTGATTTGAGATTCTGTGTCCTCACGTAAGGTCACAGGGCATTGACCGTGATTTTTATACTGGGGTAATTTATTCTGGTATTTTCTTCCTGGTATTATTATTTTTTTCTTTCTCTCTCTCTGTTCTCGTCTGTGAGCGGTGTGCCTGGCGCCCGTCCAGCTTTCTTATTAATCATGAGACTTTTTTTCTTTTTAATAATTATCTTTTTATCTGTTTTTCTTTCTTTCTTTTTCTTTGCGGCTATAGTGAGGGCAGGTGGAGATGCTGTGATGCTTTGAATGAATGGAGAGTAGGGAGTGGGGGAGGTTGGTGTGTGTGTGCGTGTGTGTGAGCGTGTGTGTGTGTGTGTGTGTGTGTGTGTGAGTGTGAGTGTGAGTGAGTGAGTGAGTGGGAGAGAGAGAGAGAGAGAGAGAGAGAGAGAGAGAGAGAGAGAGAGAGAGAGAGAGAGAGAGAGAGAGAGAGAGAGAGAGAGAGAGAGAGAGTGCGTGCGTGCGTGCGTGCGTGTGTGTGTTTATGCTTAAAGGTTGCTGCGTTTGTGCATTTGTTTGTGCGCTTGCGTTTCGGGAATGTGTGGTTGTGCACGAGCATATTTATCTTCGC
This sequence comes from Penaeus japonicus, assembly GCF_977035675.1. NCBI lineage: Eukaryota > Metazoa > Arthropoda > Malacostraca > Decapoda > Penaeidae > Penaeus > Penaeus japonicus. Next base: position 21,815,689 of record NW_028234437.1, on the reverse strand, counting down.
GTGTCCATCTGTCTGTCTTTGTGTCACTCCACGCGAAAGACTTCTGCACAGTGTCCAGGGAGGAAGGGAGAGGGGCGGCCTTATAGGGGCAAGGTGCAAGTACCCCGCCATGACCCGTCCCCTCCTCATGGCCCGTCCCGTCCTCATGACCCGCCCCCTCCCTCGTCCACAACAACAACAACACCCGGACCTGCTCCCCCCTCTCTCCCCTCCCCTCCTTTCTTCTCCTCTCATTTTCCCCCCTTTCCCTTCCCCTCCGTTCGTCTCCTCTCATCTCCTCTCTCCTCTCCTCTCTTCTCCTCTCCCCTCCTCTCCCCTCCTCTCTTCTCTTCTCCTCTCCTCTCTTCTCCCCTCCACCCCCCTCCTCTCCTCTCCTCTCCCCCCGCACTTTCTCTCCGCCGCCGTCCGTTGCGATGCTCTCGCCTCGGAGGTCGGCCTGCTCGGGGAACCTCAGTGCAGTTATACGGGTGGGTTGCGTTGCGCTGGGGATTGTTGGATTTGTTTATTTGTTTGTGTGTGTATATGTTTATGTGTGTATGTATGTATGTGTGTATGTGTGTAAAACAGAGAGAGGAAGACCTGCTGGCAGGGAGACAGACACAGACCGACAGCCGGAGACAAATGACAAGCTTAGAGACAATACTTTCTGAATGCGAGTGATGATACCATGATGATTAAAGAAGAGATTTTCACAGGGAACAATATTCAGGTAAATGGTAGAGAGAGAGAGAGAGAGAGAGAGAGAGAGAGAGAGAGAGAGAGAGAGAGAGAGAGA
>NW_028234437.1:21797414-21802414 GCF_977035675.1 Penaeus japonicus | reverse complement strand
CCATGATTGATTAAATCTGCCACCTCTTCCAGAGTGAAGTGCCACCGGTACTGGCCTCGCTTGAATGAGACAGTCGAGTTCGGGACCCTGCAGGTCACCTGTCTGAAGGAGGAGGAGACGCCAGGTTTTGCGTTTAGAGAATTCACTCTCATCAACACAGAGGTGAGTTCATGGGACTCAGGATGTTTTGCCTCTTTTGTCCTGGCGGTTTTTGTGTCTTGGTTTCTCTTACCATTTTTATTCTTTCCACCAAATTATTGTTTATGCTTAAAGTAATTTATAAGCTAAGATTTGTAATGAGACTAAGTGCTCTGATGCTGTTCTAGCTAAATTTTACCCATTTTTTCAGTACTGATTCTCATATACATGTCCCTTTCAAATTGATTTAGGTATAAGTTTGAGAGAGGATCATTCTGTAAAAAATTAGAGAAATTAATTGATAAAGAATATTTCAGTTTTAGTATTGGAATGATTTCCATTCATATAAAATGTACAAGCTTGAGTGCTTGGAGTGATTTTCATTCACATAAAGCTCGAATGTTTGATTTTCATTCATGTAATCATCCACATCTCTTCTGCAGACTCAGGATGAGCGACACATCACCCACATGCAGTACCTGGCATGGCCTGATCACGGCGTCCCGGATGACTCAACAGAATTCCTCCACTTCGTAACCCAAGTTCGCCAGGCAAGAACAGGTGAGATGCGAAGTGCAGGGGATATCTGAAAAATTGAGATAATGATGGTATATTTTCACACATTGAGTAGTTGATACATACTAAGCTTCTGTACATCCTTGATATAGCTTATGCTAAAATCGTAATCTTAAAAATAAATTCAAACTTGGCTCCCTTTTGTGGGTTGACCCTTCTTTCCGACCCATGTCAATAATGTATGAGACCATTTACCAGCTCCTGTAAAAAAATGTAACACCTTAGTCAGTCATGATTTTGGATATAGCCCAAAGATATGACTTGATTCATATACTCTAGATGGAACAACAATATATTTTCCTACAATAAAGCTTGCTCTGGAAATACGAGTTAGTATACAGTAACTGATACCAAGCGGGCTTTTATTACTTGTATGGCATGCTCCTTCCTTATTATTCCATCACCGAAGTGCCTTTGCTTTTACTTTTTTGTCCATTTGTACTTTTAAAAAACATTAATTTATGTGCAGTCATACTTATCTCGACTTCCCTTTACAGGTATGGTTGAACCCACGATTGTCCACTGCTCAGCGGGAATTGGAAGGACAGGCGTGCTCATCCTGATGGAGACGGCACAGTGCTTGATCGAGGCCAACGAGCCGGTCTATCCACTAGATGTAGTTAGAGCTATGAGGGATCAGCGTGCAATGATGATCCAGACAGCTGTAAGTATTGACGGATGAGTACTTTGAATTAAGAATACTTGTTCAACAGCCCAATGTGTGGCTGCTTGATTTGAACAGAAATGAGAAATTTTGAATTGTGATTAGAGTCATGACACAATAATTATTTTAAGATGTTTATTATTTTTTAAGCGAAATATGCTCTTATTTTTTGAGGTGTAAGATGTGGGAATTAATATGTGTTTTTCTCCCTCTTTACAGAGTCAATACAGATTCGTATGCGAAGCCATTCAGCGAGTATTCTCAGAAGGCCTTGTTAAACCTCTTGCCGAGTACCAGCAGAGATGAGGGATTTAACGTCACTTGATTATGGTGACAAAGTGAGACAACTGTGTATCAGATGTACATTTTCTGTGACTGAAGATAAAGCATAAGTTATAGCTGAGCCATGACACGACAGCAGAAGTATTTCTACTGTTTCCTGTGATGGACGTAGCATAAAGATAAAGACAGAACGAGGCATGCTGGTTGTAAAAGTGAGGAGATTGAGCAAGCATACTGTGTATATATCCTATAATAGGAGCTTGAAAATGATTTATCCTACAATAGGAGTCTGGAAAAGAATTTATACCATTACTGAAATCCGTGTTCTGCCTTGAGAGGATGAATCTCTCTGGGGCCCACAGCCTACCACAGTAAAAAAAAAAGAAAAAAAAAAATGTAGATAGTAAAAGAAAAGGCTAAAAGTATTTATAAATAATATGAGCTATATCAATGACATTAAATTAACATAGAGCACTGCTCATTCCCTGTTTGAAATCGGGCGTGTCCAGACTATCTTTTAAATCAATGTAAACATCAAAATGATCATTGCTCAAGACCTATTTATTCGCCAGTTCCACAGCAACAGCGAAAAGAGGAATTTCAGATTCTTCGGTAATTGTGTGTTCATATATACACACTGTTATAGTGTGTTGTTGAAACACCTTGTGTGTATGTGCATGCATTGGTTGGTTACCAAAATGCCTGTACATAATTATGTGCACTGGAGTGTGAATACTGTAGATAATACAATCTTTTTAAAAGACAGATCCTAACCCTAGTAGTGTTTCTACTGTACAGGATATTTTCTATTTACTATTAAAAAATCAGTAGTTACACATGAGACTCTCTGACCCTCACCACTCAAGCCTTTGTGAAACATGTTGCAGATTTTTGTGTCACCATCGGGAATGAACCGAAAATGTGTATGGATGTCATTAATCCAGCAGATAATTTTGTAGGGGTGTTATGGAGCAGTGGAAATTGGTGACATAAAATGTTGTTAACATGTACACTGCCAAAGTTTCACTCTTGTTTGCCAGGGATGCTACTCTCAACTTCAAGAAAACAGTCCAGTTAAGCACAAGATGTGGTGTGTTATTAAATTGTTGCTGTTATTTTACATTGTACAGTTCGGGCAGATTATGACCCAGTGCTGGCATTTTGCCGCTAAACTGAACACGATCCATTAAAGGCATTGCAGTAATATAATAGTACAGGGTATTTCACCACAGTGCCTCTCTAAAGTATTCTGTTTGGAACAAGTGCACATTATGACTGGATGTGAGTACTGACACTGTCTCTTAGCACCCGAAGCATTACAAGGGCTAGCCACTCCCCCCACAGTCCTGGGACCCACATGTGCCTTTCTCTTGTTGTAAGAGCCTGCCTCAAGCAACTGACAATCCCACGCTGATGGTATACACTCGTCATCAGATAGAAATGCTGTTGTTTTAACAGTGTTGCACAGCACAGTGCCTCTGACTCAATAACTTCACTTTGAAGGTATTTTGACCTACTATTCCTAGGCAGTTTTCCTATGCTGAAATTGAGATGTAAAGTGGGTGTAGGAATTATTCTCTCAAAGGCTCTTTATTGCCTTCTAGGCTTTTTTTTACCCTAGGGCAACTTGGGTGCTGCTGCCCTACACCACTCAGGGTATGGTAAACACACTTAGAACACATTATGCCTTTGGTCGAGCATTTTAATGCGCAAATTTTACCTGGTCATGAGTTTATGTAATGTATGTGGAAAAAGAACTTTTCTTGTATGGTTGAATGCTGAAATTTGTCCACAGACTTGTTAAGATAATTAGAAGCAAACAATTTTTTTCCTTTCCTTATCCAAACCTCTTGCTAGCCTGCCCATTATGTAGTTTAGTCTTAGAGGCTCCTGACAGGCTCAAGATGTCACTGTTATTATGGAAAAAAGGCAGAGTTTGATCTTTTTGATTTCAGGAATAAATCTCATGTTTGCAATCTCTGTATGCAAGGAATTGGTTCTGTTTAAGGATGGTTCTAGTCATTTGTATTGTAAAGACACGAACCAACGTTGAAAAAGTACATATAAAAGATAAAAGAATAAGATTGGGGTCATACCTTTTTTCTAAATTCTTTGAAAAATTCAGACCCATAAAATCAAATTTTGTGAATGTTGGTTTGGTATGTACAGGATTAACAGTTGTGTGTGCTTTTTACCTTCAGTATTAAGTGCAAGACCTACATTCTTTCTCCTGCATTTGTTCCCATTTCACTTGTACTTTTTATTCAACCCACTTGTGTACTTGTGAAATCCCTCTTTTTAGATTTTTCAACTTCTGTGATTTTTTTTTTCTCATGTGTGGTTAACATAGGAAATTACAAATGTATTACCAGTAATTTTTTTTCTTGGTCCAACCTGCATCAGAGTGAAAGAAGTAACACTGTCCCTCACATAACCTGATACCCTCGATGACCAGTGATATGTTCTCAGCAGTATTTTGATTAAGCAGATTCTGGATACAGTTTTAAAAAAAGGCAGAAATGAGTTGCAATGAAAGTATTGCTGAGGCAAACTTTATCTGGTCTAGTACATTCATACTAGTGATGAATCTACTGTTTATCGCAACCATTAGGATGTGCATTGCAGTGAACTGTGTATGAATTTTGCTGAAATGGTTTACAACTTATCCTGATTTGTCATATTTTAAGTAATGTAAATCAGTGTGACAGGGAAAATTGTGTTGTATTTGACACAAATGAGCAATAAAGGAAAATGGTTTGTAAGTGTAACATTTCATTAACCTGTGGCGAAAGACTTATGCATAAGAACTAGAAAATTAAGAGCATTTTAATGATCAACTAGACATATCAACAAACATTGTTCACATTTAATCCTCTCTATAAAAAGAAATGTACAATTTGTATGAACATACCTATCATTTTAGCCTTCTACTCAAAAAAAAAAAAAAAAAATTATATTATATATATATCTATAAATAAATATATAATATATATAAATAATATATATTATATATATAAATATATATATATATGCAAAGGAGGTATAATAATATTGTTAGGTAAGCTATATATACGCATTTCAGTAATCATTTTCACACAAAAAGGCAGTTATGGTATATTATGTAATAAAGGTTTCTGATGTTTTATGATTGATACATAATGAAATAGATACAAAATATGGACTGCTTTATGGGCATTAAATCATAAACACTAAATCAGATATTAATTATTCGCCCTATGCCGTATAGACACAAGCAAATCGGAATTACACAGCAGTATTTATACTCTTTTTTTCTCCTTTTTTACAATATCTTTTTGAACAAATTAAAACAGCCACTCAA
>NW_028234437.1:21762414-21774914 GCF_977035675.1 Penaeus japonicus | reverse complement strand
GTAAGTAGGTCGGTAGGTAAATATATATGTAGGTGGGTAGGTAAATATATATGTAGATGGGTAGGTAGATATCTATGTATGTAGGCAGGTAGATAGATATGTAAGTAGGTAAGTAGGTCGATAGGAAAATATATATGCAGGTGGGTAGGTAAATATATATGTAGGTAGGTAGATAGATATATAAGCAGGTAAGTAGGTCGATAGGAAAATATATATGCAGGTAGGTAGGTAGGTAGATATGTAAGTAGGTAGGTAGACAAATAGATAGATAGATAGAGAGAGAATCGAGCGGAGAGACAGAGGAGTGGTGCCCTGAACTCCAGCAACAAGCAGGCATTAGTTTCGCCCCATTACCACGGCGGGACCAGCCAACCCTCCGCTAACCTCCCCCTCCCCTCCTTTCCCCTTCCCCCCCTCTCTCTCCCTCCTCCCTCCCTCTCTTCCTCTCCCCCTCCCCCCTCCCATTCACCCTCCAAACCTCCATGTTAATGTTGGTGGTCTGTGAAGGGGGCAGGGGTGAGGGGTAGGGGAGGGATTAGGTGGAAAGGGGTAGGAGGTGGATGGGGGTGGAAGGGGGGGGGTAGTAAGGGGAGGATGGGGGGTAGGAGGTAGGAGGGATAGAAGGAGGAGGTGGGTGGGGGGGACGCAAGGAGGTATAGAGGGATAGAGGATCGGGTAGAAGGTGTAAGGAGTGGATGGGGGTGAGTGGCGAGGAGGGGGTAGGGACAAGGAGGGGTGGAAATAGAGGAAGAGGATAGGGGGGTAGGAGAGAGGGGGATAGGAGGAAGTGGGGGGGGGGTGTATAGGGAGTAAATGCCCCCGTAGGATTTTCTCAGAACCCCTAGACATTGTATCCTCCAATGCACATATGGTTGCCAGGAAGGATAAGCAAGAGATAGTTATCTTATTTTCTTATGCTAGGAAGTCGTGGTAATCGATATATTTAACTGCACGTCATCATTATTGATTCGAAGTGATAACTGTAAAGGTACATGAGTTAACACACAGAGTGGGAGAGAGGGAGAGAGAGAGAGAGAGAGAGAGAGAGAGAGAGAGAGAGAGAGAGAGAGAGAGAGAGAGAGAGAGAGAGAGAGAGAGAGAGAGAGAGAGAGAGAGAGAGAGAGAGAAAGAGAGAGAAAGAGAGAGAGAGAGGTTGCAAACTTGCATATTGGGTCCAATGTTATCGGCGCTTTATTATGGTAGTATCATAGTTATTATTATTATTATTATTATTATTATTATTATTATTATTATTATTGCAGATTGGGTATTGGAGGTAGTTTCTTTGGCTTTACCTCTTCTCTCTTAATATTGTATTTTCTTTTTATATTTTGCCAATTTATTATTGGTGATTTGCAGTGGCTGGTTTTCAAACACTGTGTCTGAATTTACTTGCATAAGTTTAGTTTAGTTTGCGACGGTATGTCAAATCTGGGTTGTGTGGACCGTAGACTCCAAACAGGCTATAACCCAAAATTTACGGTTTTCTTCTAACAATTTTATAAATAAAATGACGTTCATGATGGCAATAGTGATGGTGACAATGAAGGTGATACTGATAAAAAAATATTGATAATGATGACTATAACAATTATGACAGTGATGTTGATAATATTAGTTGTAGAAATAGTAATAATGATATAAGTAATGATAACTGATTACAATAATGATGATATTATTAATGATAATAATAACAACAATGATATTAATCATAATGATACTAATAAAGACAAAAATAATGATGATAATGATGAAAATAATGATATGACGATAATAACAATAAAGTGATAATAATAATAATAATGGTAATAAAAATAATGATAACAATAGTAACGATGGTGGCTGCTACATATGATAATGATAATAACAATATCCTAAACTTTCAATCGTCTCACTATAACAAGCAATATGCAATGCAACAGAAGACCTTTATATCCATCATATCTGCGCCCAAGGATTGTTGCTGCATCCCTATACAGATACTTCCCCTTTGCAATAACCCTGTCTGTGTGAGAGACAAAAATCATATTCCCGAAGAAATAAATCTTGCTCTTGCAATGGCCCTGTCGAGGATGCCGAAATGCAGTTATTTTTGGTCTCGGTCTGTCAGCAACGTGGCTTGATTCTGCAATATTTATAAGCGACAAAAATGTTTCTTTGATAGTCTGCATAAAAAAACTCAAGATACTTCTTGTTTTAATGAATGTAATATTCGATATTACTTGATGTGATGATGTATTTTTTTTTTTTATTTGTGGCAAAAAGAAGGTATTGCACATGTCTACAAGATAATGACAACGATTTCTTGCACAGTTGATGCAGTTAAGACTAATGCACCTGTTGTTTTTGAGACGCAAGGAAGGGATTGAATAAAGGGAGAGATATTCAACGACGCGGATTGATGACTGTGATGACTAGACAGACAGGCTGGCTGGCTGGCTGACAGACAAGAGGGAGAGGGAGTGAGCGGAGGAGAGGGAGAGGGAGAAGACGAGGGAGAGAGACAGGAAGAAAGGGAGACACAGACAAACAGGTAAATGAGAGAGTGAGTAAGTAAGTGAGTGAGTGTGAAAGAGAGAGAGGGAAAAAAAAGAAAAGAAAAAGACGAAAGGAGACACAGAGATAGAGAGAGAGAGCGCGAGCGAAAGAGAGAGAGAGCGCGAGTGAAAGAGAGAGAGAGCAAGCGAGCGAGAGAGAGGATGACAGAAAGACAGAGAACCCCGACGTCAGATATCGACATTTCCTAAACGCCTTCGGTTGACTGACAAATCGTCTGACTCAGATAAGGGGACGTAAGGCCGGTAGGGGGTGGGAGAGGGTGGGGTAGGGGAGGAGAAGGGGGAGGGGGGGTGAAGGGGAGGAGGGAAGAAGGCCGCTGGAACTGGGACACCTGTTGCGGCGTTTGGAAAAGGGCAATGGGGAGAGGGAGAGGGAGCGAGAGAGAGGGAGGGAGAGAGAGGGGGAGAGTGGGAGGGAGGGGTAGAGAGAGAGGGGGAGGGAGAGGGAGACGGGGAGGGGGAGGAGGAGGAAGAGGTAGAAGGAGAAGGAGAGAGAGAGAGAGAGAAAGAGGGAGATGGAGAGGGAGTGGGCGGAGGAGAGGGAGAGAGAGAGGGAGATGGAGAGGGAGAGGGAGTGGGCGGAGGAGAGGGAGAGGAAGGGGGTAGAGTGAGAGGGAGAGGAATAGGGAGAGGGATAGGGAGAGGGAGAAGAAGAAGAAGAAGAGAGAGAGAGAGGGAGGAAGGGAGATGGAGAGGGAGTGGGCGGAGAAGAGGGAGAGGGAGGGGTAGAGGGAGAAAGAGGAGAGAGAGAGGGATAGGGAGAAGGAGAGAGTGGGAATGGGAGGAAGAGGCAAAGGGAGAGAGAGAGAGAAAGAGGGAAAGGGAGATGGAGATGGAGAAGAAGTAGGAGTGGGAGAGAGGGGGAAAGAAGGCCACACACACACATGCACGCACGCACGCACACACACACACAAACACACACATATATATAGATATATATGTGTGTGTGTGTGAGTATAAATGTATTTCAGCGAGTGATTTTCCTTTCGGGAATCGTAATTTTATCAGGAAAAGTAACAACAGCGCTGCTACGTACACTGAGTCATGTTCAATTTCATACGTAAACTTTAAATTCTAGAGTCCAGGTAGTAAACAAAACGCTCAACCTGAGAGCTGTTGCTAAAGAGAAGGAATGTATCATCCACATATCGACGGTAGAAGCTAAGTTCACCATCACCATCTGGCATCAGAGAACACTGCTATTCCACTGGACATCCACTCACACAAAATGGTTCCCAAATTCTAACTTCTTCCTCACACAGACTTAACCTCATCATCTTGGAATCACTGTTTATCTCGAGGATGAAGCCAGAGCTTAACAACACAACAACTGCCATCCCATTACACACCCAATGATTCCAGATTTTTTCACTGTAAGAATTTTCTTTTATTGGTCTTGTGTTTTGTAATCATTTTAGTTTGTTTTTACTGGTTATAACTCGCTTTTATTTTTATTTTTATTGATATTTTCTCGTTAACCTTTTATCATTCTTATTAATCACCATTTTTATAGGTGTCGTTTAATTAGTTTTTCGTTGTTAAATACCTCTTAGTAATATTTATCTTTTATTTAGCATTTTTGCTAGTTTGAACCATTGTTACTTTAAATTGTTTTTAGCTAATCTGCTTTGTATTAACGGTTCTTTTTTGAGAAATAAAGATGTACGTAGCAGCGCTGGTGTTACTTTTACTGATGTATGTATATATATATATATATATATATATATATATATATATATATATATATATATATATATATATATATATATATGTGTGTGTGTGTGTGTGTGTGTGTGTGATATGATCATAAGAACTAAATAAAGGTACAAACACACTTATACACATACATGCGCGTATATATTTGCTAATAAATTTCCTGTGAGAAGAAACCCAGAGGGGAAAGGGAGACGCTTTAATATGAAAACATTTTTGCTTATTATATTTAATTGATATTTGATTTGATGATCATATTTATTTGATATCTAATTTAATAAGATTATTCATTAATCAATTTAACACTAACATTAACTTTTATGATGGTATTGAATAGATATTCTGTATAGTAATACTGATTATATAATATTTATTCTAATTATAATATTAATTCAATATTCATGATAAGAAAAATAACTGAACTTAAGAACTTAAGGCCAATTCAAAATGGAGGTTGATAGTGGTGGCGATAATGTTAGTGATGATGATGGTAATGAGGTGAGTGATAGTGATGACCATTATGATACTGGTGATAATTATGTGATTATTACTAATGATGATGGTGATAGTGATCATGGAAGTAATGGTAATTATTATGATAATGATTATGGTAATGATAATGATAGGGATGGTGATAGTATCAAATGAGATAATGATGATGAAGTTAATGAGATAATAGTAATCGTAATTATGAAAATAATAATAATGATACTAATGGCAATAACAACAATAATGATAACAATAGCAATGGTGATAATAACATAAAGGATAATTGTAATATTAATGATAATAATAAGAAGGGTTATGGTAATAAAAATTATAATAATGATACCAATGATAAGGATTTTAATGTTGATAATAACTGTGATAAAAAAAATAATAGTAATAAAAATTGTGAAAAAACCCTCAAGTGTCCTTCAACGCTTTTATGTCAGTATCCCCCTGAGGTATGGCGTTATGAGAAAGCTTCTTCTCCCGTTTTCTTTGAGGACAAACTTCTGGAGAGGAAAGATAACTTCATGTCTTTTATTTATTTCACTCGCTGACTTTTGTAGAAGGATTTTACTCAGGGAGCGTTCAGCAAATGTACATTCTTGCCAGACTTAAAATGTAACAGGATGTGGAAAATGGAGAAAATAAGACAAGGTTCATGGTTACCGAAGATGCTTCAGAAAGGGATATGTTTTCTTTCAATGTAAATCTGGATGTGGGTTGTTGAGAAATAAGATAAGTGGATGGAGGGATAGGCAAGGCATGATGGAGAGGGAGAAAAGGAGGAGGAGGAGAGGGATATAAGGAAGAGAGGGAGAAAGAAGGAGATGGAAAGGGAGAGAGAGGATAGGGAGAAGGAGGAGGAGAAGGAGATGAGGAGGGGATGGAGGGGGAAGTAGATGGAGAGGGAGATGGAGAGGAAGAAGGAGAAGGAGAGGGAGAAGGAAAAGGAGAAAGAGGGGAGGGAGAGAGAAGGAGAAGGAGGAGACGGAGATGAGGAGGGGAAGGACGGGGAGGAAAAGGGAGAGGGAGAAGGAGAATGAGGAGAAGGAGAAGGACCGGAAGAGGGAGAGGGAAAAGAAGTAGAGGGAGAAGGAAACGGAGGAGAGGGAGAGGGAAAGGAGAAGGAGAAGGAGAGGGATAGGGAGAAAGAGGAGGAAGGAGAAGGGAGAGGGAGAAGGAGAGGGATAGAGAGAAGGTGGAAGAGGGAAAAGGAAGAGAGGGATGTATGAGGCAGATGGAGAAGGAGGCGGAGAGAGAGAGAGAGAGTGAGAGAGAGAGAGAGTGAGAGAGAGAATTTTCTGTTTCTTATATAAAGAATAATAACGCAGTTCAAAAAGAGAGAGAGAGAGAGAGTGAGAGAGAGAGAGAGAGAGAGAAAGAAAGAGAGAGAGAGAATTTTCTGTTTCTTATATAAAGAATAATAACGCAGTTCAAAAAGTTATCATATGTAAAAAAACAAAAAAACAAAAAAACTTCGAAATTCACGAAACGGAAGTCGAAGTCAAAGCCAGGTATACATTCACGAAGACAAAGCTGAAGCTGTATGAATCAGACGAAGCCAACAACCAGCTGCTCCGCGTCACAGCGTCCCAGTTGTAACCAGCCATTAATTAGGAATATCAAAACTTCAAACGAAACGAGCCTTTGCAAAAGAGTGAGTGAACAAAGCATTGCATTCTCCCGAGAGTCAATCGGGTGCTGTGACATTATTTCCCGCGTTCGAATGCTGACTGTAGGAATGGGAAAGTTGGCCGAAAGTACTTTGGAATCTTTTATGTTTTTTTATTTATGATGAATGAAAGGACTTGGGAGAGTGTAGGAGAGAGAGGGAGGGAGGGAGGGAGGGATGGATGGAGGGAGAGAGAGAGAGAGAGAGAAGGGGAGAAGGAGAGAAGGAAAGTGATAGAGACAGAGAGAGTGAAAGAGAGATAGATAGAGAAAGAAAAAAGAGAGAGTAAGAGAAAGAGAAGAGAGAGAGAGAGAGAGAGAGAGAGAGAAAGATAGTTAGAGAGATAGGTGGGTGTTGGGATGGGGTTGGAGAATGAATAAAAAAGAAAGGGCTTGAAAGAGTAAAGGAAAAGAAAAAGGTAATTTAAAAGAAGGAAAGAATCCGAAGTCGGAATCCTTCGAAAGTTGCAAATTGAAGTTGAAGTCGAAGTCACGTCCTATATATCAATCAATCTATCTATATATCTATCTATATATTTATATTCACACACACATAAATACTCACGCACACTCACACACACACACACACAAACACAGACTCAGACTCACACACACACACACACACACACACACATATATATATATATATATATATATATATATATATATATATATATATATATATATGCGTGTGTGTATGTGTACATGTAGCTGAGAAAGGAGTTACTTTCATAGGGTTTATACTGCATCTGTGATTCTCCATTTGACAGATATTTCAATCGGTGACCAAAGGAATGCAAAAATGAATAGGAATGAAACAGGCGCGGGCAAACCAGTCTTAGGGGAATGAGCGAGTTTTATTAAAGGGAAGGCAAGATATTTTTTTCTTGTAACGTAGCTTATTGGTTTTCACAATATGTAATAAAGATTAACAATATATACATACACACACACACACACACACACACACACACATATATATATATATATATATATATATATATATATATATATATTCATATATAATAATAATGAAAATAATAATAGTATATTTATGTGTTCATATACATATATGTGAAAAATGTATGATTTACATATCACAAAGTACCACTTACCTCTACCGCTGGAAAGCACCGAAACTGAATATACACCTGTCCTGGAAAAAAAAAAAAAAAACAAAAAAAAAAAAAACATCAGTAATGTACAGCTGCACACATGATTAAGAAATGAAATCATAATACTGTACAAGCATTAGTACAACAGTATCCCAACAAACTACAGCACAATTTTGTATTGAAAGCTTCCCGTAATTGTTTATGTATGACACGTGTGACAAACTCGTTTTTTTTTCGTTAACTGTCCCTGTAAATGATTTAGCTGGCCGGCGGATGGGGATGGACAATCAAGTCATACATTTCTGCAATGGGATTTGCAATGCGTATTCGGTCGGTGGTCAACGTCCGCTCTGCCTGTTGCAGTTTTGTTCGAAATGAGATACAGGTTGGTGGAGAGGGAGAGTGAGAGAGAGAGTGAGAGAGGGGGAGGGATAGTGGGAGTGGGAGAGGAAGGGGGAGAGGAAGGGGGAGAGAGGGGGAGGGAGAGGGAGAGGGAGACAGGGAGAGGGAGAGAGAAAACGAGAGAAAGGGAGGGAGAGGGAGAGTTTAGCAGGTCCGACTTGGACTCTGCATTTATGTGGTAACGTGGCCTAGGGTGTGAAGAACACGGCAGGAACAGCTTTCTTGGTTTATAGCTAAGCTTTAACAGTAGGACGTTGGAGTGAGGGCTGCTCCTCCTCCGAGGAGTGAAGGTGTTGCTCCTCTGCTCCCCGAGAGGAGACTCTCTACCACAATGTGTGACTTGTCTCAGGAGATGTGTGAATCAAGGTGTTTTCTTGTGACATGTGACATTTGGAATGTGATGAGGGAAGTGTTGCATCAATACATAGCTCTTGCAAAGGGAAAGACAAACAACACTGTTATGTCTGGCGTGAGAGGGGTAGACAGATAGGTGAAGCAACGAGCGTACGTATATGTATGTATATATGTGTATGTGGTAGAATATATATATATAACAATTAGAGTAACATGAAAGATACAGATTACATTGATGATTGCATCATATAGAATACAGTAGCAGAAGCATACACGTGCAAGTTATATTCGATGGACATAATAACAATTACAGCAGACATAATATATGTAAATACAATGGTTATATCTCTCCCTGGTTGATGTAACCATTGTATTTATTGTAGAGGGAGAGGCGGGGTGGGGAGAGGGAGAGGGAGAGGGAGAGGGAGAGGGAGAAGGAGAGAGAGAAGGAGAGAGAGAAGGAGAGAGAGAAGGAGAGAGAGAAGGAGAGAGAGAGAGAGAGAGAGAGAGAGAGAGAGAGAGAGAGAGAGGAGAGGGAGAGAGAGTGAGAGAAGGGGGGTGGGAGAGGGAGAGGGAAGGGAGAGGGGGTGGGGAGGGAGAGAGAGGGGAGGGGTAGAGAGAGAGGGAGAGGGGTAGAGGGAGAAGGAGAGGTAGAGGGACAGGGAGAGGAAGAGGGAGAGGGAGAGGGAGAGGGAGAGGGAGAGAGAGAGTGAGAGTGAGAGTGAGAGTGAGAGTGAGAGTGAGAGTGAGAGTGAGAGTGAGAGTGAGAGAGAGAGAGAGAGAGAGAAAGAGAAAGAGAAAGAGAAAGAGAAAGAGAGAGAGAAAGAGAAAGAAAGAAATAGAAAAAGAGATAGAGAGAAAAACAGTATACAGCCACATCGTGTGTATGTGCAGAAGGCGTGAGAGACCGAGAGCACACGGAAGGAGCACATCCGAAGGCGAGCGAAGGCAAGAGAGCGGCCGAGGGCGCACAAGGGGCTCGGGACGGAGAATGGCCGGGAGGAAGTGTGGTCGAGGAGGGCGGGCGGGGAAGGAGAGAACACGCCACAAAACAAGGAAAATAGCGAGCGAGTGGTTCTTTCTCTCGTTCTCTCTCTTTCGCTCGTTCTCTCTCTTATTCTTTCTTTTGATCGTTCTCTCTCTTTCGCTCGTTCTCTCTCTTATTTTGTCTCGCTCGTTCTTTCTCTTGTTCTCTCTCTTTCGCTCGTTCTCTTTCTTATTCTCTCTCTTTCACTCGTTCTCTCTCTTATTCTCTCTCTTATTCTCTCTTTCGCTCGTTCTCTCTCTTATTTTGTCTCGCTCGTTCTTTCTCTTATTCTTTCTCTTCCGCTCGTTCTCTCTCTTATTCTCTCTCTTTCGCTCGTTCTCTCTCTTATTCTCTCTCTTTCGCTCGATTTCTCTTATTCTCTCTCTTTCGCTCGATTTCTCTTATTCTCTCTCTTTCGCTCGTTCTCTCTCTTATTCTCTCTCTTTCGCTCGTTCTCTCTCTTATTCTCTCTCTTTCGCTCGTTCTCTCTCTTATTCTCTCTCTTTCGCTCGTTCTCTCTCTTATTCTCTCTCTTTCGCTCGTTCTCTCTTATTCTCTCTCTTTCGCTCGTTCTCTCTCTTATTCTCTCTTTCGCTCGTTTTCTCTCTTATTCTCTCTCTTTCGCTCATTCTCTCTTATTCTCGCTCTTTCGCTCGTTCTCTCTCTTATTCTCTCTTTCGCTCGTTTTCTCTCTTATTCTCTCTCTTTCGCTCATTCTCTCTTATTCTCTCTCTTTCGCTCGATTTCTCTCTTGTTCTCTCTCTTTCGCTCGGTCTTTCTCTTTCGCTCGTTCTCTCTCTTTCGCTCGTTTTCTCTTTCATTCTCTCTCTTTAGCTCGTTTTCTCTCTTATTCTCTCTCTTTCGCTCGGTCTTTCTCTTTCGCTCGTTCTCTCTCTTTCGCTCGTTTTCTTTCTTATTCTCTCTTTAGCTCGTTCTCTCTCTTATTCTCGCTCTTTCACTCGTTCTCTCTCTTTCGCTCGTTTTCTCTCTTATTCTCTCTTTCGCTCGTTTTCTCTCTTATTCTCTCTTTCGCTCGGTCTCTCTCTTTCGCTCGTTTTCTCTCTTATTCTCTTTCGCTCGTTTTCTTTCTTATTCTCTTTCGCTCGTTTTCTCTCTCCCTCTCTTTCTCTCTTATTCTCTCTTTCGCTCGTTTTCTCTCTTATTCTCTCTTTAGCTCGTTTTCTCTCTTTCGCTCGTTTTCTCTCTTATTCTCTGTCTTTCGCTCGTTCACTGTCTTATTCTCGCTCTTTCACTCGTTCTCTCTCTTTCGCTCGTTTTCTCTCTTATTCTCTCTCTTTCGCTCGTTTTCTCTCTTTCGCTCGTTCTCTCTCTTATTCTCTCTCTTTCGCTCGTTCTCTCTTGTTCTCTCTTTCACTCGTTCTATCTCTTATTCTCTCTCTTTCACTCGTTCCGTCTCTTATTCTTTCTCTTTCACTCGTTCTCTCTCCCATTCTCTCTCTTTAGCACGTTTTTTTTTCTCTTATTCTCTCTTTCGCTCGATTTCTCTTATTCTCTCTTTCGCTCGTTCTCTCTCTTATTCTCTCTCTTTCGCTCGTTCTCTCTTATTCTCTCTCTTTCGCTTGTTCTCTCTCATTCTCTCTCTTTCGCTCGTTCTCTCTTATTCTCTCTCTTTCGCTCGTTCTCTCTCTTATTCTCTCTCTTTCGCTCGTTCTCTCTTATTCTCTCTCTTTCGCTTGTTCTCTCTCATTCTCTCTCTTTAGCTCGTTTTCTCTTATTCTCTCTCTTTAGCTCGTTTTCTCTCTTTCGCTCGTTCTCTCTCTTTTGCTCGATCTCTCTTCTCTTTTTTCGCTCGTTTTCTCTCTTATTCTCTCTCTTTCGCTGGTTCTCTCTTGTTCTCTCTTTCGCTCGTTTTCTCTCTTATTCTCTCTCTTTCGCTCGTTCTCTCTCTTTTGCTCGATCTCTCTTTTATTCTCTTTTATCGCTTGTTCTATCTCTTATTCTCTCTTTCGCTCGATTTCTCTCTTATTCTCTCTTTCGCTCGTTCTCGCATTCTCTTTCTTTCGCTCGTTCTCTTTCTTATTCTCTCTCTTTCACTCGGTCTCTCTTATTCTCTTTCTTTCGCTCGTTATCTCTCTTTTTTGCTCGTTCTCTCTTATTCTCTCTCTTTCGCTCGTTCTCTCTCTTATTCTCTCTCTTTCGCTCGTTCACTGTCTTATTCTCGCTCTTTCGCTCGTTATCTCACTTATTCTCTCTTTCGCTCGTTCTCTCTCTTATTCTCTATTTTTCGCTCGTTCTTTCTTTTATTCTCGCTCTTTCGCTCGTTCTCTGTGTTATTCTCGCTCTTTCGCTTGTTCACTGTCTTATTCTCGCTCTTTCGCTCGTTCTCTCTCTTATTCTCTCTTTCGCTCGTTCTCTCTCTTATTCTCTCTCTTTCGCTCGTTTTTTCTCTTATTCTTTCTTTCGCTCGTTTTCTCTCTTATTCTCTTTCGCTCGTTCTCTCTTATGTGTTATTCTCACTCTTTCGCTCGTTCTCTCTCTTATTCTCTCTCTTTCGCTCGTTCTCTCTTTTATTCTTTTTTTTTCTCTCTCTTTCTCTCTTACTCGCTCGTTCTCTCTCTCTATCTCTTTCTCTCTCTCTCCCTCCCTCTCTCTCTCTCCCATCTCTCTCTCACTCTCCCCCCCTTTCTCTCTCTCCGTCTCTCTCTGTCTCTTTCCCTCCCTCTCTTCTCTCTCTCCTCTCTCTTTCTCCCCCCCCCCCCACTCTCTCTTTCTATCTGTCTGTCTGCCTGTCTCTCTCTCTCTATCTTTCTCTCTCTCTCTCTATCTCTCTCTCCCTCTTTCTCTCTCTCTCTCTTACCCTCCTCCCCTCTCTCTATATCTATCTATCTATCTATCTACCTATCTATCTCCCTCTTTCTCTCTCTCTTTATTTCTCATTCTCTCTCTATCTATTTATCTATGTCTCTCTTTCTCTCTCTCTCCCCTCTTCCTCTCTCTCTCTCGTTCATTCTCTCTCTCTCTCCCTCCCTCTCTCCCTCTTTCTATCTCCCTTCCCGAGGGACACGTGGCGATGAGGGAATCCAGGTTATACAGAAAGCATAATTGTAGTAGCGGCGAGGAGATCCTGCGGGAACGGGGCCGGGTAATTACCAGCTGGAGATCTCCCGAAAACATACTCGACGTTCAAGGAAGAGGGACTACATGTGC
>NW_028234437.1:21739914-21749914 GCF_977035675.1 Penaeus japonicus | reverse complement strand
AGGGAGGAGAGAGAGAGAGAAGAAGGGAGAGAGAGAGAAAGAGAGAGAAGGGGGAGAGAGAGAGAGAGAGAAGAGGGAGAGAGAGAGAGAAGAGAAGAGAGAGAGAGAGAGAGAGAGAGAGAGAGGGAGAGAGAGAGAGAAGAGAGAAAGAGAAGAGAGGAGAGGAGAGAGAGAGAAAGAGAGGGAGAGAGGGAGAGAGAGAGAGAGAGAGAGAGAGGGAGAGAGAGAGAAAGGAGGAGAGAGGAAGAAGAGAGAGAGAAGAGAGAGAGAGAGAGAGAGAGAGAGAGAGAGAGAAGAAGAGAGAGAGAGAGAGAGAGAGAGAGAGGGAGAGAGAGAGAGAGAGAGAGAGAGAGAGAGAGAGAGAGAGAGAGAGAGAGAGAGAGAGAGAGAGAGAGAATAGAAAGAGAAAGTAGAAAGAGAAAGAGAACGAAAAATAGAGCAAGAGAGAAATAATGATGATCATATTAATGATAGTAACATAACAATAATATTAAATATAATATTCGTGATAGTGGCAATATGATATCATGAATGTATAATTCATGGAATCCAATGATATTGAAAATAAAGATGATCATCATGATGATAACAATGCTGATAACAGCAAGGATGATATCATTAGGCCTAATTATCATAACCATTTAATAATGATATTGATAACAGTATTATGATTACCATCCATAATGATAATCATACTTATGCTATTAATAATGACAATGGTATTATAAAATGATATTGATGCTGAAGAAAGCATTGATAGCAATAAGAACAACAATTGATGATAATGATGATGATAGTTTTGGTGTTGATGATGTTGATAACATTGATGAGGCAACAGTGATAATCATAATAATAATTATCACATGATGGGTAAGATGATGATAACAGCATGATAATGATAATTAAGATCATATTAAGATAATGACAATAAGATAATGATAACAATGGCATTATTGTGACAAAATGATTATTGGTGATTGCAATATTGAAAAGTATAATGACACCAACTGCAAAACAGAAATGCTATAAAGAGAATAATATCATTGATGATATTAATGCTGATAATATTACCTTAGTTAATAATGATAATATTTTTTTTATGATAATAATGGTGATATGATAAAAAAGTAATATAATTTTTTATGCTTTTAATGATGATGATAGCAATAATAATGATTATAGTAGTAATGATAATGATCATAATGAGGATGATGATGATGTTAATGAAGATGATAATGATAATAGTAGTGATACTAATGCTAATAATAATAACGATATTGATAACAGTGATAATGATGATAATGATGAAAACAATTATGATACTATTTTTACTACTACTGCTATTCATAATGATAATGATAAGGATAAGAAAAATAGCGATGATCAATGATAATAATAAAAATTGCAATTAGTATAATTTATGATAGCAATACTATGTTTAATAATAACTAGTATCTGAAATATTATAATAATGGTGAAATTTATCCTCATACTGTTCAAATCATTATAATTTGTATTTTGTGATAATCATATCAGTAATGAAAGGAAAGCAATTATTTTAATCATACAACTATTACTTTTATTAATACAATTGTTCATAAGAATAATAATGATGCGAGCAACAAAGGGTTGAACAGGACAGCCGAAGATCAGGCAATAAGAAACGAAGTGGAAATAATAAGCGAAATTGAAAATAAAACATGGAAAAAAATAAGCGAAATGGGAAAAAATAAGCGAAATTTAAAAAATAAGCGGAATGGAAAAAATATGCGAAACGGAAAAAAAAATGGAAAAAATAAACGAATGGAAAAAAATAAGCGACATGGGAAAAATAAGCGAAAGGGAAAAAAATAAGCGAAGTAGAAAAAAAAGTAAGCGAATTGGAAAAAAATAACCGAAATGGCAAAAAAACGAAAAAAAAAAACGGAATGGAAAAAAGCGAAAAGGAAAAAAAAAAGAAAAAAAAAGCGAAACGAAAAAAAAAGTACTTTGTCGACTATGTGACGAAAATGAGGAACTAGTCAAGCACATATTCTCCGAAAGAGAGAAATTAGAATAGGAGGACTAAAAATGATACGAATTCCACCCACGTAATGCTGTGTCTGTGTGTATGATGTTGGTTCAAAAGGAATATTTGATAATGATAACCATCCCATTAGGGCCTTTGTCAATTGAATAGATTTGAACCCGTTGGTAAATGTGAATCCTTTATTAATTATGAAAATATAGGAGACGAAGGCATAGATTAGTATATTATGGGATATATCTATTGATAGAATATTAGAGATGATAGGAACCATCATGAATTTGATCCTACTATGAGAAGATAAAAAGAAATGTACAAGAAAAAAGGTCGAGAAATGTAAAAAAAAAAAAAAAATAAATAAATATGAAAAATGAAATTAGATATACAACAATCGTAAGCTTTATCATCATCTGCGGATCTGTTACGTAATAGGCTAGAGAAAGACATAAGAAAGGGTAGACTATGATAAAGGAAATTAACCACGGAAAAGACCCAGTTAACTCAGACCTGTCGAGAAAGAGGAAAGAACAGAGTAATTAAGTAGAGTAACGAGGCATTGTAATTGAGAACTGACTTATTGCATTTTTGGCCAAAGTTGAGGAATTTCGTGATATCCCGATAACGCTCTTAAGAATTGTTCGAACTTATAATTGTGATAATGATAATTATGATTATGATTATAGTGATAATAATGATAATGAAAATGATGATGATGAGGATAATTATAGTGCTATTAATAATTATAATATAAATGATTGTAATAGGGATATAATTGCCAATTAGGATAACTGGGAAATTGATAAGGATGGCAATAAATAATAATAAAAGTAATGATGATGATATTGATAATGATGATGATGATGATGATTTTGATAATGGTGATAATGATGATGATGAGGAGGATAAAGATGATAATGATCATAATAACAATAACTGACCAAGGATGATAATAATGACATTATGACATGATAATGATAATGATAATAATAATAATAATAATGACTAAAGTAATGATGAGAAAAATGATAACATTAATGAAAATATCAATAAAATAAAAATGATAATAATCCTAAAAAAGACTGATAAAAGCAATAAAAAAAAACAATAAAGGAAAGAACCATAAGAGAGAGACCCAACAAATCATTCTCCATTTGGTATCCCAGAGGACCGAAAGCTTCCCCAGTCCAATGAGAGATCCTTATAAGGGCAACTGAACGCCCGACGTTCAAGTAGCAATAAAAGTGCCGTTCTAATCTTCTTTACGAAAATTACCTGCAGGGTATCCAATTCCGAGGTTGGCGTGTATTCCCCGTAGACTTTTTCACTATATCGCTCTAATCTCTCTTGTCTTGGGATATATATATTTTATGATTTATTATGTGTGTGTGTATGTATATATATATATATATATATATATATATATATATATATATATATATATATATATATATATATATATATATATATATGAAAACAAGAGAATAGGTGGAGACGAAAGAGGAAGGGAAGGAAGTAAAGAAGAAATACCAAATTAAGAGGAAGAGGAAGAACGAAGAGAAGGAGAAACAGAAAATTGGAAGAATTTAAGAAAGAGAGAAAGAGAAAGGAAAAGAAAATAATGAAAGAGAAACAAATACAAAGAAAGGAGAAGAGAGACAGAAGAAGAAGAAGGAAATAACAAAGAGGAACTAAGAATTATACAATAATGATGATATGATAATAATAATAACATGATATAATAATGATATAATACAACAGAATGATGATAATAATGATAATGATTATAATAAGAAGAAGCAGGGGAAGAAGGAAGGAAGGAAGAAGTATAGGAAGAGGAGAAAAAAGAAAAAGATACTAAAGAAAAAAGGAAGAACTATATCACAGTTCACACTAAAGGTATTTGACAAAGGTTTATAGAAGATAATAAAAGACAAGAAAAGAAGACAGAGAGAGAAAAACGAAGAAGAAGAAGAAAAGGGAGAAAGAAATAAAAGGAAAAGAGGAGAAGATGAAGAAAAAGAAGACGAAAGAAGAAGAAAAAGAAGACGAAAGAAGAAGAAGAAAAAGAAGACGAAAGAAGAAGAAGAAAAAGAAAGAATGAAGAGGATAAGTTAAAGAAAAAATGTTAAGAAAAAGAAGAAAAGGCAGAAGGAGAAGAAAAAAAAAAAAGGAGAAGAAGAAGAAGGAGGAGGACAAAAAATAAAAATAAAAATAAAAAGGACGAGGATCAGGACCTGGAGAACAAGAAGACAACAAAGCAAGGGAATTACAAAACACCCCAAAGAGAGCTAGATAAAGGTCTGCAGGGGGACAACAAGAGGAGGCAAGAGGAGACGGTAAGAGGACCCCATGAGAGGCAACGGACGCCAAGAGGCAAGCGGAGACAAAGGAGAGATTTTATTTACGAGGGCGGAATAAGGGGCATAGGGGTATGGGTGGGTACGGGGGCGGGTGGGGGGTGGAGGGGGGGATTGAGGCAGGGTGGAGGGCGTGGGGGGTGAGGGTGGGGTGGGGGTGGAGGGCGTGGGGGTAGGGGTGGGTAGGGGGTACGGGTGAGGGTAGAGGTGAGGGTGGGGGAGAGGGTGGGTGGGGGGTGGGGTGGAGGGTGGGGGGAGAGGGTACTCGAGTGGAGATGGAAAGACGGCGATTGATATGGTGGAGGGAGGGGAAGGGGGTGTAGGTGGGGGGTGGGGGGGGTGGAAGGGGGTTGGGGTGGAAGGGAGGTTGGATGGGGTGGAGGAGAAGGGGGGTGGGGTGGAGGGAAGGGGGAGAGGGTATGGAAGAAGGATGGAGGAGGGATGGAGGAGGAAGGAGGAGTGATGGTGGAGGAGAAAGGAGATAGGAGAGGAGGAAGAGGAGGAGGAGGAGGAGGAGGAGGAGGAAGAGGAGGGGAAGGAAGAAAAAAGGAGGCGAAGAAAAGAGGCGAGAGAATGAAAAAGGAAGAATGGAATACGAGAAAGTAGAGAAGGATGGATGGAGGATGGAGGAAAGAAGGAAGCAAAGAAAAAGGGAAGGGGAAGAGGGAGATTAAGGAAGAGTTACAGGGATGGAGGAATAAGAAGAAAATATAAGAAATAAGAGGAAAAAGAAAGAGGTAGAAAGAAGAGAAAAAAGGAAGTAAGAGGAGATAGGTTGGAAAAGAAGAAGCAAAACAGAAGAAAGGAAGGAGAAATATAAATAAATGAAGATGGAAGGAGGGAACTAACATGAAGGAGGAGAAAAGGGAGGGGAGGGAGGGCGAATGAATAGGGAGGTGGAACAACCAATAAAGACAGAATAAAGGGGGAAGAATGAATTTAACAAGGAGGATAAAAAGAGAAAAAATAAGTAGTCAAAACAAAAGACGAAAAAAGAAAAAGAATAAAAAGAAAAAAAGAAAGAAAATAAAATGAATAGAAGAAAAGAGAAATAGGAAAACATAGAAGAAAGGGAAGAATGCGAAGAGAAGAAGACCAAGGAAAGGGAGAAGAAAGAGAAGAGGAAAAATGAAAGAAGAGAAATGCAAGAAAGAAGACAATGATAATCATATTATTAATGTAATTAATCATTAATAATTAGGAGTGAGAAGAAAGGTCAAGGAGAAAGAGAAGACGAGGATTAAGAAAGGAAAGGAGGAGAAGGAAATGAAGAAGGAAATAAAGAAGAGAAAAGAAGGAAAAGGAAATGGAGAAGGGAAAGAAGAAATCGAAGAAAGAAAAAGAGAAGAAGTAAAATCAGGAGGAAAATAAGAAGGGAAAGGGAAAGAAGGAAAATAAGAAGAAGGAAAGGGAGAAGAAAGAAAAAATAAGAAGGAATATAAGGAGGAAAAGAAGAAGGAAAAGAAGAAGGAAAAAGGAAAAGGAAAATAAGAAGAAGGAGGAAATAAGAAGAAAAAGAGGAAGGAAAAGGAGAGGAAGGACAAAAAAGAAAAGAAGAAGAAGAAGAAGAAAAAAGGAGAGAAAAAGAAAAAAAAAAAAAAAAGGAGAGAAGAAGGAGAAACAAAAGAAAAAACAAGACAAATACATAAAAGAGAAGAAGAAAGAAAGAAAAAAAAAGTGGAATAAAAGAAATCGAAGAAGAAAAAAAACGGAGAAGAAAGAACATAAAAAAATATAAATAAAAACAAACAAACCCCCTCCCCCCTAAAAGAAAAGCAAAGAAGAAAAATCTAGAAAATAGAAAAGAAAAGAAAGACGGACGCCTTCAAGAAGTAACTAGGAGCAAGCACTTCCCGCATTGATTGATCTCCAGGTCGATCCTCGGTCTCTCGCTGTCGCCAGAGGTGGAGGTGGAGGTGGAAGAGGTGGAGGTGGAAGAGGTGGAGGTGGAAGAGGTGGAGGTGGAAGAGGTGGAGGTGGAAGAGGTGGAGGGGGAAGAGGGGGAGGGGGAAGAGGGGGAGGTGGAAGAGGGGGAGGTGGAAAAGGTGGAAGAGGGGGAGGTGGAA
This sequence comes from Penaeus japonicus, assembly GCF_977035675.1. Taxonomy (NCBI): domain Eukaryota; kingdom Metazoa; phylum Arthropoda; class Malacostraca; order Decapoda; family Penaeidae; genus Penaeus; species Penaeus japonicus. The sequence continues at coordinate 21,743,465 of NW_028234437.1, read as the reverse complement.
GAGGTGGAAGAGGTGGAGGGGGAGGGGGAAGAAGGGGAGGTGGAAGAAATGGAAGAGGGGGAAGTGGAAGAGGTGGAGGGGGAAGAGGTGGAGGGGGAAGAGGGGGAGGGGGAAGAGGGGGAGGTGGAAGAGGGGGAGGTGGAAGAGGTGGAAGAGGGGGAGGTGGAAGAGGTGGAAGAGGGGGAGGTGGAAGAGGGGGAGGTGGAGGAGGGGGAGGTGGAAGAGGGGGAGGTGGAAGAGGTGGAAGAAGGGGAGGTGGAAGAGGTGGAAAAGGTGGAAGAGGGGGAGGTGGAAGAGGTGGAAGAGGGGGAGGTGGAAGAGGGGAAGGTGGAGGAGGGGGAGGTGGAAGAGGGGGAGGTGGAAGAGGGGAAGGTGGAGGAGGGGGAGGTGGAAGAGGGGGAGGTGGAAGAGGGGGAGGTGGAAGAGGGGGAGGTGGAAGAGGTGGAAGAGGGGCAGGTGGAAGAGGTGGAAGAAGGGGAGGTGGAAGAGGGGGAAGAGGGGGAGGTGGAAGAGGTGGAAGAAGGGGAGGTGGAAGAGGGGGAAGAGGGGGAGGTGGAAGAGGGGGAGGTGGAAGAGGGGGAGGTAGAAGAGGTGGAAGAGGGGGAGGTGGAAGAGGGGGAGGTGGAAGAGGTGGAAGAGGGGGAGGTGGAAGAGGGGGAGGTGGAAGAGGTGGAAGAAGGGGAGGTGGAAGAGGGGGAAGAGGGGGAGGTGGAAGAGGTGGAAGAGGGGGAGGTGGAAGAGGTGGAAGAGGGGGAGGTGGAAGAGGGGGAGGTGGAAGAGGGGGAAGAGGGGGAGGTGGAAGAGGGGGAGGTGGAGGAGGGGGAGGTGGAAGAGGGGGAGGTGGAAAAGGTGGAAGAGGGGGAGGTGGAAGAGGTGGAAGAGGTGAAGGGGGAGGGGGAGGAGCGGGAGGTGGAAGAGGGGGAGGGGGGGTAATGATAGTGATGTAATGATTATTGTACTGATAAGGATGATGATGAGAAAATTGGTGATAATGATGATAATGATAGTGATAATGGTTATGATGATGAAATAGCAACATTAGTGATGATGATAATAATAATGAGGATGATAATGACAATAATAATGATGATAATAATGATGGGAAAGGTAATGATGATAATGATAACAGTAATGGTAACAATGAATAGATAAATTGATAGACATTATGCATAATTTGTTTGTGTCCGATATTAGTTAGATTTTATTTTGTCTTTAGCGTGTGTTACTCTATCTATGCTTTATTCGTTTGTTTGCTATTATCATTATCATTATTTTGCAGCTACGGTATCTTTAGGGAAAGTCCCTCTGCTAGTTAACAAGTTGTGGTGTCCCAGATCCGTGACTTTGCTCTTCAGATACTGACTCTATTTCGATTGATTACGCCTCGGTGCTTCTGAAAAAAAAAAAAAAATCGAGGTCAGCGAGGTCTTTAGACAAGGAAAATACTTTGTCGGTACACTTAGGGGCGCGTGTGTGGTTGTGTCTTCTAGATACCCTCGTAGATGTAGATACACAGAAACACACTCAGATGCATTCAAACACACACACACAGATATATCCAAATACACATAAAGGTACTTTTAACTACACACACACACATACACACACGCATAAATACACATATGCATACATACACTCAGACACACACACACACATATTTACTTGTACGTAGATTGAATGCAAGATCAATAGTCCCCAATCTGATGTCCGTATGTGAAGTTTAAGATTTCAAAGAGGCATAAATTGCATACGATAAAACGTACGAACTATCAAAGATTTCATGCAACTTCAAATTGCATAGTCGGCCATATATGGAATGAACCTTAGGTGAAAAGCTTATTGTTTGTTAATAGAATTGGCTCATTAAATGAATGGACATTTCGTAAGCCAGGGGTATGGGGGAAAATAATTGAAATGAACAGGGCACAGGCTGGTAATGATATAAATGACTATTCAATGGTAATGGTAATGATAAATAATTATTCAACGGTCTTGAATACACATTTCTGTAAGGACTTACCATTCCTAAGTTTTAGAAAATTCAGCATTTGAAATCATCCTTTAAACACGAGTTGTCTATTTCAATTGGATGTCTATAGATGATATGGAAATTAATATTTGATTTAGATACGTGACTTTTGTTTAGGAAAAAAAATGTTTGAAACATCTTTACAATTACCTGAACTGTTATTTTTCTGTTTTATTATCATTACCATTTGTTATCATTATTATCATCTTTTATTTCACTACCTACGTACCTGTAACACTCACGTATTGGACATCTATAAACGCGATTAGTTCTTCAAACAAAAGAAGAACAGTGTTTCAATCCTATAAAAGTTTTATCTGATTCCAACTCTCCCTGATCTAAGACTAAACGTGGAAATGAATGTGCATGATAGATCCTTTCTTTTGTGTTCAGTGACCGTGCATGATAAAAGACATGAATAGATCAAATCGCTCCCTGCATTTCGTAAGTCTGACTTGAAAGTGTTTGATAAATGCATATCTTACACGTTTATACATACACACGGCATATCCACACACGTACATGTTAATACGCACATACACACGTACATGTTAATACGCACATACATGCTCACAAATAAAACTATCTGCAACCACGCAAACACAAACACACACTCAAATACAAACAAACATAGTTGCATAACAAGAACACCCCTTCCCACACACATTCTGATTTTCATCTGCACCCACTCATCCAACTTCAGGTTTTTGAAGTACTGTTCTATCATTTTTTTCCCTCTCTATATTGCGAGATACAAAACTTTACTTTTATTCGTTTTTTCCTCTAACTTTTGGTTGTATGTATATGTAGTTTTTATTCGCTTTTCGCATTCAAAGTTAAAAGAATATCCAGCGAAATTGTTTAGCAGTATTTTTTTTTTAGTTTTTTATGCTTACCAGTGAGAGAAAAGAATTCAAAATGATAATAAAAGACCATAAGATCATAAAAAAGAATAGAATAATGACACGAATAAAACCCACCACTTGATATGGAGATGGCATTCAAGGAATCAATACATCAAACTTTCCCTTAAGTTCGACTCGGGGGAAAGTTGGTGACGCGATGGGTCACTTCGGGGGACGAGAAGACAGCGTTAGAACTTGATAATGGGAGACAGAGATGAATCCTGCGTCTTTCGGGAATCCACTTTGGGCGGGAGGAGTTTCAGAAGTCTTCAGGAGTCTTCGTTTATTGCCTTTTTTTAAAATAGATTTATGGTGGTTTTTGAGGTCTGTGGTTTTTGAAAGTGAAGCGGATATGATTGTTGGTATTGGAATCGATCATTTATGTGTTTAGGTCTGATGTATTTTATACTTAGTGGAAGATGCATAAGCTTCTAGAACCTTGAAACTCGGAAGGTAGGTAGGGACACCATTAGAACCTTTTAACGTGGCGGTGAGGATACGAATTCATGCAACTGTGATCAACATCTCCCCCCCCGTCCCCCAAAAAGATAAAAAAGAAAAAAAGAGAGAGAAAAAAAAAGAAACAGGCTCTTTTTATAACACAGCTTACGACAAAC